>NC_090437.1:396469291-396772791 GCF_031143425.1 Pleurodeles waltl
AGCAATCCCCAGAAGGATTCTACACCAGGTGTTAGTGTGAAGAGCTATAATTAACTCGAGGAGGGATTGCGGTATCCACAGACTGGAAAGCTTGGCCCATAATAGATCTCTATCTACTTTGCCAAAAGCAGTGGGGGGGGGGGCTAAATCCAGATTGTTCCAGGGGTATGAGGTTATTCTCCTCTGCCCAAGACGTTAGTCTGGAAAGCAGGCATTTGGTGAAAATTGTGCCCACTGCATCCAGAAGGGCAATCTGACAGTAGTTGCCAGGACAATTTTGGTTGCCTTTTTTTAAGTAAAGGTACAATGATACTACCGACCCAAGAGGTAGGTATGCATCTAGAAAGGCAGCATCTTCTCAAAACCACATACAAGATCTTACTCCAAGAACTCCTGTCTGGTTTTATTACTGATAAGGGAAGTTCGTCAGGGCCCACTGCAGCAGAGGAGCGTATAGAGCGAATAACACAGTCAATCTCTTTTATTGACGGAGGGGAAAAAAAAAAAAAAAAAAAAAAAAAGTATATTCCTGAACTTTCAGGAGATCGAAATGGTTCGACCCCATTTGAGGCATACAGGAAGGCAATAAATTCAAACCAGCGGGCTTCAACGATAGCGGTGGGGGGGGAGAGGAAGGGGGTTTAAAAGAGGACGGATTCTCGACCCGCACCCTTCACCTACTAATGCCCAAAAATGCCTTGCACTGGCCCTTTGTAGCAGCTTCCTGGAGTTGGATCCAAAGCCTATCCCTAGATTCTTTTGCGAGGCGGGCCTTCAACCATTTCCTTCTCCTTTTTTAATAGCGCAACCCTGACTTTCCTATCCTCCGAATAAACTAAATACTGAGCCCTAACCAAAATATTTATATCTCTATTTAAATCAAGCAGTGTGCGGGGAATAGTTTTCTGGGCTTCTTTTTGCTCTCCGGACGAGGTGTTAACCAACAACTGCTTCATGAAATTGTAGAAATTTTGTAGTTCCATCACCTCCCAATTAATCAAGTCAGCAACCACGGGTGCTAGCATCGCCGAAACAACTGCTACCCTCTTAAAATTCCACTGGGTCCTCCCTGTCTTTTTATCAAAACTCTGGGTAAACCCGCCAGACTTCCAAGAATCTAGTGATGATATGATCGTTTCTAGAGTGATAAGAAGCAAATTATGGTCACTGTAGGGGGTACTTCTAATCCTCCAATAAACAATAGGAAGAATATCCAAGTACTAAGTAATCTAAAATGGCCTTTCCCCCTGGGGATATATGTGTGAAGGAAGCAGAAGAATCAGAGGAGGGCCTACCATTGGCAATAATGCAGTCATTTTTCTGAAAAAGGCTGAGGAGAAGTTTTCCTCTTTTGTTAGTTTTAATTAAAGGGGGAAAAACGCAGGCTGAAATTCAAAGCGCTATTTCTCTCTCAGCTTCACGCATTTGACATAACGCAAAATTGGAAAGTTTGCAGTTTAGGTCTCCCATTAGTGCTATTAATGGGGGAAACTCAGTGTCTAGGGCATCCTCAAGACAGGCCAAAACCCTTTGTAATAAAGAATCATATGCTGCATCAGGGGGTGGGGGGGACATAAACGTTAATTAAGAACAATGATGTAGGGCCTCGTGCAATGCTATGCAATTGAATGGTTAAGGCCATGAAAAGGTTACTGAGGTCTTTATAACAGGTGTAATCCCATTTAAGTGTATTAGACAGTAGGCAAGCTACCCCCCCCTTTAGCATGTCCCCTTCGTGACGAGGAGGCATTACAATCAATGACAAAGTAGTTGTCCCATAATAAATCCGTATCTGACCAAGTCTCCTGTAAGCAAATGAAATCCGGCTTAAGCAAATTAAGATAAGATAATTTTTCCCTGCTAACTATACCCCTGCTGCATTCCAGGAAATGATTTTTAATCCTTTGCTAGGAAAAGGGATGGTGCAAGACCCTGAGCCCCTGCTCTTGAGAAAGGGCACCCGGAAGCCAATCCCAATATTCCTGGGCATAAGTGGCTAGTTGATTAGGTACGGATCGTAACTCCCGCAGTAACACCTGCCTATCATTCCCTGTTCGGGAGACTTTAAGAGCCTGTTATGGGCATTAATTGAGGCATTATCCCCACAAGGATAAGTGACGGACAGAAACAAAACCACGTCAATCCCCCGACACTGCAAATAAATCTGCGTGTGAGAGGACCAGGTTCACCGAGCACAAGGAGCGAAAAGCGACCCTAGCCCTAAAACCACCATTAATCGTCATTAGGGAAACAAGATCAATGTCATAACTAGAAATGTGTTTCAGAGAAATGGATTCCGAGAAGCATCTTAACAGAGTGGATCTATTTAAAATTAAATCTGCATCAAAGATAGGTAAAGAGTCTACTATCTGGGAGTCCACATTAAAACCTGTTGTAGGTGCTCTTTCCCTAGCCAAAAAAAAGTGGAGGAATCGTTAGGAGCAACCTCCCGTATGGGAGGCAAGAAAAGTGAGGCAGTTGGATTGAAGACAGAAGTGGTAGAAAAGTCAGTATTTTGCTCACTTTCAAGCACCCTTCTAGAAACACTATGCCTTCGCAATGAAGGTAAACAAGATTGCTTTGTGAGTAACTGTGCGTGTTCAGGGGGAAGTTGTCGTCACATAAGTTATCACATTGGGGAAAAGAACTTTCCTTCTTTTTTTCCTACTAATCCGTCGGTTTAATTTCTTCGATCTCTTGGGTTTTTTTCCCACCTTTAATTTTATTTCCCTTCTTTGATTCGTCTCCCAAGGGTTGCGTAGGAGGAGAAGCTATGGGCCCACTCTTTTGGATGGCAGTTCTTTCAAAGATGGCGACTACCTTCAATGGGGGCTGGTTGCTCTGTGCAGATTGATACTCCTCCACCGAACGGTAATCTAAGATAAAGCGAATGAAATCCACAGGACTAACCGAAAATGTTTTTGCCTCGCTGGGGCGATTGCAATAGGCTCTACCAGCTTGAGTGCGCACATCCTCACACTGGAGCTCCCATGGTGGTGCCCTGGGGGCCATGCAAGAAGAACTCTGATCTTTAAAAAGTTGCAAAAAGGCTGCATTAGTCTGAATAGGATCTAAAAGTTCGGCTCCTCTTTTATCTTTAGTCATCTCCATTAAAATTGCTGTAACAGAGTCAAGAATACAATCTGAGCCACTAACAAATTTCTCCAAGAGCTTGAAGATTGAAGCAAGAAGGTTCTCCGATTGAACAAAGAGGCTGAAAGCCTAGCCTCAGATTCCGGAGGTGGAATAGGCTGAATTCCACTTACTTCTAAGGCCGGCGTCACTGGCAAATGAGAATGGAGGTACAATGAATCTTGTAACGAGGGTGTGCTATTAAACAACTGCAGGCCAGTTGACGTTGGTAAACATTTGGACCTGGGGTCCACAGGCAAAGGCAAGAGATCATTAGCCTGGGGGCCACATTTCTGAAACAGTTCTGGATCCAAATCCGGCAGTGTAAAATCACAGGGCCCAATGGCTACAGACGCTGTTGAAAAAATGGCACCACTTTCCTGGGAACTTTTAGGGGCCATATCAGCTAAAGAGAGAGGACTAACTGACCGGGCGGATGTAGATGAAGTGAGGGGACAGGACTGTAGCCCCAGCAGACTCCGAGCAGGCCAAGCATTTTCTACAGTCTCCGCAAGGGACAACGAAAGGCCCTGTTCAGGACCTTAACTTTTCTTTTTTGGCTTACTTCCGCCTGATACGATCCCTTGAAGGATCCCTTAAAGTCCCTTTAGAGGGCTCTGTGACCGGGGTAGAGTTGGAAAGGGCTTCACCATTTCTTTCCTGAAATAAGGTGTTCTCTTTTCCCCAGAAGGTAAATAGTTGCATCTGCGACTGACCCTTCAACAGGAGTACAGGATTAGCCTTGTTCTGTATAGCGTTGGATTTGTTTTTTAAACAAGCTCTTCCTAGGAGCAAGCGGCAAGAACGGAGCTTCTTCAGGGCGATTTCAGGACTGATTCAGGGTGCGTCTAGGTGCAGCATCTGGGGGGGTGGGGGGGGGCGGGAGGAGCATCCCCTACAGCCCCTACCTGGAACGTGGTGGGGATGGCCTCAGATAAAAAAAAATGCGGTTTTTCTGAACCTTGTCTGATGCTGCAAAACCAGCCACACCTCAACAGCACCTCCACAGCGCCTCTACCTCAGCTCCTCCCCCTCCAAATAGTGTCCTGGGCAGGACAGCAGGGGGCAAAGTGCCTTTGGAGTACAAGGTGGCAGGACAAAGGAATGACCCCCAAGCGGCTCCCAGCGAGGGCAGAAACTAGGCCTTGCGGAGCCATTACTCACAGAGTCCCCAGTCCACACCGCAGGTCCCAACAGCAAAACAGCAGCAACAGCAGAGTGGCAAGAAGGTAGGGCAATGTGGGAGTCGGCCCACGGGCAAGGCAGGCAAGGGAGCCGTGGGATACCACCCTCATGGGCCGCTCTCCCCCACTCGTGGGAACCGGCGGCGGAATGGTAGGGCAGCAACGTAGCGGCAAAATGACAGGGCGCCCCACAGCAAAAGAGCGGAAGCTTACCAGCAGCTAACCGCGCTCATGGGCAGCCCACGGACCGCTGACTGCGGAACACTTATACGCACCCATGGCTCCTGTAGTCCAGTGACGAGTCGGGTGGTATGAGATACATCAGGACATCACTGGGCTTTCTCAGCCCCTCTGCTGCAGCCCGGCACCACGCTTCGGGGATGGGACCTGACAGCCTAGAAGCTCCTTGCTCCCGCCTCCAATCCGATCGCTGCACGTAGCGTCACTGCGTCGCTCCACATAATCTAGACTAGCACATGTTCTTAAGTGTGCATTATGTAAGAATGTGTTGCCACAAGCTCCTCGACAATCATGACTGGTTTTGTGATAGTGCTATATTAAAACGTACACAGTAATAGCATGTTTTCTTCACATAAGACTACAGCCGATGAAGAGGCTAATTAATATGTCCCCAATACACTCAAAACTACACCAACAAATAAAGCCTCACTGACTCCCAATCAGCGTTTCACTAACAAAACCAAAAACAGCCAGCCATTGTTAATAAAAAAATAAAATTAAAAAAAACTAGCATTTGCAATGCAATAGGTCTCGCATTTGCGTGAGTTAAAGCTATTGGTATTGTAAATTCATAACTGGACTTTTCTAGGCACATAAATTGGTCATCCCTGCCTCATAATTTTGTCTTTTCATGCCATAGAATTCCAGTGGACCTGCATATAACTAAAGCACTTCCATTTGCTTTCTTCCCCTTAACTGCAGCAAAAAATGAAAATGTTACCATTTAGCATCATAATTTAAATCTGCCATGCTAATTCCAATAGAATACCACTCCACCATCAGAGCTACTGGCTGGCTAACACAGTTTCCCCACAAAAGACACAAGACAGCCACAGAGAAGAAATAAACTACAAGGGTTACCCAAATGTATCAAGAGTGTTCAAAACAGTTATAGTGTAATAAGGAGAGATGATTAAAAACATACAATTATCATACAAACCTTTATCAGAAATACACTTTTGTTATTAACTGTAATGCTCAAAACAACCCCTAGAGGGCACGTAAAGAAATATAATTTCTAAGAAACATGGTCATGTAACCATATTGTTAGCCCCTAGAGGGCCTAACTCCATGAAAAAAAATACAGGAGAAAGTAATTCAGTGTAACCACATACTTAACTCCTAGAGGGTGTTTTTAGGGGTAGCAGGCCTTCTGCAATGATATTACAAACAAGGCCTTTAACACAAAACTTCGCCCAGCTGTAAAACAAAAGTTCTAGCCATGAGAAAGCTTACAAGACACTAAATGGCGGGAGAGGTTATTATTTTGGGGTCCCCACTAATCTAATATGGGGACCCAGAGATGATGTAGACAGAACGAGAGAGTTTCAAAGGTGGTCCCATTGTCCTAGAACCACCACAGGACGAGTTATGAGCAGAATGTTTTGTAAAAGTAATGCTCTGAAAAGCATTATAGGGCGACTTTTCATGCTGTGAATATTATAGAATGTTGACTGCACTGCTGGGAACAGCCCCTAGCAGACACCACAACAAATATAGCATTTGGAAGAAACATGGTCATGTAATCATACAGTCAGCCCTTGGAGAGCATAACCACATGATAGAAGAATCGGCGAAAGTAATGCAGTTTAATTATATATTTAGCCCCTAAAAAGCATAGTGCATTACACATTTTCAAGTCTAGTAGGCCTACTGAAATGATATTACAAACAAGGCCCATAAAACATAACTTCTCCCAACTGTAAAACAAAAGTTCCAGCCATGAGAGAGTTTAAAAAGATAATGAACGGTGGGAGGGGTTGTTATTTCTGAGCCCCACTGACATGGTGTGGGGATCTAGAGAGAAGGAGCACATTATTGTCAATGTTTTACAGGTGGTTCCATTGTCCTAAGACCACCACAGGCTGAGATATGAGCAAAAATGTTCTGTAAATGTAATGCCCTGCAAAGCCAGGTGACCCACACCTTGTTCAGAGGGATTGGGCAGCAGACAAGTGGGCGAGGTGAGCGGAAGACATCGTCTGGATTCAATGCTTCACGGGACGCAACTGCTCGGTCTAGCAGCCCTCGTTCCCCCTGCCTGAGAATCACTTCGGTGGTGGGCCACCAGCTCCGCTGATCTCACCCACCCCAAGCGGGACATCACCGGAGAGGCACCGCTCAACAGGAAACACAACAGCAGGCAGGTCCTCTCTCTCTGGACAGAGGAAGGCCGCAAAGGAGGTGACAGGCAGGGAGGGGGCTTTGCAGTCTTGTTTGGCGCTCTGATCCAGGGCTGGCCAGGCCTCCTTTTATACGGGCCTGCAGAGGAAGGTGACTGAAAAAATTCCTGCCAATGGCACTGAGGCCCACAGCAGCCGACTTCGTGCTGATGAGTTCAAGGTATTAGTATAAAGCCGCCATTGCTGGGGGGGAAGCTGCCTGGAGCTGCGTTGTCCATTCTGTGCCGGCCCTGTGAGTAAGTGGAGAACATAGTGTCCCAGCACCCCACATTTGAGCATGCAGTAACTGCTTCTAGGGCACAGACAGACTCTTTTCAAGATTGGGTGCTCCATCTGAGGTTGAATAAAGGACTGGGAGATTTAGCGCCAACAAGACCTCACTGCCTGTTGCATTATATAACTTCCCCTGGGAGTTTCTGCCGCAGAGGTCCAGAGTCCGTCCTTCCTTAGGCGAGGCAGGGGGACCGCTTGGGCTGTGGTGGCCCTTCGAATGTGCACTTGACTCTTCTACAAGACCGCTCCCCTCCTGCACTAGATATTGTTAGTTTCCCTGGGCATTACCCCACCTAATTAGCTGCTACTCCCATTTCAAGGAGCATGCCTGACTCTGGGGCGGCGAGGGTGGCAACAGATCTACTACATTTCCTCATCTGCAGCCTGGGAAACAAGACCAGCCTATCTCGCCTGAAAACTTTGGACCTGAAGGGGTGCCTGGCTGCCAGATGGGACCCACTCTGTGGCCCTGCTGGTGAAACAACGTAGGCATAGGGTACCAGCACCTGGAAATACAGTGGGAGATAGCACTGGAGTGGTCTAGGTGGTCCCAGCCTCTTTACAAACTGCAAGCAATTCCTCAGCGGTCAAGCCAAGCAACACACTTGTGAAGGAAACCTCACTGACATCTTTCTGGCCCAAGGTGGCCCCTACGGAGACTGAAAAGTTTGGAATGTCACAAAACCACTCTGTCGATTATTCCACCCTAGACTCTTATCACCCATGAATTTATGAACCATTTCCTACAGGAGATCAGCTCCCTCAGAGGGGACTTTAAAACATGTATTAGGGATCTCAAAAAAGATGTGCCAGAACTGATAGAGCGAGTCGGCGATATGGAACACACCACTGATGCCAGATCACACGATAAAGAAATGCTGTGATGGAGAGTCATGGCCTTGGAGGAGCAAAACATTGAGCTACAGCTCAAGCAAGAAGATTTAGAAAACAGAGGATGACGAAACATCCGTGTCAGGGGAATCCTGAAGGGACTGGATGGCGAGGACATTATGGCCTTCACGGCGACCCTCCAACAGGCCATCATGGAGAAGGCGGATGCACCTGACATACTGACTAATGTCCATTATTTCACAGAAAAGGAAACAATCCTCTGGGTGGCAAGAGAAGACGTAGATCTGGTATTCCGGGGCCATACTATTCAGCTATTTCGAGATCTCTCTTCTACAACTCTGCAGTGCAGGCGAGATTTCAAACAAGCAGAGAGCTGAATATTAATTATCAGTGGGACCACCCCTTTGTATTGCTCTTCACATGGGAAAGCAGACAATGGGCTGTGCACTCTCGAGGAGGCACACCATTTGTTGGGACTGCCACCCTGGGGAAAAGATGGCCCACCATCCCTGACACAGGACGCCCTAAAGAAAACCCTGCAACCTGTATGGACACTGTGGGAGCCTGACGTCCTAGTAAAGTCCCTGGGAAATCTGCTGCGCAGGACACAAAACAAGATATTATTCAGCAACTCCGAAACATGGACAGAGAACCTACTACACTGCCCTCCACTTCTGACTCCGCTTAAAGGTTTACTTATGCGGGCGGATGGGCCCTGAGCAAGTCCAGAACTCACACCAGCTTGTCTGCGGAGGGTGGTGGACTGCAGTGGACTGGTAGGTCGTGTGGTTGGCCCCTTCCTTAGACCCTTTACAGGTTTCAGACGATCAACTGCACCCCCAGCGTCAATCACCCCAATAGGGTGACTTCTCTGGTGAGATGCAGGCAGTCTGGTCCTGATCTCTGTGGGAAATTGATGCACAAGTTGGGTCCTGTTGGTCCATAATGGTTGTTTGTTTTTTTACTAATTACCCTTTTTTCCAGTCATCAACTGAAGGTGGAGGCCAGGGGGGCACATGTGTGCAATGTAGACGCTGCTTATAATACTTGCAGTGTTGGGGGATGGGGGGTGAAGAGGGGATGGGCAGGAGAATGAAGTACAGTGTGCTCTTCCTAGCACTTAGCTGCTTGCTACCTCTTCAAGGATGTGGAATTCCTATCGCCCGACGCCCGGGACACCTTGTTTGGGGTCAAGGGCAACAAGTTTTTATGTTTACTTTGTCCTTGGGACAAGTAGGCCCAACCCTCTGCAGCACAAACCCTTTGGCTGCCTGTTTACAGAGAGTGGAACTCTCTGCAGTTGAGGTAATGTGTTTCCAAAAAATAATGCTGTTCGAACTTGTATTTATGGTTCATTATTTGAAAGCCTTCATTATTAGGGTGAGTGCTGTAAATAAATGTTTTAAGGTCACATTTCACTACTGACGTTGGTTCCAGTACAACAAAAAAAAAAAAACGTGTATACACATGTTTGAAAAGTTTAGGCTATGAGGCTAAGTATAATGCTCCCAGAATGCTCTCTGATTAGATGCAAATGAAGTGTCATTTAGTAAAATGTGTTGATGCATGCTAGTATTTCCCAAAAATATTTCTAATGGAAAATCAGTGTAACCATTTTCAACACGAATATGGGAAGCATGAAAATAAACAAACACTGACAAAACCAACTGGTCTGACATATTTTTATAAGTCTTTTAGTTTCATCAATGCTTGTCTTGTTTTGACATGGCTTTTGTAACACTTTATTGTTGTGGGAGCTACCAGGCCCTCAACATTGTAACAAACACTGGCAAACCCCCCCCCACCAAGTTTTTGAACTCTAAAAGCATACGTTGCCACCAGTGGCATAACAAAGGCCCCGCAGCCGCCCTCCAGGGGGCCCCTTCAGCACAGCACCTGCCCTGAGCGAGTCTGGAGAGGGGGCTCCTCCATGTTCTTTGCAAAGGGGCACCCTCCAGTTTTGTTACGTCACTGATTGCCACTGTAGTTCCTGACACTGAACAAAACTACTTTGTGTGCCAATATGCTCCTTGTGGAAGAGCAGAATGCGATCACTCACAGTAAAGCCAGCCGAAAGAGAGAGAAATAGAAGTTTAATAAAAACAAAATGTCTTTGTTAACACCAGACCTAATTAGGGACCAAGACCCACAGGTAGGTAGCTTTTTGCATGTCGCAAACAGCGACTTTTGCTGTTTGCGACGTGCAAAAAGCACATTGCGATGCACAAACCCAGTTTTGCGATTCAGTAACCTGGTTACCGAATCGCAAAATGGGTTTGCCACTCGCAATTAGGAAGGGGTGTTCCCTTCCTAATTGCGACTCGCAGTGCAATGTAGGATTGTTTTGTGACCGCGAACGCGGGCGCAAACCAATCGCAGTTTGCACCCATTTCAAATGGGTGCTAACACTTTCGTAAAACTGCCTGCTCTGAAAAAATGAAACGAAAACGTTTCATTTTTCGTTTTTGTAATGCATCTCGTTTTCCTTTAAGGAAGCAGTCACAGACATGGTGGTCTGCTGTCTCCAGCAGGCCACCATCTCTGTGAGGGCCGCTATTCGCAAGGGGGTCGCAAATTGTGACCCACCTCATGATTATTCACTAGGTGAGCATTTGCGAAGCCCTTGCGAATCACAGATGGTGTCAGGGACACCATCCTACATTCGGATTTGCGACTCGCAATTTGCGGGTCGCAAATCTGAACCTACCTACATGTGGCCCCAAATTCTTAAAGAAAGTCACAAAAGTGCACCCATGGTATATGTCGTACCCCTATAAAATATTTGTGAACTGTATTTTAGCATGGGTTAATACGCATGTGTAGATTTGCTCATGTGAAAATCTATTGAGCATTTGCAAGTTCATTTTCCCTCCGGCCACTTTCTTCCCAACCCTGGAAGAAGTTCTAATTCTGCCATTGTCAGGAGTAAATGTCCAACCTTTCTTATTATGGGACAATATTAGAGAGAAGCTGGTGAAAATCTTTAAGACATGCAGGTTAGTAGGTTTGCAGACTCAAAGGCATTCCAGCCCTGGAACTATTGCTTACTCCTTCCTCCAGCCCCAGTATGCAGATCTGCAGAAAGGTGGCAAAATAAGGAAATTGCTACAGTACGGCTTGAAACTGCAAGTATTCAAGCCCTACTATGGTAGTAGCCCTGGCATAATCAGAGAGGCTATTATCAGAGCTCTTACATAATGAGATTGCTGCCATAATTTGTCGCCACACTACATGGCACCAAAGGGACAAGTAGATCTTTTTACAGGACAAGTAGATTTGAGAAGCAACCTGTCCCCTGGACAAGTAGATATTTTAATAAATTCCACACCCTTGCTCTTCATAGTTCTGGGTCTTAAATTACTCTCCATGAATATCCATCCTATCCTAATAAATGTAAATAAACCTGGGGATTTATCTTGCTTAGTGACCCCGACATTGTCTTTTCCCAAGAGACCCATCTCCGAAGGGCAGACAGAAACAGAATGGCACACCCTAAATATACTGTGTGAAACTGGACGTACGCAGACTCAAACAGCAGCCGTGGGCATACTCTGCAAATCATACATAGGGTCCAAAATCACTAAAGTGACACAGGTTAGAGAAGGACAAATCCTGGGAGCACAGATGAACAGTGGGGACGAGTTCTACAAGATCAACTACAGGGGGATGGGCTGGACATGGTAGTGGGAGGAGATTTTAATCTGGTGTGGGACCCAGCTATGGATATAACTTTTTCCTCCTACCAGGACATGGGAGCCATGTCAGCCCAACTGGAAAGGGAGAGAATGGACAGGTCCTTGTAGATGCATGGCGCTACAAGCACCCAGACACAAAGGATTGCTCCTTTTATTAACATGACCATACATCTTACTCCAGGATAGACCATCTCTTAGTTTCCCATTCTCTTCTCCACACTTTAGAATTGGCTGAGATGTCGGAAATCTCCATCTCAGACTACACCCATGTGACTTTGAAATGGGCATCAACTTATTTACACTCTGGAACCTCTCCATTATGCGTTTGCCCCCGCAGTTTCTCAGGGAGCCAGTTGATGTGGAAGAAAGAAGTAAGGGAATAGGGGATAGTGGATTATTTTACACATACTACCCACGATATCTCCATGCCCATGTTGTGGGGCGGGTTTAAGGCAACCATTCGAAGGGTGATATCTACAGAAGCTATTGCCCAATGCAGAGAGACACACCTTGTACACAATACACTGTCTGCCGAAATAAAATCGTTAGAACACTAGGATAAGCTCACACCAACCCGGAAACTCACAAGGTGTCTGGAAGTACTACGGGGGCAGCTGAGGGCGCATAGGACAAATAAAGCAGGAAGTGCCCTGTTGGCACTCAAACAACAGTATTATGAAGCGGACATTAAGGTGTGCATGCTCCTGGCCGAGAGACTACGCCAGGCCCGGAGAAAAATGCATATCGCCAAAGTGCGCACAGAGAAAGGGGGTTGGGCAACGTCCGAGTGCGACAAAAAGAGGGAATTCTTTAACTAATATCAAGCCATCTGCGATAATAAATGAAGAACTCTGAAGCCATCTGTTACACTTATACAACTCCTCTACAGGCGAGAATGGATTCTCCCCAGCAATGGCAAATGTGGAAATTACACTCATTCCCCCAAACCGGGAAAAGACCTGACTCTCTGCTCCTCTAATCACCCCATTGTGCTTTTAAACACGGAAGCCAAGCTCTTTACCAGGATATTGAGCTCCAGGTTATATTATCCCATATCTTATCGACCCAGACCAGGTGGGTTTCATTCACAACAAGCAAGGGGTGGATAACGTGCACCAGGAGGCACATTGGTAGAAAAAGTGCATCACTATCATAGTCCAGCTTGCCTCCTATCACTAGATGCAGGAGAGGCCTTCAATCGGTGTAGGAGGCTGGCCCTCTCTGTAGTGTGCAAAATTAGGCGCAGGGGGTCCAGGGAACCACACATTGGTTTACAGAAGTAAAAAGTAGACCACCTAATGCTTTAAAGCTTGGTTGAGCAGTGCAAAACATTTGTTGTACTCACAGTATCAAAAAATGAGACCACACGCTCAAAAGAATAATTCAAGACCAATTTTAAAAAAAATACTTCCGATTTTTATTTTATTTTTAAATTATTCAACGAAGATCAAAAACGGGTAAGTACATTTTAAGTTATGAATTTCTGAAGTTTTAATAAAGATATTTTTTTTGTGTGTAATTAAGAACCAAAATGCATATAAAAAAATAATAATAATCAGGCAATGCGTTTACCAATGTCTCCTTTTGCAGGAATGTGGAGGTCGTCAGTGGGCACTATGGACCAGCTGCAGAAGTTCGGGCAGCTCCCGGTTTCGGCGGGAGCAGCTGCAGAAAGTCGTTGGAGTTGGTGCCAGACCACTGCTGGGGACCCCTTGGAAAAGCACTGCACAGATAGACTTAAAGGTAAATCCGATGGGTCTCGTTAGAGTGTCGAGGTCGCAAGGGGTGGGGGACCTTTGGGGCATAGCTGGATCTTTGATGCAGGGCACAGGGTGAATGGGTGCAGAGCGAATCGGTGAACCAGGAGCTGTGCGCAAAGGTGCCCTTGGAAGCAGGAGGCAGGTCTCTGAGGGTCGCTTGCAGGACAGCAGGGGCACTCTGGTGGGAGGCCCTGGTGGTTTATCAAGCCCCTATACTGGTGCTTCCTCCTGGTCCTTTTACAGTCTGGAATAGAGCTATTGTATGGTTTGGCTGCTGGACAGCGCAGTGCCACCAAACTTAGCACACTTGCAGTGAATGTCCTCACAGTCCAGTGGGTGGAGATTGGTCCTGCTGCGGCATCCAGTTCCTTGGTCAGCAGCCGGTCAGTTAAGTGGCCTTCACAGGGTCTTTGGTTCCTTGCTGCAGGAGAGTGATGCCTTCACTCTGGAGGGAGAACTTTGGTGTTTTTAAAGAGTGGAGGTTCTCTGGGGGTTTGTAGAGTCGATCCCAGTGTCCAAGCAATCTCTCAGCTGCAACCGTCGAGTCCTGGGTGCAGCAGGCAGGGTTTGGCACCTTTTCTTTGTGCAGCAGGACTTTAGTTCTCTAGCCTTGGGTCTTCTTTGCTGCTGGTCTTCTTTTGTCATTGGAATCTGATTTCTTGGTCTAGGGATGTCCACTAAATACTGTATTTAGTGGGATTTTAGAGGAGTACCTAGTAGTGACTGATGGGTCATCTACCTTAGGGTTACTACATCCACTAAGTGACCACTTCCTGTGGGCATAGATCACTTCCCTACACCCGATTGGCTATTTTCCTTCCATGCAAGATGGAAGAAAATGAAATGGAGAGGTGACTTTGAATGCAACACCTTAGGAGTGGTGCAAGTCGGTGATGACCACTCCTACTGTCCTTTGTGCGGTTTCCCACCGTTGCTCCAGACAAAAATGAAGGTTTGCAATGGAGGTGGCCATCAGCTGCTAGCAGCAGGCTTGGTGGTCAAGTTTCAAGGGTGGTGAGCCCTTTGAAGTTCGCTAGCAGAGCAGTGCACATTCCTGAGGGAGGGAGTGCGTGTGCCTCCACCCAGGAAGGGTTTTGTTCTGGGACCCACAGGGTAGGATATCTCCCAAAAAGACAATTTTTATTAAACTGCAAAAATCCATAACTTAAAAAGTACTTACCAGAGTTTGATGACCTTGGTCTTAAAAATGTCACAAAAATCTGAAGGATTTTTGTAAATTGGTTTTGAATTTTTCTTTTAAGTGTGTGTCTCGCTTTATTGATACTGTGAGTACAACAACTACTTTCCACTTCTCCAGGATTAGCCGAATTGCTCGAACAAGCTACCATAACAATTAGAGCATTAGGTGGTCTAGTTCTTACCTCTGTAAACCAACGTGTGGTTGCCTGGACTCTCTGCACAGTGTGCCGAACTTTGTTCACTACGTAGAGAGCCAGCCTACTATAGGTGACATAAAGGGCATCCCCTTGGGGGGTTGGGATGGATCAATGTGGTAAAAATGAATTTCCTACCACGGGTGCTCTATCTGTTCCAAACACTCCCGACTGCGATTCCACAAGAGAATACAACGCAGTTGCAGAACAACATATGTGCATTTATTTGGGGCGGGAAGAAGCCTACCGTACCCCACGCACTCTTGATACAACCCCGGAACAGAGGTGGCTTAGCCTGCCCAAACCTCTTAGAATATTATTGGGCATCACACCTGCGGTATATTTCGACGTGGGTAGCGTGGGAGAGCGAGGCCCACTGGTTCCACATGCACAGAGTGGTGGCCTACAGACCCTTATGATATCTGGCATGGTTGCCTAAATACGCTTGTCCACCTAGTCCCGATCTAGCGATCCTCACCAAGACTGTATTAGACAGCTGGGGTAAATTAGCATTAAATAAGGGATTAACCACATACCCCTTACCCAACACCCCTATTGCACACAATCCCATCTTCCCACCCATGTTGTCTCCTTAAGCTTTTGCTGACCGGTACAATTGGGAGTGTCGGACAATCCAAGATCTATTTGTATGGACTTCAAGTCCTTTGACCAATTAAAGACAGACTATAGTTTGCCTGACACTGCCAAACTGCAATATATTCAATTGCAGCACTGGGCTCTCCACTCATCCGTGTATACTGGAGGTCATCAGACGCTAAACTCTTTTAGAAAAACTGGTCAGAACTTATGATGGCTCACAAGGGCTGATCTCCAATACATATAGCACACTCCAACATTCTGCATCCGCAGTCACACATCCATACCAAACCCATTTGGCCACAAACAGCACTGAAGAAATTACACTCAAACAGTGGGACACCTGTGGCGTGACATACCAAAAACATATCACAGCATTTCTCTTAGGGAAACAGTGTACAAATTGATGTTTCAGTGGTATCATACACCTGCTCACCCGACTGCCATTTAGGCTGGATCCCTGGACCTCTGCTGGCGCTGCCAGACTGTCTTTGGTGACTTTGAGCACATCTGGTGGTTATGCGCCCTTATCTCTACTTTCTGGTAAGAGGTTCTAAGCCACATAAAAGACAATAGGCTACCCCCTCCCCACCTCGTATCTTGTGGTAATATTGGGAATACGGCCACTATCTCTGGCAGCCATGACCCATGCTGATTGGATATTGATCAGCTATATGCTACATGCAGCCAGACAGCTGAATGCACTAGGCTGGATGCAGACAGCTGCACCCTCTGTTGCACAATGGATCACCTGGCTTTGGCACATTCTTGCCATGAAACAGTTATCTCAAAACTTGACTGGAAGTTACTACCGGTTTGGCACCTCCGATACAATACCTTTCACGCACGGAATTCACTTGCTTTACACCACTGCATCTTAAAGCGCTCCAATTGTTCCCTTAACATACCATGACCACCTGGGCCTTCCTGGCAGACCCTATTACATGTTCAATCTAAGCGCCCCACTGCGATAACACCCCGGCATTATTTCGTATTGGATGGTGCAGTTCGCCCGTTGAGCCTTGGCTCCCTCTCTCCCGCCCCCTTAAATGGACTACACATTGCACTCACCACTCGGTTTACCATCCTCAAAGGCATGTCAACAGACTGTGTGACTGCTCATTGCCTCCTTGGTCCATAGCTAGCTCCCCTAAACCCACCAACAGAGGGCGGATACAGCTTGGGATAATCAAATGCAGTGTTTTGACCTGATAGTGTTGATTTCAGATTATAAATGATTACATTAATCTTGGTCATGTTCCTTGCCTCGGTTCGACAAAGATGCGGGGCAAATGTTTGGACTGCTTTTAAGTATCGTTGTTATGCATTTATGTATACTTCTTTATGTAATTGTTTCATGCCGCTCTCCTAGATGTAAACTTATGGCCATATTCTTTGCTTTCAAGGACATGTCATGTAATGTAACATTTTTTTCTTATTATTTCCAATAAAAAGAATTCACCAAAAAAAACTAGTGTACGCATATTTGGACACAGTATGGCACAGAATGTTCATTCCGATGGTGAGGTTCCTGGTTTAATACTCCGACGCACTGGGAGACTTCATGAAAAACCCAAGTTGTGGCGTGATTATGTGCTACCAAAGCAGGCACTGGACTGTATTTTACACTATGTACACACGGTTTTTGCCTTATACTGTTTAGAGATACATTTACTACATGTAAATTGTAATGTATTATTAGTCGTGGATTAATATAGTGGCTGATTATTCCTAAATACATGTGTTGGGTTAACTGCCAGTATATTTATGGAGAAGATATGTAACATAATTTTCCTATTCTATTTTGCATTATATGTCTCTTAAAATTGCATTTCTTCTCATATTCAAGCATTGTTCATTTTTTACGTTACATGTTAACAATTTTCAACTTGTTGTTCTGGGGAGGGATATGTGTTGTGGTGGACTCGGAATACTGAGAGATCATCGTTTCTGACAAACATATGTCACCTTAGAATGAGGGCATGGTAAGGATTTCAGGAGGGACATTAGGAGTGGGAAAACTGAACGGTGAGGCTGCTTTACACTGTTGGTACATGTAACTGGAATAAAGATATTCAAACCAAACTGAAGGTGTCTTGTCATCAAGAAGACTTTAATATGTTTGAATAGTATTCCATACACAGAAATAAAGATAGATTAATTACAGTGACATTTCTCCAGTTTTTATCTGTGAAGTGGCAGTCAGTGGCCTTCTAGACAGGTGCCCTTCATATGAATGAGGCAGAGATTTGCCAGTTGCATACGTCCTTTAAATTCGAAACAAAGTAGAAGCAGCAAATGGTTAGTCATGTGGAACAGCATAGGAAGCAAGGCCCCCACGATCTCTGAAGCTGCAACAATGGCTAGTAAATTAAAGCTAGCATGTCAATATACTATTTTGTAAAGTCAGTTATTAGCTCATCACTAGCTGGTGCTATGCACCTGGAATTCGTTTGATTGCTATTTTGATTTCTGTGATTATTATGGTAGCAGGTATTGTATTGTGGCATTTGTATAACCTTAGAACCACTATGTGAGGCGCTGAGTGTTTACCTACATGGATAGCAAGTGACACTGTGTATGGTTTGGTTAAAAGGCTGTCGATTATGTTTGAGCCTATGTCAGAAGCGCTGCATGTCATGACTAAGATATGCGAGAGAAAGGCAAGCAAATTATAATAAGAGATAGGCAAGCACATTATAAGGATTAAAACATATATGGCATTAAATAGCACCATCCGGGCTACAAGGGCAGTAGGATGCTCAGTGTGCATACACTAAAAAGAGGGGACAATCAGAGTAATTCATATGGCAACATGCACTAAGTAGAAATTGTGCTGAATGAGCAAAACAATGCCAAAATGGAAATTACTGGAGTTAGTAACCTGAGCAGCAACTATGCATTGTTTTTTTTTTTTGTTTTTTTTAAAGGTAAGGATATTGCCGATTGCTGATCAAATAATACTCCCATGAACGAGAAAGAAAATCCAAAAGCAATCGAGACTGGCAACCTGAGCTGAAAAAAAACACAATTTTAAAAGGCCTAGATTCCACTTACTACTTGTAGGAAGTTGGCTCTGTATGTGCTATTTCAAAGTAAGGAATAGCATGCACAGAGTCCAAGGGTTCCCCTTAGAGGTAAAATAGTGGTAAAAAGAGATAATACTAATGCTCTATTTTGTGGTAGTGTGGTCGAGCAGTAGGCTTATCCAAGGAGTAGTGTTAAGCATTTGTTGTACATACACATAGACAATAAATGAGGTATACACACTCAGAGACAAATCCAGCCAATAGGTTTTGTTATAGAAAAATATCTTTTCTTAGTTTATTTTAAGAACCACAGGTTCAAATTTAACATGTAATAGCTTGTTTGAAAGGTATTGCAGGTAAGTACATTAGGAACTTTGAATCATTTCAATTGCATGTATACTTTTCAAGTTATGGACAAATAGCTACTTTAAAAGTGGACACTTAGTGCAATTTTCACAGTTCCTGGGGGAGGTAAGTTTTTGTTAGTTTTACCAGGTAAGTAAGACACTTACAGGGTTCAGTTCTTGGTCCAAGGTAGCCCACCGTTGGGGGTTCAGAGCAACCCCAAAGTTACCACACCAGCAGCTCAGGGCCGGTCAGGTGCAGAGTTCAAAGTGGTGCCCAAAACGCATAGGCTAGAATGGAGAGAAGGGGGTGCCCCGGTTCCGGTCTGCTTGCAGGTAAGTACCCGCGTCTTCGGAGGGCAGACCAGGGGGGTTTTGTAGGGCACCGGGGGGGACACAAGCCCACACAGAAATTTCACCCTCAGCAGCGCGGGGGCGGCCGGGTGCAGTGTAGAAACAAGCGTCGGGTTCGCAATGTAAGTCAATGAGAGATCAAGGGATCTCTTCAGCGCTGCAGGCAGGCAAGGGGGGGCTTCCTCGGGGAAACCTCCACTTGGGCAAGGGAGAGGGACTCCTGGGGGTCACTTCTCCAGTGAAAGTCCGGTCCTTCAGGTCCTGGGGGCTGCGGGTGCAGGGTCTTTTCCAGGCGTCGGGACTTAGGTTTCAGAGAGTCGCGGTCAGGGGAAGCCTCGGGATTCCCTCTGCAGGCGGCGCTGTGGGGGCTCAGGGGGGACAGGTTTTGGTACTCACAGTCGTAGAGTAGTCCGGGGGTCCTCCCTGAGGTGTTGGTTCTCCACCAGCCGAGTCGGGGTCGCCGGGTGCAGTGTTGCAAGTCTCACGCTTCTTGCGGGGAGTTGCAGGGTTCTTTAAGGCTGCTTCTGGAAACAAAGTTGCAGTCTTTTTGGAGCAGGTCCGCTGTCCTCGGGAGTTTCTTGTCGTCGTCGAAGCAGGGCAGTCCTCAGAGGATTCAGAGGTCGCTGGTCCCTTTGGAAGGCGTCGCTGGAGCAGAGTTCTTTGGAAGGCAGGAGACAGGCCGGTGAGTTTCTGGAGCCAAGGCAGTTGTTGTCTTCTGGTCTTCCACTGCAGGGGTTTTCAGCTGGGCAGTCCTTCTTCTTGTTGTTGCAGGAATCTACTTTTCTAGGGTTCAGGGTAGCCCTTAAATACTAAATTTAAGGGCGTGTTTAGGTCTGGGGGGTTAGTAGCCAATGGCTACTAGCCCTGAGGGTGGGTACACCCTCTTTGTGCCTCCTCCCAAGGGGAGGGGGTCACAATCCTAACCCTATTGGGGGAATCCTCCATCTGCAAGATGGAGGATTTCTAAAAGTTAGAGTCACCTCATCTCAGGACACTTTAGGGGCTGTCCTGACTGGCCAGTGACTCCTCCTTGTTGCTTTCTTTGTTCCCTCCAGCCTTGCCGCCAAAAGTGGGGGCCGTGGCCGGAGGGGGCGGGCAACTCCACTAAGCTGGAGTGCCCTGCTGGGCTGTGACAAAGGGGTGAGCCTTTGAGGCTCACCGCCAGGTGTTACAGCTCCTGCCTGGGGGAGGTGTTAGCATCTCCACCCAGTGCAGGCTTTGTTACTGGCCTCAGAGTGACAAAGGCACTCTCCCCATGGGGCCAGCAACATGTCTCTAGTGTGGCAGGCTGCTGGAACTAGTCAGCCCACACAGACAGTCGGTTAAGTTTCAGGGGGCACCTCTAAGGTGCCCTCTGGGGTGTATTTTGCAATAAAATGTACACTGGCATCAGTGTGCATTTATTGTGCTGAGAAGTTTGATACCAAACTTCCCAGTTTTCAGTGTAGCCATTATGGTGCTGTGGAGTTCGTGTTTGACAGACTCCCAGACCATATACTCTTATGGCTACCCTGCACTTACAATGTCTAAGGTTTTGTTTAGACACTGTAGGGGTACCATGCTCATGCACTGGTACCCTCACCTATGGTATAGTGCACCCTGCCTTAGGGCTGTAAGGCCTGCTAGAGGGGTGTCTTACCTATACTGCATAGGCAGTGAGAGGCTGGCATGGCACCCTGAGGGGAGTGCCATGTCGACTTACTCGTTTTGTTCTCACTAGCACACACAAGCTGGCAAGCAGTGTGTCTGTGCTGAGTGAGAGGTCTCCAGGGTGGCATAAGACATGCTGCAGCCCTTAGAGACCTTCCTTGGCATCAGGGCCCTTGGTACTAGAAGTACCAGTTACAAGGGACTTATCTGGATGCCAGATTCTGCCAATTGTGGATACAAAAGTACAGGTTAGGGAAAGAACACTGGTGCTGGGGCCTGGTTAGCAGGCCTCAGCACACTTTCAATTGTAAACATAGCATCAGCAAAGGCAAAAAGTCAGGGGGCAACCATGCCAAGGAGGCATTTCCTTACACTACTGATAAGCCAAAGAAAGCTACAATTTTGAGGAGGTTGTGCCCGCCTCTCTCAAGCTCCTGAAGGCTCCCAAAGTCGAAGCAGCACCATTTAGGTTATCCTTCTGCCATACCCCACCATGCAAGCCAAATGCATTTCTTAGATCACTGAGACTTTTGCTCTTTGTAGTTTAAATACAGAGGCATCCTAGTGACCTTCTAGAATTCCCTCCAAGACAAATTTCACTTTCATCATTGGTAGTATAAAAATGAAAGGATGTGGTGAAAGGAAACCTTCCCCACTTCCATTGTTTAGGGTTGGACTGCAGTCTGTCACAGATTTAGAAGTTCCCAGTTTTTCAACCTTGGCCCAGCTCTTCTCTGACCTGTGAGCCTTGAGTATGTCTCCACAAGTTACGTTTCCTTTATATCGCCTGCTTTTGGACCCTTCCCTCTCTCCCCAATACTTCTGCTCTCATCTATGTAAAGAGGCCATTTATAAGAAAGAATAGCAGGAAAAAGGTGTCAGTTCCTCTCCAAGACAGCTCCTATATGAACTTTTCTGAATGCTGACTCCAGTCAGAACAGTGTCTTTATTCAGCCTGCTAAATACTGCAGCTCAAGTCTCCCCTGGGAGTGTACACCCTTTGTTGGCCTTGTTTATCCAATAATTCTGCCACTGGGCTCTCCAGGCACATTTTAGAGTAAAACTGAACCACCCCATCAAAGACTGGTCACAGTCTCAGGCTAGCCTAGCCGATTCCAGGGCATTTGGTCCCATCTTCATTAACACTTTCTCTCTGCAAAGAGATGACCCACAACCTGCAATTTGCTATTTCGTCATTTCTTGAATCTCATAGGAAGGTCCACCCTGATGCCTTTTTTGCCCATACTTTGTCTAACAAAATCTAATGCCAAAGAATGGCCACAGATGTTTTTGAACTTTGCCTGCCTAATAAAAAGAGACCGACATTTGCCAAATTTCCAATGCACAGTTAACTTAAATGAACAGAGACAGTTGTATGTCCAAGAATACAACAGGCATTCTTCTGAGAATATTGGATTGGAGTAGATCCTGAGTAGTACAATGTCCTCTCCTGCATGAAGAGGCATGGTTGGTACAGATATCCACTTTATCTGATGCAAAGCAGATACAATGCCCTCTCCTGCATTCATACTCAAGACAGCTGTAGACCTGAAAGCATGGTTGGTACAGATATCCACTATCTGAGGCAAAGCAGATAAAGGGTACAGAAAAGACCTCGGATATCGTAGTACCCCAGGATCTGCCATTCTACGAGACCATGCAATAACTACCTGAAAGATCACTTTAGCTGTAAGCAGTACCAAAGAAACTTCCTCCAAGGTCTCAAAGTGAGCAGGCTGAAAGGCGTTAAGGGTTAACAAAAGATCCCAAGAAGGAGCCAGGGAATGCATTACTAGCTTGCCATTTTAATTGCTGCACAGACTACAATAACCTGGTCAATTGCACAAGACATATCTACTTAAGGTTCCAATATGGTTATAACAGCTTCCCAGGGATATTCCTAACAAGATACCCCAGGAACATCAGAAACTCAACGGTTCACTGTGTATAAGACAACCAAGCTGGAGAAAGAACAGACACCCCCTTTCTGGAAAATATTAACGTTGTAGCAAACTCAATTTGTCAAAAAAATATACATTCTTCTGTTATTACATTTTGGATCTAGTAAAATTACTTCAAAATTCCTTACAATTCCTTTTGTGAGAAGGCAAGAACGATGCTTTAAATGTAAATAAAAATTGAATGAAAAAGGAAGGAGGGTCACTGATGAACAGTATGTTTGCTATTTCTACAGTGATCCGAACAGGAAGAAGAACCAGAAGTAGAACCAGAAACCATGTTATTATAAAAGGAAGAAGCAGGAGGAATGGAAACAGGGAGCCAACAGTGAGAAAACAATTAGAGGCAGGAGTAACAAAATAAAATAAAAAAGGGAATAGAAAACAAGAGTGTGCAAAAAGAAAGGGAGAGTGTAAGGAAACAGGCGTTTTGCAGGCTATCCCCACCCCCCACACATTTTTGCCCCGATTTTGACTACTGGCTGATGGTTTTTCGAATTTAAAAGTGTACTGAGGCCTGCCAACCAGGCCTTAGTGCTAGTGTTCTGACCCATTACTAATTATATGTTGAGAAGGTTATACCAAATTGGCAAGTACTGACTTACATATAAGTCCCTAGTATATGGTACCCAGGGTATCAAGGGCCTGTAAGGCAGAGTGTCCACCCAGGGCTGCAGCACCGATTATGCTACTCTGTGTGTGACAAAGTACAAACATGGCTCCCAGTCTGCCACTGCAGACTGGAACGGCAAGATCATCCTCCAAGTTCGACTTTGCCATTACCAATAATGACAAAGTCCCCAAGTCCTTTGATAATATATAGACTGTAGAGCCCAACAGCAGGGAGCTGTATATTATTAAGCAAGACAAATAGTTTTATATGTGCCTTGGGTGGGTTTAACAAATGATCTAAAATGGTCCACGTAGACAGGAATACAAGTCTCTGTACATACCACAAAGATAATGTCTTCATGTGTTGAACACAGGATTTTAGCATGGCTGACTACAATCCTTCATACACAGGGTATATTATTGCGAGTAGCCCCTTATTTGTAGACCTAATTGCACAGTGTCCAGACCCCTTGTCAAAGATGCTGTGGAACTGGGCCTGAGAGATGGGAAGGCAAACTGGGTAAGCAGGTGGTAACTATATCCAAAAAGCAGAGTGTGCTCTCTGCAAGAGTAGTATGAAGGGTGACAAGGTCAACCGATGCTATGATAATGGCTTATCCGGTCATATTTTGGTGAACACATTGATAGGAATGGATTTGGGGAAAAGACTTAAAGAGACCTCTGGACCATGTCAGTAAATTCTCCTTTGATAAAAAAAAAATATATACATAACTGACACTCTCCATCTGAGGAAACTGTGGTAGAAACAGTTCAGGAGTGACAATGGAAATGGTCACATTAGGCAGTCAGTTTGCCTATTTATACTTTTCCAGTGATAGGCCATTTCCAGAGACATAAGATGAGACTTTAACGTGGCAAAGACCTCCTAAGCCACCTAGGTCCGGTTCTGGTTCCCCCATTTTCTACACTTTGTACATACTGGGTCCAGCTGCTCACCCTAACCACAGAAGCCTCACCCTGGTTCTCAGTTAGTAAAATACAAAATTGCCTCTAGCGTAATTGCCTTTTTGCTCAACAATAATTATACATAGTAACCAACTATATACTAGATCCTCCAGTGCAGAACCAAGTAAGTCAAGAAACTGCTAAAGTGCCAGCAAACTCTTTAGACTCGATCCAATTTTCATTATCTCCCCTGCATAAGATATATAGCTAAGAATGTGCCAGCTGGCAAGGGGATAAACCCATCTGCATACTGGTCTGTCCTCATTAATAATAAATCAGACATGAAGTTAGCCTACTGAATCACCAATCAGTATCAATTTCAAAATCACAAGCAATGAAGGACACTAATCAGCCTCCGTAATTCCATATATCTTCGGTTCCATATATTCCACAGTAATCCCATATATTAATTCTGCAATTACCCATTGCCATCTGTAATTTAAGTTGTATAAAGGAAGGTAATAGGCACTGTGCAAAAAAATGTATTCAACTGTATCAAATTCTTATACTGAAGAAATTAAAATAAATCTGTATTGGAGCACAGATACTCATTACACTATAAAAAAAAACACAAAAAAAAAAAACAAGCATTTTCAATGCAAAAGGTCTTGCATTTGCTCGAGTTAGAGCTATTAGCGTTGTAAAGAAAAAAATGCAGCGCGATCGCACTATGTAAAATGCAGCATGGAAAATAAACAGATAAAGTAGTCCAGACCCCAAGGGAAAACATCGAGCCTCATAGGTTTTTAGTAGTTTACCGGTGCTGTGCAGGTGGGCTTAACACCAGAAAAGGCATGACATATGCATGCCTTTCACAAATTAAAGCAAGCGTATTTCAAAAGACAAGCCCACAAACCAATGTAAGTGACTCATGTGACATGGGTGTGGTTTGAAGCCCAAAGAGATTACAGAATGGACGGAGCGCTTTGCGCTCGCCCATAAGAAGGAACTTCAATCTTTCAATCTACTGCACATTATTTCATACTAAAATAAAAACAATTTCCCAACAGGATTTGGGTAAAAAAGTGACTATTATGTGTATACCGTATGAAATAAGATGAGGATTAAACTCTCTTCTAAAATCAAAAGACTGATGGTACTGAGAGAGCGTAGCTTACATAACCTATATTAAAATGAAATGCTTATATCAATGTGTAATGATGCTACATAGAAAACAATAATAATAATAGCGGTTTTGCTTAAACGTGCACCTGAATCGTGACCACAGTAAATGGCCACCAATGTATACACAAACTAATAATGATGGATAAAATGTTCATGTTATGATTAATTAAGTTTATATTAACATTTATGTTACTGCATTTATATTGAAAATCTTTATAGGCCTTAAGTTAGCGTGAGCTGTGGGTTTTAGCTGCCCAGCTCTCATATTAAATGCATTTTTCTGTTTTTCCAGTGTGCCGACTAGCAAAGGGCCATGACCCTGCAAATGTTCTTTTTCTTCAACTTGGAAGACGAATGTATCTATGTTAATTACGTTCCCGAAGCGCATATTCGGTGCCTTGGTTTAAAAGTTGAAACAAATGTAGATTAATGAAATGTACAAGGTCATTTAGAGCGATGGACAATGGATCCGCTGACCCAAAAGAAGTGCCAAAGAGTGAATTAACACCGGACGTGCCACCTCCGAAGACGTCAATTATGAAGACCAATCAAAGTGCTATGAATTAATGTGGGGTGACAATTGGGATTACCTAATGCTAAATTTGATAGGTTAAAGACAGTGGGGTATAGTAAATGTCCAATAGAATTTTGGGGGAATGTACTACGGAAAAGGGATAAAAACCCATGTCACAGAAGGGTCATTAGAATTAGGTAGGTAATGCTATTGATTTTATCCAGAAACTCAGTCACTCTGTTTGGTGACTTTGAGACTTATTAAAACCATCCTCACCCATAGACGGCCCATTTACACTTTCCTCCTTATGAGGGAAGTGCCCCTATGCCTTTTAGTTAAGCTTTGACTGATGGCGTTTGACTGATGTCCTGAAGACGAAGACTGATCCTGTGTGCTGACCTAATCTTTGGAGGGTAATTATGACAATGCAAATTGTAATTTGTCTGTTTGCTTTTCCTTTCTAGGTACCAACTGCTTAATTTTGACAGAGACCATAGTCAGATGTTTTCCAAAATGGTGTTCTAAACTGTTTTGCATGAAGCCCAACATGCCAATGCTAATTAGTGGTTAGGACAGGTGATCATCAAATTGACGCAAATAGATAAAAAGACTGACATTATGCTATGTTGAACGGACGCGTATTTGACATTCGCTGTATTCTGATCTATGTTTGCGCCGTGTTATATTCTGATGTTTATAATTCTTGCCTTGTTGAAATCTTACCAAAGTTGCCATATCGTAACTATGCTGTTGTGTTTCTTGGCTTTGAGATTGACGCACCTAATCTTAGACTGTAATTAATAGGGAATAAACTTCATAAAAATTCTATTAAAGGTGTGGTTATTCATGGCTGGAAGGTCATGGGTGCGTCGTCAATTTGATTAATGTCCTTGACCAAAGTGAAATGTATTATTACGATAAATATTGATGACATTAATGATATATTGATTGACATATTGATCATCTATCTCGTCCTACGGTGTCTCTCAACTGGGTCAAAAGATTCATTGGCCTAAAACGAGTCCTAATGTGTAATAAATTAACATTAAAGGACGCGTTAACAGTTCCAATCTCAGAAGTACCAGCAGCAAGTTAGTGTCTCTAAAACCACAGCAAAAAAGGCGATCTTCCTTGCTCTAAAAGTACAGATTTTCGATTCCCTGCATACCCTTACGGTCCTTGCTATCGACATGCTACTTGGCTAGGGAAAAATGATTCTTGGGAAGCAAGACAAATTTTCAGGTAAACAGTCCAAAAGACATTTCACAGGACAAAACCAATTACCTAAGTGGAAATGAGGTCACATAACTTGGTTTGTGTCCTGTGATCATTGCTGGCTCTCACAAGGCGGCATCTGTATCCTGACTACACTTGTTTGTGGCAGGGTGCATTATGGAGGTGTTGTGAACATGCCACCTAAATCATGCAAATTCCATAGGCTATGATCAATCTGGCCACGATGTTTTTACTGGATTGTACACGGTTTAGCAAGTGTGTGCAGATACACCAAAACATGGAATTTCCAAGTCCAAAATGAACAGCACCATTGCTTGTATTACTGTCCTGTTATAGTTTGTTAGAATGACATTTTTTTCATATGCAGAGATTGAATGCTCTTGCTTTGACAGTACCATGGATGTTAGTAGTGAAAATAAACCAGGAATCTAAAAGACAGCAGTCTGAAATCACATTAGTCCAATGTTAATAATTTGACAGATACACCTTTAAGAAGTGCTGTGCCAATGAGTTTCCAGCATTCTCAGATAGATCAATAAAGAACAAAACAAGAGGGAAGTCAAAAACAAATCGAAAACAAAGCCAATCCCCTCAATCTAGGAAACCCCTAGTACATTTTTTTTTAATTGCCCTCACCCACTAGATAGTGGCATACTTCATCATAGGCCTTGCTACAACACACTGGCGGAAAAAAAAACCCAACAGCATTAAGGGTGGAGCAAAGTGTGTTATATGGAGTCAATGCCCATGTCTTACAACGGATCCGCTATGCAGAATAAACTGCCTAAATGGGTACCCTCCTCAATTGTGGGAGTCCAATATATGGCCATACTTGTCCTTTCCGGTAACACCTCGGAACTACCTGAGTTCTACTCCTTCCTTCTAAAACCGGAGTGGAAGTGGAAGCGTCGCACAGCAGTGAAACATTCGTCAAGGTGCCTTCAGCAGCCTAACACCTCCACACAGTATCACTCAAGTTACGTCATTGTGGTTATCCTTCTAGACTAGAGCAATAGACGATTGTGGCCCTCCCAAATCTAATGTAATCCTCAAAGATCTGAAATATGGGCAAATGCCTTCATGTGGCATGGCCCGCTAGAGACATTTCATCCTATGCAACAGTAGCATCAAGAGGTCAAAAGGATACACGATCTGAAACAGTTCTGTCTTGCTCAGCCGTTCCAGCTTCATGCAAGCCTGAGTTTTTTTTACTTAAATCAAATGCAGGGTCTTCACACACGGACACTGGCAACACGTTGTTAATAGTTCAGTTCCTTATTATGGGGTTATCGCTTAATGACAGCCACAACATTTTATCTCCTGTCAGTGATCCATCCTTACCCCAACTTTAATTAACTGCAAGACTTCCCCAGTACATACACCACAAAATTCTATGCATCGTCACGGTCTCATAGAATGCACACTCTACATTCCAGACCATGTTCATACAGTCCATGCACATACTGGCATGCCACGTTTCTACATCATTCCCTTTCCTTAATACACAAGGTTAATGTCGGACTCTCTCTTTTACATGACAAGACATCCACACAGGAACACAAGGCTAGGATTCACAGAACACTGCAGCTCAGCGCTCAAAATCACCCAACAAGCCACAACAGCTGACCAAACTAACATGACCATATGCCAGAAAGCACCTGAAGCTCCTCGCAGCTCCTCGCTATTTGGATACTGCATATACACCAGAATTAAAACGACAGCTCCCTATGCACACAAAGGAAAACTATAAACAAAACAATAAAAACCAAGCACAGGTACAATAAAACTCTTTCTCTCCCAATACCAGTCCATGTCATTACTCCAGCTAACGTCGTAAGGTGACAAAATAAGAAAGCAACTGCCAACTACACTTACACCCTCTTAAGCCGAAAAACATGTCCATTGAATGCTCACATCTGTACACTACGTTGACTAACCTTAGTGTGAGCAAGTTTATACACAACAAAAACAAACACCAAAATGCACTACCTCTGGTACCACACATTTGTCGGATTTGTTTGATCAGTTCCAAAGCACATAAATGTAAAAAATAAATTCAAATACCCCACACTAATGCCAAGATCGATCCAAGTCAAAAGAACTGTATAGTGAGTTAGAACAATTGCTCACTCTCTTCACTGGGCTCTTCCTGCCCCGCAATGAGTACGGAATCCACTTGCCAGCAGACTTGACAGTGTATATCTACAGAACGCCTCTTTCAGATTTAAGACCTTCCTCAAAACACAGACCGGCCATCTTCAGTGTTTGAAACAGCACACTTGCATTTCCTCAATGTTCTATATAATCTCTTCACCAAAATGCTGTAGACGGACGGTAGGATCATCACAAGCAGTAGTATGGAACACATTAAGCAGGAGATAAATCACTACACAATCCCCTTTCATTACATGTGGAAATACAGTCATGCCAAGTTACTGCACTTTATTTAATTAAACTTTTACAACAGACGAGTATATCGCTGCCCAGAGCCACACCAGACATTTTTGAGAAATTATGTTGTGCTCACAAACAAGCCAAATTTCTATTTCAACTCAAAGGGAAATAATTTTTGTAACTTAAATTACCGAATCAAATGTTTCCACATGTCTAAACAGGTACAAGAGATAGAAAACGATCAACAGAAACTGTGTGTTCAAGTTAAGTTTTCATACCATATTATTTAAAGGAAATACCTAACAAAGCATTTAAAGGGAATGATTCACACAATTTTCGCAGATGTACTAGGAGTGCCTGGGTGTTTTGCCATGAACACATCTCAGGTAAAGCACTGACAAGGATAGAATATTTGCATTTTTGATTATAGAAATACTTCAGACTGCACACAAAGATATGTGTATATATATTTGGGAGGCACTGTAAGTGATGCTGTAGGTTTCATGCTAGGGTTGCTAATGATGTAGTGAAATGCTACACAGTGATAATACAGTGACGGTGGTTGCACTACTGTGCTGTGGGATGGTATGGTTCGGGAGTGCCATAAAAGTACGGTTGGTGGTGGGTGAGAGAAATGTGTTACTATGCAATTACAATACAGTGCTGCGAGGCTATGCGGAAGTGGAGGTAAGTGGTACTGTGGTAGTGGAGAATGGCATGGCAGTGCAGTGGCTGGAGTACTAGTACAGTTGTAGTTCAATAGGGTGTGCGATCAACTAAGCTGGTAGCAGTGATCCCTGTCCAGGTTGTGGAACATGTTTATGACGGGCAAATGGGCTGTTAGAAAAGAATGTTCTCTTCATTGTGTACAATTCTGTTCTTTGGCAATGACTGCTGGAATCTAGTACCCTGGGTTTTAGTTCTGGCCCAAAGTCACAGCAATCTAATGTGTGCACAGATGTCTAGGCACGTCTCTTTGACTTGAATAAGACTAGACTTGTCCTGTGACCTGGAAGGTGCATCAAGTGAGCCCTCACTGACAATGGAGGGCTGTCCCCATCGTGTGTTTAGCACAAAGCGTAGGTGGCAGCATACTCTGTTTTTTATTAAATCCATTATTTTATTAAGTCTTTTTTAAACTGTGTGCATAGCCTGTGTGGCACATGCATGGTGTATGTGTGAGTGAGCCAGAGTGATGGCGTCCTGTGGACTCCCTCCTGGATACCCCAGACCTGACGTTGCACAAGATGGAGAGGATGTCATTTGGTGTATGCAAACTGAAAAACAAATCTATAAAGGCAAGAGGCTGACCCCAAAAATTAAATGAAATATGGTGCCCTTGGAAGTGTGCCAATGAGGCTTTGATACAAGTCAAAATATCCCTCGATGATTGTACAATAAGCATGAGATACTAATCTGTTATACGGGGATACTGAATGCGAAGAACAAAGTGCGCTGGAATCCTTGTACACATGATCCACCATATTGTTGATTGTAATTCTACAGATGGTTGCCTAGACTAAGTCACACTGTATAGGTTTGAGCTTGTTTTTTTGTGTTATACAACACTTAATAAAAAATATATATATTTTTTTAATTATCAAATACAATGTCAACAGTCTTGGCTGGATGGCACAATGTGGAACGATCTCCGTGTGAGGCAAAAGTTCTTTAGAAGAGTTACACATCAACTGTTTTGAACTTCTGCGTGATTCCTCCATATCTTTTCTCTCGCCCCCACAAACTCTCATTGTTGTATTCTAGTTCATATGGACAATATTTAGGTCGTTTCATAGATCAAGCACCTATATGGGGGTAGGTAGGGTCAAGATCTCAAGTCTTGGTGAACACTGCAAAAGAGTTTGGGCTTTTCATCCTGAGCAACATTTCAGTCTTGAAAGTTCATCTCCCAGGAAAAGACAGCCATGTTTCAGACCCAAACTCACAATTCCTTCATGACTCCAGCGAGTGGAAACACCATCCTCCTGTTCTCAACATTAACAGACAAATGGGTTCCATGCAAAATTGATCTCTGCTTCTAGACTAACTTTTCAGTTTCCATCATTCCACAGCTGGATACCGGATCCTCTAGCTCCAGGAGCAGAAGCTTTTCTCCATACATACTCAGGATGCAATTATATTATTTCCCCTGTTCGCATTAATTCCCAGAGTGGTCTCTCAGATCAGGAGACGACTGGCAGAAGTCATTCGAATACCTCCTTTAGGGAGGACGCAGCTGTAGTTCCAGGTTTGCCTGACCTGTCATACAATCACCCCCCTCCTCTTTTTCCGCACCTACTTCTGGATCCTGTTGGACAACTGCATCCCTCGGTGTTAGCAAGTCAACTTCATCTGATGGCTTGGAACATTTCAGGGTTTGCTGGACAGAGCAGGGACTTTCAAGGCAAGCTCTTTTCATGCATGAAGCCTGGCCAGACTTCACACATTAACTTTATCAATCAACATTGGCCAGATAGGCATGCTGGTGTTCTAAACGGCCACTTGATACCATAGGTGAAGATGAGATGTATGTTGTCAATTTCTTAGCAATCTTGGCGGCATACGGCCTATGTTATAGAAAGGTCAATTCCTACAGATGGGCCATTTCAGCAGGATACACTGCAGTTGCAAATCATCCAACTGGGGAAAATCCCCTAGTTTCCAAAGTGCTCAGGGAAATTATATTTGTTTCTCCTCCCAAGCTCAAATATTCAGCCCTTTGAGATTTTTCCCCTGTCCTTCATTTACTTCAAGTGTGGCTGGATAATGACCATCTCTCCAGAAAACAATCAGCTGTGTTTACATTGTTATTGTGTTTGGCTTCGTATTGGAGCATCTAGGATGCAAAAGCCTTGTACCAATCAGGTAGGAACTTGACTCCAGAAGGAGTGACTTTCATCATCACCAGAACTAAAACAGATCTGAAATAATTTCTTACACCACCTTTCCCACACATCTAAAGCTGTATGCTGTGAATTGTTTTTCCACTTATGATTATGCCATTAAAGAACTTAGACCTTTACCTTCTGGTCAACTCTTCATTACATTTCTTACGCCTTTCAACCTAGTTGTGAATCCAATGGTGGCACAAAGTGTTTGATGGAATCTGTCTCGGCATGGTATTGATGTCTCTAACTTGGAGCTCATTCGATGAGAGGAACTATGGTCTCCAAAACATCTTCATTAGGCACAAACCTTTAGCATATCATGCATATGGGAGATTAGTCATCAGAATCTACCTTAAATCATTCTACTAAAAGCCAGCAAGTAATCATTTATAAAACTATTGACCAGCTTTGAACCTGCATAATCTGAACCCTAGAGGTCTGACATGTTACAGATTTTCTAGCATTTGTAAACAAGAATTTCCAGTTCTAGCACGGACATAGGAGAAAGGATTATCCCAATCTGACATTTATAGCACATAAATGAGATGATTCAAGTTCTGTAATTCTGATGAGTACCCTGTTCATTTCCCACTTGTTGTAGAAAAGGGTAACAGAATAGATGAGTAATCATCATTTTTCAGTAGCCACAGATCAGAAGCAGGAATGAAAAGTTTAATAAAATGCATCAGGAAGTTCTCGGAGCAACAGAGAGGAAGGACTACAGCTACCAGGACAGGTTATGCTACAAAGCAGAGTGAATGGTGGGAGGACACTCGTTAGGAACTAAAGTTTTTGCACCTAAGAACTATGGGTCTTGACGCTCTTTGAGTTATTAAGTTTTCATTCATACATGGTAACTGTTTACTTCAAGCAAGCAGGATAATGCACAATTGTTAGAAATTGGGTTTCTAGATGGCAGAGGTATGCACCTTGCCCAAGTAGGGAGCACAATCCTAGTCAGGGTAACTCACAACACAACCCAATTAGCCTGTGTTCACCCTCTGGTCAACTTGGCACAGAGCAGGCAGACGTAACTTAGAAGGCAATGTGTAAAGTATTTGTGCAATAACTCATACAGTAACAGTGAAAACACCCCAAAAATACATCACATAGATTTAGAAACATAGATATTTATTTGCATAAAATTAGCTCAAAACGACAAAAATCCAATATGCACAAGTTGAGATATCACTTTTTAAAGGCTTAAGAGAGTCTCAATCCTCAAGAATCAGATGCGTCGATTTTCAGGAAAGTAGCCTTGGCTCCTACCTAAAATGTGGGGATATTTTGACAACCAGGGACAATGCTTTGAAAATCCTGAATGCACTGGGAAGAAGAAGAAGGTGCTGCGTTAATCCGGTAGGCAATGCACTGATTTTTCAGCACCGGGTCCGCCGCTGCATCATTCTGGTCAGCGGTGCGGCGATTTTAAAGCGGCAATGCAAGTGCACAAGGATTTCCTGAAGGGTGAAGTCTTTGTTGGCCCTGAGACTTCAGAAACAGGAGGCAAGCTCAATCCAAGCCCTTGAAGAGCACTTTTGGAGGAAGGCAGAGTCAGGCGCATCAGGCTGCAGGGCAACAAGCAGGAAAGCAGTCCTTTAGCAAAGCAGTCCAAATCAGTCCTTTGGGCAGCCAGGCAGTCTCTTTGACAGAATCCAGGTGTAAGTCCAGAAGTGTCTGATTTGGTGTGTTCAGAGACCCAGTTTCTATACCCAACAATGTCTTTAAAGTGGTGGAAACTTCCAAGAGTGGTTTTAAAGTGCACAAGTTCCCCTTTCAGCCCAGTCCTGTCTGTCAGGATCCCTGTGGGGGGTTATCAGTCCTTTGTGTGAGGGTATGCCACTGGCCTTTGAAGTGTAAGAAAGAGCCCCTCCACTCTTCCTGCCTAGGGATATCAATTCAGTATACAGATGAAGGCAGATGTGACCGAGTGTCATGTTTTTCAGGTTGTGTGGGTGAAATGCACAAGGGGAGCAGTCAACCTGCACAGACAAGAGATGGATTGGAGACAGGCCTGTAAGGCACAGATGGCAGTAAGTGCCGAGAAATGTCCACTTTCTAAAAGAGTCATTTCTAGAATAGCAATATAAAATCCAACTTCACCAGATTTTTTATTACTATTCTGGCAATACTAAACATAACAGGGCTACGCTTTCCAGATCAGAATCTACCACTTAAAGGTAGGAGTGCAGTTCTAATGTTAATCTATAAGATGAGCAGGCCTCATAGTAGTGAAAAATTAATTTTTTACTTTTTCACTACCAGGACATGCAAAACACTTAAGTACAAGTCCTGCTTTTAACCCACATAGCATCCTGCCCTATGGGTTACCAAGGGCCTACCGTAGCAGTAACATATGTAGAAAAGGAGGAGTTTAATGCTTGGCAAGTAGTTGTAAATACCAAGTCGAAGAGGCAGTGAAACTGCACACACAGGCCTTGCAATGGCAGGCCTGAGACATGGTTATGGGGCTACTTAGGTGGGTGGCATAATCAGTGCTTGCAAGCTCACTAGTAGCATTTAATTTATGGGCCCTGTACACACCTAGTACACTTTACAAGGTACTTACAGTTAAATTAAATATGGCAATTGGGTAGGAATCAATGTTAACATGTTTAGGGGAGAGAGCATATGCACTTTAGCACTGACCAAACTCCAGTTGTACTGATCTGATTTTTGTTGTTTTGGTGTAAAATAATTTAATACAATGTACTCTATTTTCTACATTGGTGTGAGGTTTTTCTTCTGTTTTCACTTTATTACTGTCGGAGTGCTGTTTAAATATGTTTCACATTGCCTCCAAGTTAAGCCAGACTGCTTTTTTGAGCTATACTACCCAAGGTAGAATTTCCGTGGCTCGCCCTGCCAAAGATTGTGGCTTTTGCCTAACCAGGACTAACACTCAGACACTCAGTTAACTAACAACCCAATTTCTCACACTCTGCATGCCCCAAGGTCCAGTCTTCCACACTACCCCTAAATGGGGGTAGGCCGGTGGGGGGGGGGGGGGGGGTTCACTAACCTCATAACAAACCTCAACACACTGTTTTTAGTACATTTACTTGACACAACATGGCTGCAGAAACATTCAGGAATAACTTCCGTTTGGTGATGTAAAAGACATTGTAATATTCAATCCCAACAATCATTGGGACTTTGAGTCTCAGGAGGCCTGTGCTGCAGTGAAGCGGGTCCAAGGAGGAGAAGGGTCTATAGTGCTGTTATTCCTGCTGTGCAAGACGTGCTGAGGCCAAGCACCGGGCCAAGGGCAAGTCCATCCGCACCCATCAGAGCCAGAAAAGGGCTTGGCCCCCCCTTTAACGTTTGTTATCATACTACTGGATCCCCTTGTGAGAAGCTTCCAAGGCTGCATTTGATGGTAAGCCATTTTCAACTCCGTCCTGACTTTGCTTTTGATTTTCTGGTAAGACATTTATTAATCTTGAGGTTAACGTAGACATGGGGAAAAGGAAAGTGGACTCAACTGTTATTGCCAAAATCCCAATGACAAGACTATATTCTCTTTCCTTAATAATGGGATAGGGTCCTCATGAAGGAAATTACGAGTGTGGAACACGAACCGGTCCTAAGTTGTTGAAGATGACTCCATTTAAAGAACACAATCTCGCCGGTATATGTGTCAACTCATTTCGGCCTCCTCAATCAGAGCCTCATCAGGACTATCGAGGGGCAACGTAGCCTCTGTTTACGGTAGTGTCTATATTCTACTTCAGGAAGCACCGCGTTTTTTCAGAATCTAGTGTGTGCCACTAGGGGTACGGGAAATCCTCGTAATCAATTGTATGGGTGGGGCATGAATGCGCCTCGCTCGTGGCCTGGGAAGGTTGTTCTGTCCGCGTAGGCTGTGCGGCTAGCGGTCCGCAGCCAAATGACAACTGTCACCTGTGTAGGCGGCTAATGTTCCGCCTGGGTAAAGTGCTTCCCCGTGTCTAATAGCGTCTCAGCCGAGGCGGCATGCTTTATCTGACTCGTGCGGCGAGCGGTCGTACACGTTTGCTTAAAACTTCCAGTGGGCATCATCTATCTTGTTCATCTGGGGTTCATTGGCAAAACAAATGTTAATATAGCCACCAACTCACTACTACCTCATAATATCCAGTTAGCTTACCTCACTGCCTATTCTAGCAATGGCCTTAGTAGGAACTCTCCTCATAACAACATGCGGCCTGTAGACCCTGGACGGCCAGAGAGAGAACACCATCATCTTGTCAAGGCCGTTTCAAAAGACAAACCATGTGATGTAGTTATTAAGTTACTGGCAGATTATGTCTTTGATGTCCCTGAAACTTCTTAACAGGAGGCAAGCTTAGTCCAAGCCCTTGGAACCTTGGAACCTTGGAAAGCAGGATGTAGAAAGCAAAGTCCAGTCCTTTCACTCCAAGGACAGGTGCAGCAAGCAACAGGCAGAGTGGCAGTCTCTCCTACAGCATCCAGCTCTTCTTCCTGGTAGTATGTCCTCAGTCTAGAAGTGTTCTAACTTTGTGGGGTCAGAGATCCAGTACTTATACTAGATTTTGCCTTTGAAGTAGGCAAAATTCTTTGTAGTGCACAAGACCCTGCCTTTCCTGCCTTAGCCCCAGACACACTTCAGGGGGTTGGAGACTGCTTTGTGTAAGGACAGTTACACATGTGCAGGTGTCGGGTCCTCCCACCACCGTAGCTCAGTAAGACCCATCTGGATATGGAGGGCACACCTGAGCTCCCTTTGTGTGAATGTCTAGAGTGAATTCACAAACAGCCCAACTGTCATCCTGACCCAGACGTGTATTCAATAGACAGGCACAGGGACAGAATGGTTAAGCAAGAAACTGCTCACTTTCTAAAAGTGGCATTTTCAAACTTACAATTTAAAAACCAATTTCACCAAAAGCTTTATTTTTAAAATGTGAGTTCTAAGACCACAAACTCCATATTTCTATTTGTTCCCAATGGAAAATTACACTTAAAAGATGTTTCAAGGTGATCCCCATGTTACCCTGTGGGAGAGGTAGGCATTGCAATAGTGTAAACCGAAGTTAGCAGTGCTTCACTATCATGACATGTAAAACACACCAGTGCATGTGAACCTGCCCATAGGGCTGCCTTGTGCTTGTAATGCTATCTGTATTTAACCACCAACTCCATCTTGATCAGACACCATTTGTGCTTAGCTTCAAACACCATCACACTGGTAGTGCAGGTATTTTTCCACACACAGCTTTTTAACGTGTTTGCGCTTTTCTCACTAGGGAAGGGAAAATAATATGGGGCTGAAACCATGACCAGACTGTGCAAGGCTGAGAATTTTTATGGTAGAGAAGGGCACAGTGCAGTCTTGGAAATACACCTTGGGATCTGGCCAGTCTCTAGCGTGTTTCTTCAACACTGATTGGTAGAGCCAGAGCTTGAATTTCATAACTTACTCGACTGGTTGGGGGGGGCAGGGGGGGTTCCTAGAACCTTCCTCTTATGTTTGTTTAAAGCATATAAGGTAGGAAAGCTTGACATTGAGGAAGAAGGAAGTCATCTCCCAGAGTGGATGCACTGCTCACAAGACTCCTATTAGGGTTGTTCTCTTTCATCTCAGTTGTCACTGGTTCCAAAGCTTAACGTTGGCAGACAAAGGATGATGTTGGATTCGAGCCCCATGGTGATGCATTTTTAATATCTAGCTTTACTGTGTGCATGTATAAATATACACAGTCACAATATATATATGTGTTCATTGTTGATGTATTGCATTATCTTTGATTACTATTATTCCACATGCTGTGATTATTTTAGGAGTTGCACGTGTTGCTGCATTCACATTAAATGCTTATGATACTATCTTCATGTAACCCGGGAAGTGCCTTAATTCATTGCTCAGACCAAGAGTGCTGCATTCTTTGCATTCCTCTTGCTTTGTTCCCTCTCAGTCTGAAGCAAAGGAGAACAGAGCCTACCTTAAGGGTGCCTTACATGTAGTAAAACAAAAGTTTGGGCCTGGCAAGTGGATGCACTTGCCAGGTCGAAATGGCAGTTTAAAGCTGCCCACACAGGCACTGCAATAGCAGGCCCAAAACATATTTGCAGGGCTACTCATGTGAGTGGCACAATTAGTGCTGCACGCCCACTAGTAGCATTTGATTTACAGCCCCTGATTGCACCTGGTGCACCATACTACACACCTACTGGTAAAATCAAATATTCCAATCATGGATAAACAAATCACTAATACCATTTATACAGAGAACACTTGCATTTTAGCACTGGTCAGCAGTGGTAAAGTTCCCAGAGTCCTAAAGCAAGCAAACTGAAATTTAGCACAAGATCAAAAACAGAAGGTCAGAAGCAAAATGTTTGGGGATAACCCTGCAGAAAAGGCCATTTCCAACACCTCCTGCATCCACTCCCCATGTATTAGTAATGACTAACGTTCCACCTCTGAAGGGAAAGGAACCAAAATTGTCCAGCAGCTCAAGAACAAAGTTACACACTGGTTGACTAGCAGGGTAAACCTTGATCAGTCCTTTCTTAAGAGATTATTATGGTTTGGAGAGTGGGCTGGACAGGGAATTCTCATCAAACAAGTTCAGACAAATGTATAGTTCTAAACTTTCATAATGCTTTGAGGGTGGGATATATTTCCACATAATCTAAGGAACCGTAATGTTTCGAAAAGTAGAACTTAAGTACTTCCACTTGGCTTTCTCTGCCAGCCTCCTAAGACAAGACCCATGGGGGGTGCATTTCAGGCAGAAAGGTGGCTCGGTCAGAGAGTCCCTTCATGGACAAGGCTCTAGTCTGCATCTTAGCAATTGTTTTGAGCAATTGACTAGTCTAAAAAGTCCTAATTGACTGGCCCAAACTCCCTGGGTAGGAATTTCTGGGGTGTCTAAGGCGTCAAGCTCACTTAGTGATCACCCAGTATCCACAGACATCTCAGCCCACAGAAAAGAGGCCATTAGAGAAATATGGGCACCTAAATGCTGCCATTCTGGCTCACCACCATCCTCATAGAGTCACTTTGTGATTGAGCCAGTATTTAAGAAGGGAAGAAGAGCGAACCTAACATGTTATAGAACTATCTGATTGGCAAACTTTGAGGTGAATATTATAGATCGGGTGCTCTTAGATATTCTGACCGCATGAGCAGTCATTTTTTCTGAGATACAATACAGGTTTAAAGCAGGCTTTAAGAAAAAAAACTCAATTTATACCTGCTGATTACTAAGTAATCCAAAGCAAAGTGAGGTTCAATTCATCTGGCCATCATGGATCTCAGCCTGGCATCTGACAGGGGTATCAGAGTGAAGCTCTGAGGCGTGCTGGAGTCCATGGGGCTCGAGCCTGCATTTGCTACTTTCCTGCTTGATCTGCAGGATGGCCTCACGGTCATGGTGAGATATGGTCCCAAGAGGGAATGCACACAACACTTTAGTTTGAAGAGGGGATTTTGTTGGGGTTGTATCCTGGCCCCTTACTTTTTATGCTTTACATTAATCAACTAGAATCTGTTTCAGTCAAATAGGATCAGAAGGTTTCTAGTGTAGGTAGCAGACTGGTGCACACCCTTTTACATGCAGACAAAGTTGTTTTAGTTGCATGCAGAGCAAGGTGTTTACAGCGTATTTTAGACCTTTTTATTTAATGGATGGATTGTCTTGATCTTAAGACCAATTCTAACAAACCATGGTATGGTGGTGGGATCTAAAACCACTAAAACCTGTAACTTGAAGGCCAAAAGGTCAGCATATTAGTAGGGTGGAAAACTTTTTTTAGCTGGGCATTGTGCTTGATTCCCACATCAAATGCCAACCATTAACAAAAATAATACAATGTTTTTTAAAAAGGGACATTTACAGCATTGGTGATTTCTCACAACAGCTGGGGAGCACACATATAAAACGCAATGCTGAATATTTTTAAAGCCTATTGTATTCCCATGGCTAGTTTTAGCTGTGAAATATGGGAACACATGTCCATTGCCTCCATTCAGGATGTGGAAAACAGATTTTTTAGAGAACTTTTAATCACCCCGCAAATTATACCATCTGAGATCGCATACATAAAGAGATGGGCATGGGATACATATCAGATCTTTATTTGCCTCTGTCCCTCGTTACTATGGCTCTATATTTTGTTTAAAGATGAGCTGAACCTTAATAAATCAATTGCGCGTGACTGTATACTATGTTACATATTCCACTGATCCCCTATACTTTGCGCAATATGAGAGAACTAGGGAGACAGTAACTTTTTTATCATAGTTGCAATGTTAAAGCAGGCATTGCCTGGGTTAGGCAAGCATTTGCCTTCAGGGTGGAAATGGAGCCAAAGACCCTTGTTTTGACCAAGTGTTCCATGCGTCAGGTCATCTTGGTTAAATCAGTGAGCAGTATGGAACCATAATTGAACGTGGATACAACAAGTTAACATCGAAGGCTGTGGACCTATTTTAGGTTACACCGGATACATCAACTGATGTTCTACAATAGAGGCTGGTTAAAAGATTCTCAACTTTCAGTGTGTGTCTGTGATAATACTTCAATTCGTGATACCTTGCATACTGTCATGATTTGTCCCAAGTTTAGTAAATTTCTTCACAAATACATATGATATGGCCAATCTTGTTACCTACAAAAACTTTAAACAAGTGAGACCAGCATTATTGTTTTTACAACTCTTACTCACACTCAAAGTGTGCTTTTTTTCGTCTTGGCATTTATCAAGTGTATTGCGAATCGAATAATCAGGTTCCTCTGTAATACATGCTGTTTTTTTCCCACTGTTGTATTTTAATTATATGATTGAGAAACTGTTTATCTGTATTTTCACTTTTATGATTTTCTGCGAAAAAAATAGAAGTTTAAACTAGCTGAAAATTCCAGCAATCAGAAACCTATGATGAAAGAAACTAGTGAAAATTCCAATACGCAGAGTCCTTCTAAGAATTTGGTGTTGTATCATTTAGGAAGAGAACTAAAAGCTCTCTAACCCAGCACTAAAACCTAGCCACTCTCCTAACCCATAGTTCAATAGATCAAAGCAATCTATTAAGCACAAGTTTAAAACGGTTTCATCCTGTTAAGGACTCTGTTGAGTGTCGCTCTCATGCGTTAGGAGCAATCAAACAGAGGTAGTGTAATACCAATAAACATGTAAAATTGAGGACGGTTATGTTATGGAACAGTATTGGTGTAAATATTTTTTATGCAGTTTTAAATATCACGAACCTGGCACGAGGGCATTAGAGCACATTACAAGAACACCATAATGTGTTACAAATCTCTTTTTATGGCATGTGGAGATTAACTGATTTGATCTGAATCATAGCATGTTGAGCGAGAACTGGGGTTCAAGGCTGGCTCCTCATTTTTATGATCAGCAGCTCTAGCTTCAAAGACAATTCTCTTTCACACTTATACTGCAATAAATAAGACTTCTGCAAAGCACTAAGAGTATGGGGAACTTGTGAACATGTAAGGAGAGTAAGAAAAAGGGAAGAAAAGTGGGAAAAAAGAAAGTGATATTATGTTGCTATGTGTGTAACAGGATTTAAAATTATCAAAGGCACTTCAAAGTTCTAAAGGGAAAACAGATGATGAATGGGACATGAAAAAGGGCTTTGAAGTCCAGTATGTAAAAATGTCATTGAAATAAGTGAAAGGGGCGCAGGATTCTGGCATTAGCATACACATGGGGGGAAACGGAATTCTGGCATAAGACAGTGGGGAAACCCTATCTCCATTAGTTGATCCCACTCACATTTAAGTAAGGCCTCTCTCCCACATTCCAGGGATTGTAACAGTAAATGTCAAAATGCTGAAGAGACTCTTCTGTGACAAACATGAGCAAATGGTATGCCAGGGCTAGAAAAATCATAAAAATGTTACTAGACCTGCAGGTCGCGTAACTTAAATAATCTACTCGACCTAACTGTAATATACTTGACCCGTCCACGGGTCTCAAATTGTGTGATTGTAGGCAAATAGTTTACAGAGTTGCCTTTTTCTTCATTATCACATTATAAATGTACCTTCGAATATGTGAGCTCGGCATTTCTGCAGTACAAAAAAACCTCTTTTGTTTGATTAAGTAGACTAAAGTTTGCTGCATGCATCACAAGAATCTCGCCCACATACCCATGAGGTCTAGCCCACATAACCTAGGGCTTCTTTTAGTGTACTAATAACATTGCCATCAGAACCGGAGTATTTCTCAGTTTGTTTTAACACTCAATGTTAATAAATATATTACTAAACCATGATGTGGTACCATATTGTCATCTACACACAGTAACTTTCCTAGAAATGTCCAAAAACCTCTCTTCTAACTTGCAGCTTTACTGATAAAACGATATAGTGATTTAACAATCTGTGAAAATTGGGTTTCAGAAAACATATCTTTTGCACATCAACATGTAATGTATTCTGATTTGTTTTCATCCTAATAAAATATTTTTTCATCACACAGAAACATAAAAAGGGCTTTCACAACTTCTGAAATCTATTTCGAAATTTTTGCACAGTTAACAGTCATTCAAATGTTGGGTGTTAGGAAACACCTGACACCCTATATCCTTTTAATTTACATTCTAAGCAGCAGGTCACACAGTTCACCTTACAAAGTACTGGAACTCTGCAGTCAGAAGGAAAATAAATTGTAAGAAATACAGACATTTGACCTCTGTCTGTGAACACAGTGCAAATATGACATAAGAACAAGATTTAAAGGGCATCTTTTATTGCCCCTCCATGTTTCAAATTAACAGCACACCTGTTCAGTGTCAACTCACCAGAAGGGACGAATTAGTATTGAAAATAGCTTGACCTGATCAAATAAGACTCGCCAATGCAAGTGGATTTTTCGAGCCCTGTATGCCTAGACATGGGTACCATGCTTTCTATGTCTCAAGACTGAAGCTGGTTCCATGCCTGCTATGTCACAGGACTGAAACTGCAACTCAGTGAAGAGGCCTGAACCCAGTTTGGTGTTGCTTGTGTTCCTGTTCAGAGGGGATGTGGCCTGGCATGTCTTGCTTGACTGCACTTAATGGGGAAGGCCCAGGCTTATTTGCATACAAGCTGGTACTTTTTAGGGTCGTGCCTGCGCTAGCATACGCTTGCGCATGCGTATCGCTTGTGAGACGCTTGAGTAGTTAGAAAAGGGCTCGGAGCCCCGTCCAAGTCACGTCAGTGTCTTTCATTGGTTTGTGGGCTTGCCTTTTAAAATCTGCTTGCTTTCATTAATGGAAGGCATGCACACGTCATGCCTTTTCCGGTGGTTAGCCCGCCTCAACCCGAGCGACCAAGTACTGAAAACATACGAGGCTCGCTGTTTTCCGTCCGGTTTGTGAACTACTTTTTTATCTTTTTTTGCAGCACGATCTCACTTGGCAGAAGTCAAGCGCTTTGCACGACATCGACCCTGTTACATAGTAAACTGCACTTTTGCCGGTTACGTAGATAATTGCACTTTTGCTGATAGGTTTCACTACGAGTGAAATGTAACAGAGCGATCGCGCTCTTTTTTTCCCCACTTAATGTGGCAAGAAAAGTCTGGTTGGGAGTTTACAACTGCTAATAGCTCTAACTCGGAGAAATGAGAGACCCGTTGCATTGCAACTGCTTGTTTCATTCTGCCACCAGGAGAAAAAAACAACAAAAAACACTATGGACTGGAATGTGCCCCAGTGGAAAGCCAGCCCATAGTGGTTGACATTAATTCAAGTATTTTACTGATCACTTTTATTTTTCTCTGGTATGATAATTTTCACAGGTGTGGCATGTTCCCTTGTTGGCCTGATAAGGAGAAGAGACCACGGGCCACTTGTGGATGTCTACTGTGTGGGGTGATATTATAGCCTGACTGTTGTACTGGTAGCAAACTTTCAACATCTCAAAAAGTTTTCAATGTACCAGCCAAGAGGTGTTCTAACCCCATATGTCCACAACCACAGCTCAACCATGTACAAAGTATTTCTGTTAATGGGACTGAAGTGGTATGATTGAATAGAAATGCAGCTGTGAAACAATGTAGTACTTCTGAGACAAGAAATGACTAGCTAACCGTCCCTTGAAGAAAATTGTCTCTTCAGTTTCAAATAAACATATATTGCATGGAAAGAAGAGCCTTGGATGGGCAGAGCATGCTGCAAAAGATATTGGTGTGCTTGAATGTTCGGTGTACAAGCATGGGTGAAGTGAATGTGTAGTCTAGGCTGATGTAAAGTTGTTGATCGTGCTTGCCCAAACTACGAGGAAGTCAAGTGCCTGTACTATATAGGTTTTCATTTGCAGTTCTTCTGCTGTCATGGTGTTAGACCAATTTAAGGGTAGAGCACCCACCTCTGGTGCTTCAATAAAATTTCCACATATTTGCACCTGTCATTTCCCCATATTAGCCACACAGAACAATATTACCAATGTTTGTTACGTCACCTAAAGTTATATTTACTTTTAAATACCTTACTCGATTTAGAACAGTTACCAGGTTCTGACTGATGTCAATGAATGTTTGTATAATATCACTTTTCTGTTATGCCATCAAATATTCTAATTATTAACCCAAAACACTGGAAAACTCCACAGCATGTTGGGGTTGCTTTTAATAACCACTGCAAATTAATTAAACCATAAACATAGGTCTCTGAGCTAAATGAGTACTACTTTAGTTCAATTACAGATTCGTCTCTTTCAAAATTAGACTACACTAGCATAAACATTCTCTACTCGACAGTTTACGCTTTTATGTTGACATTTCCCACTGCCTATATCAATGACAGCACATAAAAACACACTTTATGTCCTCAAATGTTGGCACCACGAATCAGATGCAAGACTGAGGCGCGATACACAGCAAGGAATCGGAAGCGCGTTTGCAGTCGGCTATAAATCAGCCGGAGTGAGTGAGTCACGGCAGGAGAAACTAGGTTTCAGTTTCGTAACATGACAGTGCATTGCCGCTGCTGCCCATGCCTAGGCCAGGAGCCTCATCCCACCTAACACCTATGTGCGCCCCCCAAATAACACCCACCACCCAGAGCTAGACAGCGGAGGGAACATGTAACCGTTACGCCCTTGACAGGAAAAGCTCCGCAGAAACAAGTGTCGCGAGCACAGAGGCATGAGCCGGATATGGGAGGCGTTATTGTCCCATAGATCCGGCGCCTCCATACAAACTAAATACGATCTAAGAAAAACGCGGATTTATAACCAGATCAGGACGCGGGTTATCGGAAGCTTAGTGGGCAGGGGCCGGGAAGGGTTCGCACTCACCCAGCTCGTCCTGCGCGGTGGCTGCGGCTGCTGCAGGGGCGGCCATGTTTGCCGGGTAGAGAGCAGCAGGCGGGGTCTCGGCGCGTTATTTTGACGGTTCTCCTCTGAAAGGCTGGTTGCTGTCTTCACCGCCTTCGGACGAGCAAGTGCGGATTTTTGTCCAACTCGCGTCAGCGTTACGCGGAGAGATGAGAGGAAAACGGACCCCCAGGTCGAGCAGTGAGCCGCACCGCTAGTTGGCTGAGGTTGGTATGAGAAACAGCCACGACTGGCTGTAACTCCCTCTGCCTCCAGCCGGCCCTCCTTCCCCACTCACTGGTATATTTAGAAAGAGCTGAGCAATCGCATGGGAGCGGCATAGGGTACTCCGGAATTTATTCACACACCCCACGTGAACTACGCTGTAAATTATCTTTTTTTTCCATATTACTTTCACTTTTATTTAAAACAAAGCAACTGCCCTTGTTTACACATGCAGTTGACACTGAGAATTTACACAAGCGCTCCTTTGACGACTCAAAAGCGACCTGTGATTTTAGTTCTGACGGTGCGAACTATATCGTAAACAAAAGTAAAGGTTCAGGGTCGTTTTGGATTCTGTTCTTGGTGCTTTAAAGTGAGGGTGCACGGGGAAATTAATACTAAAATACAAAGACACTGACCTGCGTCAATGTTGGTGTCCATGGCTCACTCCTTCCTGACGTTGATGTCACGGATCTAAATTTCTCCCCCTACCTGCTCAACTGTGCTGTACCAGTTCGAATAAGTCTAGCTACTCGTTTTATTGCACAATGTTTTCAATTCATGGGAAACGGGCATATTGAAAATCACAATATAGCTGCTGTTCGACTGTTTAGCTACCGTCTGGTTCTTTAGGAGTAGTTTTGCTCAATTGGCGAAAATGGTGCTTTTTATTGAATATTTTAAAATTCACACTGTTTTGCTTTGTATACCTCAGGCTCTCCGGCCACCTGTAGGTAGCTCCGCTCTGTGCAGTCCGACTACTGAATTAGAAACTTTTGCTTCGTTGAAATTAATATGTGAATAAAAAAAATGAAAAGCATATTGTTGAGATGGAATTGTGTATATTTTCCGAACCTATGCGCCGAGTAATGGAAAATCTTCCCAACTAACGTGATTGGGTATTTGGATTCTATTAATGATATGGACACCACGAATGTGACTTCTTGTAATTCTGTTACAGATTGCAGTTTCAATTATGACTGATTATTCTTTATTGAGAACTCTAGTAGCAAAGAAAAAACACATTACGTTTCAAATATAGAGGAAGATCATTACTAGCAAGTCATGAAGGTCTGCACTCTAGTGGTGCTATGGCATCAGTGTAGAATCACCGATAATAACACACCCACGAATATAAGAAAGCCTGCAGAGCAGCAAACTCCCTCTTTCCACTGATTGAAAGTCAAAACAGATTACCTCAAAATAATAGATGCAACAAAGCGTTGTCCTTAGCCTCCTAAACTTTAGCACAGCAATTGGATAGATCCAAAGAGAAACACAGCACATTCCATGAACGCCAAGAACAAACGGCCCTCTGGAGATTAACTGCTTTTGAACATTAGCTGAAAAATTAAAAGAATCCGGTTAAGGAAGAGGCATGGAGAGATAATCTTCACCTCTGGGTCTTTAATTGAATCCAAGCCTCCTGTCATGTTAGAGGGGAAAATGTATCATCCTATTAAAGTAAGGGCGGCTCAGTTATAATGAGTTTAAAGCTTAGCTATAACGTTGCAAGACACATTGGGCCACATTTGCTTAGCTTTTTTATTTTTGCCAACGGCCCGATTCGCAGAATCCTTTGAGGAAAACGGGCTGCATTTAAAAAACAAAAAACAAAACTGCTTTATTTAAAAAGCAGTAACAGATATGGTTGTCTGTTGTCCCCAGCAGGCCACCATCCCTGTTAGTGCAGCCAATCCCAATGGGGTCGCAAATTGTGACCTACCTCATAAATATTAATGAGGTAGGGCATTTGCAACCCCATTGGGAATCGCAAACAGTGTGAAGTACACTATTGTACATATGGTTTTGCGAGTCGCAAAACTCTGGGTCGTATATCTGGCCCATTGTCTGTTTGTAACACAAAGGCCCTCATTATGAGTTTGGCGGGCGGCAGAGGCTGCCCGCCAAACTCATACCGCCACCTGACCTCCAGTCCAGCCAGAATACCACTGGACCTATTATAAATTTCCCACTGGGCCGACAGGCGGAAACAGTGTTTTCTCCCGCCAGCCCAGTGGGAAACAGGGCCTTAACATTGACACAGGCTCGTAATTGAGCCAGCTGCAATGTGGCGGTGCAGCAGGTGCAGCAGCACCCGCCACGCTTTCCACTGCCCATAATTCAGGCAGATTAAAGCGTGACAGGGCTGTCAATGGGGGCCCTGATGCCCCCATTCTGCCAGCTTTTCCATGGTGGTCCAACTGCCATGAAAAGGCTGGCAAATCGGGGAGTCGTAATCCCCAGGGGGGCATTGCATGCAGCGGCACCCTGGCAGACTACAACTGCCGAGACCACTAGGCTGTCTACTGGCGGTATCCGCAGTTGGACTGTTGCGGCTCTGCCACAGTCGTAATGTGGCGGTCCAACCATGGTGGTCTGACCCCTACCGTGAGTCTGGCGGTCTTGAGACCGCCAGACTAGTAATGAGAGCCTAAGTCTTAAAAGTAGACTCTCTTGACAATCGGCCTCTGTCAAAATGTTCTCCGTGCATCCAGAGGAAATGTCCAGTTTAGACACCATAGCCTCTATTGCACAGTGGGCTTCGAATAGGGTTTGTTCAGTGCCAGCTTCAGCCATTATCCAGCTTACCGTGTGGTGAGGATAGTGGGAGATAATGCGTAAAGTGGCCTTTTAAATGAAATAAAATAGCCAAAGCAGAAGTTTGAGATTCATAGCAACAAATGTATGTAACCACACATATTTTTTGTACAGTCTGGAAAAGATGGATAAAAAAAGTAAAGACATTTTAGTAAGTTTGGAAATATAGCAGGTAACATCCTGTGGAGAAGATCTATTGCCTACATCTAAAGCTCTTGCATCTGACACTCTTCTGATCAATATCTACTGCTGTCAATTTTGCTGCTATCTGCCTCAAAGACAAAAAAAAATTCAGGTCGAGATAAGTGTAAATCCAATGCAACCTTAACATCCCACAAAGCCAAATATTTCAGTTTTTGAGATGAATCGATCTCACAGAGCAGCAAACTAGAAAATATTTTCTCACAAGTTCACATTTGACCAACATGAAACCCACACAATTTGCTGACCACTAAGTGTTCACTGTCCTATGGGCTTTCCCTGAAAGAAATAAAGCAACTAATAAATTAACAACTTCCATCAAAAATCGGTTATGGAATCAGTCTTCTGTTCCACACACCAGCTAACCAAGCCTGCCCAGAGGTATTTATAACTGCAATCAGTAGAAGAAAGGCCAGAAATTCTTGATGACTAGCAGTGCCTACCTCAAAAGTCCCAGGACATGCCAGAATGACTTTAAACTCTCCAGAATTAGCTTGTGAGGCCAGCCCAGAGGGTTCAGGAGTAATAAATGAAACACAGAAAGAACTATGGGAAAATGCACTGATGGTTCCAGTAGTTGAAGGTGCTACATCTGAGCTGGCTAGAAGAGTCATCAGAATCAGAGACGCAAAAACCCTCCTGACATACACCAGTGTTCTGAAAATTATTCCAAAGCAGGAAGGCATAACCCTGAAAGGAGTCCAATTCCTGAATGCATCCCCATTCCTCACAGCCTCCGCTTCTGGATCCGGTCTCCAGCTGAAGAACCTGGGAATCTTGTGGTTTAATCTAGAAGTAAAGAGATCCACCTGATATTGACCACAAAGACAATGAAGTTTCTAGAATACCACTGAATCTAGGGACCAATTGCTCCTCTCCTGAAAAAATCTGGATTTGCTGCCAAATTGGATAGATCTTGGACCTAATCCACCTTAACCATAATCCCTTTGTCTAGACTGTAGACAAAAATGCCAAACTTCCTTGGCCAAATCTGCTAAACCACAGAGTTTGTTTATATATCTTACTGCAGACAGGTCTGTTCAAAGAAGAATACAACAATATACTTGATCCTAAACTAAACAATTGACAGCAAAATAGTGTGCAAACAGCTTTAATATGACATTTAACTTTTTCAAGAGTCCACTTACCTTCTGTGACTACATCTCTGCCCTGTTCCTCACAGCCTATGTCTTTGCATCTGACTCTTACAGTGGTATCTGGGCCCGATCAGAAATAGATTTTCCATTCCAGGCTTCTATCTGGGAAAAACACCAATCCAACACCTCACTTGCCTTTGAAAAAAATGGAAAATAATGCTGAGTAGGGGCGGCCTCCGCAAAGATGAACAGCTTTTAACCACTGTAAAGCCTAATAAAGCAGAGGCTCAGGGAACATTGCCTTGATGGACACAAACTTAAATAAAACCCCAAATACTGGTTAATCACTGGACAGAGAACTTGTCCAATTTCAACACTGGTCAGATCTCTTTCTTTAGTAACATTTACCATTCCTTGAGAGAGAAAATGAGATGGTTCACTGAATTTAATGCAAAACACACAAATTGAAGTGTCTGAGTGTGACTAACAGCAATGTCTTATGATTATTACAAACTCTACCCCCTGAAGAAGGGATACCAAACCAAACTGCATGTTTAATTGTATTCTGGTGTGGACCACCAGCAACATATTGTCTAAATAAATCACCAGCCTGATTCACTGAGATCTCAGTAACATTACCATTGGCCTCAACAGGTTGGTGAAACAATGGCCTGAGAAACAAAAGTGATCCTTTTTGCCATTCTATCAAAACTGTAGAAACTGTCTTTAGGATTGATGAACCAGGACCAGTAGATGAACATTGTTAGAACTGGCAGCCTTACAGTTGTCTTACCACAGATTTTTTTGCCTTTACGTCCCGTTTTGTTGCTGTATCTTTTTGTTGGCCTGAGGACTCTGAGCACTTTATCACTGCTACCCAGTGCTAAAATGCACGTGCTTCTCCCCTAAATATGGTTACATTGGTGTATCCACAATTCGCAAATTCAGTTTACATGTAAGTCCCTTGTACAGTGATATACCCTATACTCCGTGCCTGTAAACTGAATGCTACTAGTGGGCCTGCAGCACTGATTGTGCCACCAACATGAATAACCCTCTCAACCCGTCTCAGGCCTGCTACTTCAGAGCCTGTGTGTTCAGTTACACTGCCACCCCAACATGTTATTTGAAACAATTTTGCCAAACCTTACAACTCCCCTTTTCTTACATATAAGTCTCCCCCAAGTTATGCCCTAGGTAGCCCATAGGGGAGGGTGCCATGTAAGCAAAAGGCAAGACGTGTGCAGGAGGCTGGCCTGGCTTGTAGTGGGTACCAGAGGTACTTACACCTTGTGCCAGGTCCAGTTATCCCTTATTAGTGTAAAAGAGGTGTTTCTAGCAGCTTAGGCTGATAGAAGGTAGCTATGGCAAAGCAGCTTAGGCTGAACTAGGAGACATGTAAAGCTCCTACTATACCACTCGTGTCATATGCACACTATCATAAGAAAACACAATACACAGAAGTACTTAAAATAAAGGTACTTTATTTTTATGACAATATGCCAAAAGTATCTCAGTGAGTACCCCCAGTATGAGGATAAGATATATACACAAGATATATGTACACAAACCAAAACTATGCAGGTAATAGCAAGAGTGTAAAGTTACAATAGATTGCAATAGGAGCACATAGGTATAGGGGCAACACAAACCATATACTCCAAAAGTGGAATGCGAACCACAAATGGACCCCAAAACTATGTAAGCTTGTAGAGGGTCGCTGGGACTGTAAGAAAACAGTGAGGGTTAGAAAAATAGGCCACCCCAAGACCCTGAAAGGTAGGTGTAAAGTGCACCTACTACCCCCAGAGAGCACAGTAGTCGTGATAGGGGAATTCAGCAGGAAGAACAAACACCAGCAATGCAACAACAGTGGATTTCCGGACCTGAGTACCTGTAAGACAAGGGGACCAAGTCCAATAGTCGCGACAGTGTCGAGAGTGGGCAGGGGCCCAGGAAATGCCAGCTGAGGGTGCAAGGAAGCTGCCACCTGTTGGAAGAAGCTTGGAGTTCTGCAAGAAAGAAGAGGACTAGGAACTTCCCCTTTGGAGGATGGATGTCCCACGTCGCGATGGAGCTTGCAGAGGTATTCCCACGCAGAAAGACCGCAAACAAGCCTTGCTAGCTGCAATCGTCGCGGTTAGGGTTTTTGGATGCTGCTGTCGCCCAGGGGGGACCAGGATATCGCCACTTGGATGAGGAGACAGAGGGGGCGCCCAGCAACTCAGGGAGCCCTCACAGAAGCAGGCAGCACCCGCAGAAGTACCTGAACAGGCACTTGGAAGAAAAGTGAACCAGAGTCCACCCGAAGTCACAAAAGGGAGTCCCACGACGCTGGAGGACAACTCAGAAGGTTGTGCACTGCAGGTTAGAGTGTCGGGGACCCAGGCTTGGCTGTGCACAAAGGAAATCCTGGAAGAGTGCACAGGAGCCGGAGCAGCTGCAAATCACGCAGTACTCAGCAATGCAGTCTAGCGTGGGGAGGCAAGGACTTACCTCCACCAAACTTGGACTGAAGAGTCACTGGACTGTGAGAGTCACTTGGACAGAGTTGCTGAGTTCCAGGGACCACGCTCGTCGTGCTGAGAGGGGACCCAGAGGACCTGTGATGCAGTCTTTTGTTGCCTGCGGTTGCAGGGGGAAGATTCCGTCGACCCACGGGAGATTTCTTCAGAGCTCCTGGTGCAGAGAGGAGGCAGGCTACCCCCAGAGTATGCACCACCTGGAAACAGCCGAGAAAGCCGGCAGGATGAAGCGATACAAGGTTGTTAGTAGTCGTCTTGCTACTTTGTTGCGGTTTTGCAGGCGTCCTGAGCAGTCAGCGGTCGATCCTTCGGCAGAAGGTGAAGAGGGAGATGCAGAGGATCTTTAGTGAGCTCTTGCATTCGTTATCTGGTGAGATCCCCAAAGCAGAGACCCTAAATAGCCAGAAAAGGAGGTTTGGCTACCTAGGAAGGAGGATTGGCTACCAAGAGAGGTAAGAGCCTATCAGAAGGAGCCTCTGACGTCACCTTCTGGCACTGGCCACTCAGAGCAGTCCAGTGTGCCACAAACATCTCTGTTTCCAAGATGGCAGAGGTCTGGGACACACTGGAGGAGCTCTGGGCACCTCCCCTGGGAGGTGCAGGTCAGGGGAGTGGTCACTCCCCTTTCCTTTGTCCAGTGTCGTGCCAGAGCAGGGCTGGGGGATCCCTGAACCGGTGTAGACTGGCTTATGCAGAGATGGGCACCAACTGTGCCAATCAAAGCATTTCCAGAGGCTGGGGAAGGCTACTCCTCCCCAGCCCTCACACCTATTTCCAAAGGGAGAGGGTGTTACACCCTCTCTCAGAGGAAGTCCTTTGTTCTGCCTTCCTGGGCCAGGGCTGCCTGGACCCCAGGGGGGCAGAAACCTGTTTGAGGGGTTGGCAGCAGCAGCTGCTGCAGTGGAGACCCCGGAAAGGCAGTTTGGCAGTACCCAGGTTCTGTGCTAGAGACCCGCGGGATCATGGAATTGTCCCCCCAATGCCAGAATGGCATTGGGGTGACAATTTCATGATCTTAGACATGTTACATGGCCATGTTCGGAGTTACCATTGTGACGCTGTACATAGGTAGTGACCTATGTACAGTGCATGCGTGTAATGGTGTCCCCGCACTCACAAAGTCTGGGAAATTTGCCCTGAACAATGTGGGGACACCTTGGCTAGTGCCAGGGTGCCCACACACTAAGTAACTTTGCACCCAACCTTCACTAGGTGAAGGTTAGACATATAGGTAACTTATAAGTTACTTAAGTGCAGTGGTAAATGGCTGTGAAATAACGTGGACGTTATTTCACTCAGGCTGCACTGGCAGGCCTGTGTAAGAATTGTCAGATCTCCCTATGGGTGGCAAAAGAAATGCTGCAGCCCATAGAGATCTCCTGGAACCCCAATACCCTGGGTACCTCAGTACCATATACTAGGGAATTATATGGGTGTACCAGGATGCCAATGTGAATTGGTAAAATTAGTCACTAGCATGTTAGTGACAAATTTGGAAAGCAGAGAGAGCATAACCACTGAGGTTCTGGTTAGCAGAGCCTCAGTGAGACAGTTAGGCATCACACAGGGAACACATACAGGGCACATACTTATGAGCACTGGGGCCCTGCCTGGCAGGGTCCCAGTGACACATAGACTAAAACAGCATATATACAGTGAAATATGGGGGTAACATGCCAGGCAAGATGGTACTTTCCTACAATGTGCCTTTAAGCTTTTCATGTCCTAGTAATGAAATCCCTTTTCTGCCTTTTGAACTAAAAATAGGTTGCTGAGAAAACTCAGGGAGTGCACATGAAACCTTCAATGCCCACTTCTGGAGCAATTTATAAATCTCCTCTATTAAAAAAAATCATACACATTTGTGAAGAAGGAGGGCAAATCACCCATCAGCTTTCTCTGGGAAAAACATTCAATGGGAAATTACCTACTGTTATTGGGGTGAGTACGTCCTTTTCTTTGCTGGAATCTTCTATTAAATAGTTTTCTCTTTTGAGGAAAAAGTTTTTATAGCCTGTTCTGTAATTTAAGCCATAAGAATGCTCTCATCTCTGGAATAGAAAGGTGGTGGGTTGGAGCTCCTTTGCGGAATCCCGGATGAGGAAACTTTACCGGGCCGACCCTTTCTAACACACAGGGATAGAATACTTTTTGGAGACTTGCTGTGCCTTGTCTTAGACATAGAAGATTGTACATAGGAAAAAGATCCTTAAAAAGTGTTTTTCAAATAAATGATCATCTGTACCTGGACCCACACCATTGTTTCCCATTTCTGCCAACTTTGGGCATATTGTCATCAAGAGGGTCTTTCTCCTGTTTGCTGAATGGGTGTATTTGAATTATCCAGCATGCACACTGCCTGCTGGCTCCTGCACCTGAGAATAGGTAGAATCACCTGTGTGCCAGTAACAACTTGCATCCTCTGTAATTTACCGTCATTTGAGTAAAAGGGACCAACACATCTAAAAGTTCATGCTGACAAAGTAAAAAAAGGGCCTTATCAATGTGCTTTTTGGGATCTTTCCCTTTTTTTGCAATATATTTTTACGGATTTTTTTTTGTCCTCTCTTTCAGTGATACATCACATATCATTCTATAAGTCTCAACGTTTCCATAACTGAGAACTTCAACTGATAACATCCAGTCACACCTTCTGTATGTTTCAGATCCCTCCTGCGCAGATTAACCAACCAGTTGTGTAGCTGAACTATTTCCTCTGTATGAGTCATGTAGTTCTTAAGTCTGCCTGCTTGTATACTGTTCATTTATTAAATAAGCCTGTCAATCGGTCGCTCTCCTCCATATCTGTTTCCATGACCCATCCTCCCCATATTTTTTTGTATTTTTTCATACAGCCTTGGCCCTTCTTTTTCAATAATTCTGCAGTACTCCCTTTTCGTCTCCCATTTCCGGTGCTTAGGCATTGACCCTGATCCCCATATCTGGGCACTGTCTCTTTTTGTCACCAAACAGCCCAGATTGATAAGTATTCTTTGATGTCGGTTCTGACCCAAATTCTCCCACATGCCCAGCAATGCCAGTCGGGGTGTCAGAGTTAAGGGCATACCTCTTGCTCTAACTAATGATTTTCCACTCTTACCCAGAACGTTTGTATGTGAGGGCAGTTCCATAGATCATGAAGGAGCCTGCTGGTCCCCAATATCTCTTATGTCTTGCATTGAGTGTCCAAACTAGTTTATACAGTAGGGAGGGTGTATAGTATATTCTCTGTAGTATTTTGAGCTGGATCAGTCGAAAGCTTGCTTTTATAGCCCCTTGCATTGGAATGCCAGCGCTTCCCTTCAGTCATCTCCTTCCAGGTCCACTACATCTATTGCACATCTGTCCTGTAGTATTTGCAGTGGGCTTTGAGTATTTCACATTACTGTGCCATATGTCTAGGATACTAGTTTTGACTCAACTCTCCCATCTAGCAATTTGATCTCTAGTGGAGAATCTTCCTGCGTCTCCTCATCGGGTGGGTTACTCTTTTTAATGGTGTGGGATAGTTGGCCATATTTAAGTCATTGTGTGGTGGACATCTAGTATTCTTTCCACAGGTGTGAGAAGGGGACCATCCTCTTAGCGTCCCACACATCCACCAATGTGGATAATCCCATGGCGTCCCATCCTCTAAACCCGCAGTGAAGAAACCTCTTTTATTCTAATGACCTCCCATAGTGGGGTCCTCAGAGTTAGTCAGTTGTGCCAGCCCATTTCTGTTGTGAGTTTCCTCCAGCTTTCTGTCACCCTGAGTGTCGCTAGGCAAGTGGGTGGGGGGAGACTGTCTCCATACAGTGCGTGGAAAAATTATGCGTTCCCATCCCAGCTGTCCCTTAAACGCCGGATTGTCCTCCTCCGTGTATGCCCACTCATTCAGCATGTTCACCTGTGCCTCTTCATAATACTTTCTTACATTAGGTAGTGCTATGCCCCCCTTCGGATTTGGATCTTTGTAGTGTTTTCAGAGAAATCCTTGGCTGACCTCCCGCCCATATCAAGTTTCGTGTCAGGTTATCTACCTTAGTGAAAAATTTCTCCAGTACTCTGTATGGGGTATTCTGTAATATATATTACAGTTTGGGGAGTGCTATAATTTCAAACATCACTGCCTTCCATGGCAAGGAAAGCAGCAGCGATTGCCAGTACCCCACTTCTTGTTTGAGGCACTGCAGCAGTGGTGCCAAATTAGCCCAATAATATTCGTCCAGGGAGTGTGTTATCCAGATCCCCGAATATTTAAACTTGGTTCGCTCTATTGGGAGTGAGGGTGTGAATTGAGTATCTGTCTGAGTGTCGTCCAATGGGAACAATAATGATTTGTGAAGCCTGAATGTGCCAAATATATGTCGGAGCCTATCTAGTGTGTGTGCTGTTTTGGTTAAGTACTGCAAAATATCATCACATATAGCGAGATACAGTCCACCTTCCCCTCACTGTCCGGCCAGCGCCACATTTGTGTGTCAGCTCTTATCCATGCTGCCAGGGCTTCAATCGCCAACGCAAACAGCATTGGAAAAAGTGGGCAGCCGTGCCTGGTTCCTCTCTGGATGCTGAATGCCCGCAGCGAGGTCTATCCATTGACCCTCACCCCCCTAAAGGGAGGTCATAGAGGAGTCTTACCCACTGTATGTATTTGAGGCCAAATCCCTTCCCTTCCAATGTCCCAAAGAGGTAGGCCTATTCCACTGAGTAGAATGCTTTGTTCGCATCCAAAGAGACTATTGTTTTCCCCTCCCCGAGTTTCGGGCGAAAGCCAGATTGTTGTGTAGGTACTGAAGATTCAGCCTAGTAGAACGACCCGGCATGAATCCATTATGGTCCGGATGTACCAAATGTGTGATTACTGTTTTTAACCTATTTGCCAGTACTTTTGCTAGTATTTTATTGTCAGCATTTATCAGTGATATGGGCTTATAAGAGCCCCATTGATCCAGTGGTTTCCCTGCCTTTGGGATCATTATCACTACTGCTGTGCGCATGTCATCTGATAACGTACCTTTTGGCATACTTCCGCAAGGGTCACGTGTAGTGAGGCAATTGTGTGTGTATGTAGCTGTTTCAGTAGTTGAACTGGGAATCAGTTAGGGTCAAGAGCTTTCCCTGATTGCATCTGAACCAAGGTGGTCCCGACATCCTCTACTGTGATGTCTGTGTCGAGAGCCATTCTTTGATCCTTGTTAAGTCTCCCTAATGGACAGTAGTAAATGAAAGCCTGCACATCTGCGTTGGGTGTAGGTATGTGAGAGTCATAAAAGTACCAAGTAAGTATATGGCAAATGTCTCTGCTATTTCCTCACTTATCTGGGTTTTGCTTCCTGAAGGCTGCACTGTCTCTCTGATAATCCTTCTATTTTTCTCTCTCCTTCCCAACCATACTAACAACTTTCCTGTTTTGTTTGCTCTTTCATATAGTCTTTTGTGCTTCAGTAGGTAGGACGTTTTCGCCTCATTCTTGACTACTGTTAGGTACTCAGCCCTCTTCAGTGCTACTGCTCTCTTGCTATTCTGGTCCCTTTTTCTTGCATGCACCTCCTCTAGGTGCATTATCTCTTCCTCTAATTTGGCTAAGGTTGCATGCCTGCCTTTCCTGTCCTGTATCTCCCCCAAAATGATCACACCTCTGATCGTGCCTTTATATGCCTCCCACAATGTCATTGTGCTCTGCACCGTATTATTGTTTTCAGCAAAGTAGTTTTAGAGGCCTTTTGGAGGTGATCCACTCCTGTTTATTGGTTTCTATGCTCCAATTGTGTTTGGGTTTGTAGTTCAGGAGATTTAGCGTTTGCAGGAGTGGAAAGTGATCGCCCAGTCCCCTCGCTAAGTAATATGCCTCAATTAATCTCTCAATTGATTGCCAGGTTGTGAAGAAGATTTAATCTAAACCGGAATGTATTGAATGGGCTCCAGAATATCTCAGTGGGGTGTAAGCTTCTCCATATGTCCCATAATCCCAATATCTGTGTGAAACCTTCTAGCTGTCTTCTTGTCCCTGTTCCCTCTGATGAGTACAATATCTGTCCCTATTGGTGTCAAGCACCAGGTTGAAGTCCCTGCCCAACACCACCAAATTCTGGGGGGCGTCCAGTAATATCTCACTCAACTTTCTAAGTGTATCATTTTGGAGTCTCCCTCTAGTTCCCCCCTTATTGCTATGTGTCTCTCCTGTGTGTCTGTCCATAGTGTATTCTTCATGGAATGAAAGGGACTTCTTTATCAGAATTGTGACTCTTCTTGAGCCTGAGGTGTAAGGTGCCCAGCTTCCCAGTCTGTATCTCTCTCGGCTCATGGTGTGGTATTGCTGACCTATGAGATGGGTCTGTTGTAGAAACACTATGGGGGTCATTCTGACCCTGGCGGTCCAAGACCGCCAGGGCCACGAATGACGGAAGCACCGCCAACAGGCTGGCGGTGCTTCCAAGCCCATTCTGACCGCGGCGGTAAAGCCGCGGTCAGAAAACTGGGGCCGGCGGTTTCCCGCCGTTTTAGCCCCGGCTGGGCGAATCCGCCAGGGCAGCGCTGCAAGCAGCGCTGCCCTGGGGATTCTGACCCCCTTACCGCCAGCCTGTTTCTGGCGGTTTTCACCGTCAGGAAGAGGCTGGCGGTAAGGGGTGTCCTGGGGCCCCCTAACAGGGCCCCATGAAGCTTTTCACTGTCTGCCTAGCAGACAGTGAAAAGCGCGACGGGTGCAACTGCACCCGTCGCACCGCCGGCTCCATTCGGTGCCGGCTCCTGTGTTGCGGCCTCCATTCCCGCTGGGCCGGCCAGCGCTAACTTGGCTAGCGCCCGCCGGCCCAGCAGGAATGTCGGAATGCTGGCAGCGGTCTTTTGGCCGCATGGCGGCCGATTGGCGGTTCCCGCCTGGCGGGCGGCTACTGCCGCCCACCAGAGTTGGAATGAGGGCCTATGTCTGTTTTATGTCTATTTAGCGCTCTTTGGGCTAAGCTCCTCTTAATCTTATTCCCTAGGCCATTGACATTCCAAGTTGATATCGCCATGTGTTGCAGGCTTGTCATGGTGGGCTTATCCTGTGCATTTTCATTGGTGTGGAGCACTCAGTGTGGGCCAGGCAGGACCCCAGTTTTACCTTCGGTGTATCCTGGTAAACCAAATACTCATAAAACTTGCCCCCTCCCTACCTTACCACATTGTTATTCCTCAACTAACCACCCCCAAACGTACGGTATGTGTTTGCCCCTATCCTAAACCTTAATAAACAACATGTGCATTTGTTGCCAGGGCATGGCTTCCACCCTCGGGTGTCAGTCATGCATGGAATCCTCCACTTATCGACCATTTTGTAATTATTGCCTCTGTGATGGAGCGTCTCCCCAAGTAGGAGACCGCCAGAGGCCTTCTTTATTCCACTCCAGCCCACAAATCTCCTTTCCGCATCTCACCCCAAGTGTTTAGACTTCATGGGCGTCACCATTGGTAGCTGCTTGTCTTCTGTTTTTTGTCTTGTTTCTGTGACGTGTGTATCGCTCTTGCTGCTCTCGATGGCTAGGGTTCTGCAGCTGTTTCCCACTACGGTGTTCATGTGTTGTTTCAATTTCTTGACAGTTTTCTTCAGTGTCTCTTTCATTTGTTCTTTGATGGATGTTGAGGCGTTTCTTCTCTCCTTAGTGTTTCAATGGCCAGAAGTTGCGGGCACCCATTTACTGTCTGGCTTTCTTTTTGGTGGTGGACCGGACCATACTCCATGGTGCTCCATCCAAGTCAATGCTTCTCGTGCAGTTTGGAAAAAGTGTGTCTTCCCCTCCAGTTCTACCTGTAGTTTAGCTGGATATATAAGCAAGTATTTTAGGCCTATTTGACGTAATACTTTTTTGACTGGTACAAATGCTCCTCTTTTCCGCTGAACCAGGGCTGTGTAGTCTGGATATATGTGGACTTCACTGCCCTCCACAAACTATAGGCCATGTTTCCTTGCCATCTGGAGTATTATGCCCCATCTCTAAAGTTAATTAATCTAGCAATTATTGGCTTGGGGGGCTGGTTGCAGTGTGTGGGTTGGAATTCTGTGCAATGGTTGGGCCAAGCAGAATTAAGTTGGTTTGCAATTCAGAATATTGTTTGTCAGCCAGTCTTTCACAAACAGTTCAATATTATGCCCTCCCGCTTTTTTCTGGAACCCCCATTAGCCTTACATTATGGCGTTTGACCTTCCTTCTCCATCTTGTAGTCTTTTTGTTAGCTGTTATAGCCCTTTTTTCAACTCCGTATATTGTTTAGTATGGTCTGTGACTTGGGGCAGGTTTGTCTCTATTTTCCCCTGAGCTTCCTTGACATAGCCCGTTAGTTTTTGGTACTCAGCTCTTAGGAGCCCTTCTTCACTCGCAACGCTGTTATTTGCGTCTCCAAGGTTTTTGTGGTGTCTGTGATTGCTTGTAGAATGGTTGCCGTATGCGCGTTTAGAGAATCAGCGTCCTTTTCGTTTTCAGCCCCCTCCTTGCCTGGTGTAACACCTTTCCCCCCCAGTGCGGGAGTGCATAATTTTTACCTGATGTGATGAATGGCTGCTGGAGTTCCTTTTGTGGATAGGTGTACTCCGGGTCTTGTGCAATCATCAAACGTGGGCCGGTCTTGTACCAATGGCTGCATTGGTCTATCTCGCCTGTGTTTTGTCCTTTATCAACAATTAGGGAGGCATAAGGAGTATGACATTCCACCTGCCCTGAATCCTGGGTTATCCTTCCTCGGTACCTTGTCCGAGGGTCATAGAATACTTTAGGCCATTGTCTGTTTAATCATGCATGAAAGGGTCCCCAGCTGAAAAGTCCTCTGACCGAGGTTTTTTTGGATCACAAGGTTTGTCCACCGAGGGGGCTGCACGATATCAAGGTAGCCTAAAAGTGTTGGTGTGGTGTGTCTTTGTGTCCCTTATCTTGGCATTGTTGCCTCTGGTGTCTTCCTACTGATGGCAGCGCCTGGCTCATCCTCTGCCCGTTTTCCTTTATGGTGGTGAGGTAGCCTCAATGTGTGAGTATGTGCTGCTCTGGTAGTTCTTGATCCGGTGATATGGTGTCTAACTTCGCACCTCTGCACCTGTGTAGACATTTGGAGCCACGAAGGGGAGTTGGGGGGGGGGGGGTTGATTTGCTTTCAGGGACCACGGCTCGCCATCTGCTGCACAGTTGGCCATGTTGGGGTGTCTCCTTATTCCTGACTTTCTCTCCGTTTGGCGGTGTCTTTCCCGCTCACCCACTTTGTTTCCCAAATTTCAGCTGGTGTCTCTGGGGTGTGGGTGCCACAGTGTACTCTGCTGGGGGCATTCTCTCATGTGAAGCAGTTGCTGCCTTCACTGTTGTGTATCCTTTGTTTTCAGTCGCACTGTGTGTGAGCCACCGGCCTTTGTGTGTTTTCTCTGCCCCTGATGCTTTGCTGCGCAGATCCACTCCCGGCTGTCTTTTGATTTAGCGCTCACCTCTTATGGTTTTTTGTGGCCCTTCTTCACCCCTTATTCCGCTGCGCGTTCCCCGGAATGTTAGTTGTTGGAATTCCTGGTTGCCTCGCTGCTCGGCTATGTCTCCTCCATTGTTTCACTTTGCTTAGCGGCAGCCTGCATCTTGTCAGATTGCGTCTGTGCACATCAGAGCTTATTTTCCCCTCAGTTTCTGCCTCTTTTGTGAAGTTGCCGAATTCCAGCCTGTCTACACACTTCCTGGGGGCACCGTTTATGTTTCTTTAGCCGGATATCTCAGTTTTTCAGGATTAATGGGCCTCGGGCTCTGAGTCTCTCGGGAGCTCTAGGAGCTACGTGCTACTGCATGCGCGGCCAAGCCATGCCCCCTGATCTTTCCCACTTTTTAAACCAAATTAAACCTTTGCCAGGTTTACATCTAAGGTCACAGCTACCTTATGTAGAAGAATAGGTCTTGGACATTCTGATTGGAGTTTACGGTTATTGACTCTGTCCATGGGTTTCCGTATCCAGGGCACTGCAAAGTCCGTAATTGAGGGTGAAGGAACCCATTCACCTAACTTTGGATATGTGATAACCTCTGAATAAAGGTAAGGAAATAGCTTAACTCGCAACTTTTATAGGGTCTACTGCATCTCCTGAGATGTGAGAGTCTCCTAAATCATCTTTATTGGTGCCCACTGGGTGGTAAGTGAGTGGCTAAATAGATTTTCCCTGCCTATTTTCAAAAAAACAGATCACCACAAACTGGACTTTTCAGATAAATAGCATGAAAATCCTGTTCTTCTTACCAAGATGGATTTGGATCTTCTCCTGAGTCTGAAACACCTCAACACTCTGCTTTCTGGAGAAACTGTTTCTGCAATCATGCACAATAGAACTGTACAATAGAACAGAGCCCCTGGGAACAATGGGCCTCTTTACGTAGACAATGGTGTAAACGGTCAGTGTGTCCAATAAAAGAACCCTCAGTAGAAGGGCATATAACATCCTTCATGGATTGAATAGCTGCAGTCTCTACTGACAGAAGTAAATTGTGGACTAGCATTTTTGCAGAGGTGACAGGCTCCTGTACAGATTGCCCTTCCTGGCCTTACTCATTCAAAAATGATTCAGACTCATAATGGTCTGAGTTCAGTGGATGTTTAGTAAACGACAAGGAGTTTACACCCTGAATAAACAATAATTTGTGTTTTCAGGTATAAAGTTCCCACCTTGTTTTCCTTACTATTTGTATTTTAAATGTGAGCACTAAAGCCAATAAAACCCCTAGGAAATTACCATCTTTTGCTTGTAGTCTTTTTGTTAGCTGTTATAGTCCTTTTTTCAACTCTGTATATTGTTTAGTATGGTCTGCGACTTGGGGCAGGTTTGTCTCTATTTTCCCCTTAGCTTCCTTTACGCAGCCCGTTGGTTTTCGGTACTCAGTTCTTTCCACAATTTTTGTCCTACCTGATCAGCTGATAGCAGGAATAAAATGCATATACTCTCCCTTTAAACATGTCAAAAGTGGTTTAATTCTAATTGGCATAGTTAACTTTCCTATATCATCATTGTATATGGTGCAGAAATACACCCATGTAATGGAAAGTTAATTGCCACTTGCAAACATGCGGAGTAAAGTCATGTGCAGTAAGCATACCTGTGGACTACAAGTTGCAGGATAAAGTCCCATTGATTGAAAACTGCAGAGTAAGCAAGGCATATTGTGGACTGCAGCATTGATTGTGCCATCCACTACATTGACTGAGAAAAAATGGCTTCATGTCTATACTGTGTAGCCTGGCTGCAGCAGTCCTAAAACCTGATGTACAGATCTGCCAGAATAGCCCTTTTGGACAGGTGGGGAACCCTTTGTTTAAATATTAGTATGTGACCCCTAAGAACACCTTGTCACACGCAAGGTAGGATGCCTGACATTTAAAAGTGGAACATGTGCAAAATTAAAAAAGGGATATTTCTCCAGTAGTAAGCCCTAAACAGTTATTTTCAATGGCAGGGTTGTAACTTAATCCTAGAAAATGTATAAACTTTAATCTGTAACTTAATCCTAGAAAATGTCAAAGTGCACATTATAAACTTTAATCTGTAATGTTTAATAGCCACAAAAGTCATTCAGAGACTATTTTTCGTGTTTATTAAAATTCCAAATTGTGGGTGAAGTTAGACTTTTAATAAATATTTAGGAAAGGTAAGTGTTGGAAAGTTTACTTTTCCATGCATGAAGCTACTAGAGGTTTATTTGGAATAGCTGCCCAGACAGTACGTAGCATAATGAGGTGTCAAAAATGCTCCCAGAGCAGGGAAAATGGCCTGGCTGTATGGTGGTGTTTTTCTTTCCCTTGTAGGAAGGCCAGTTGGGGGGGAACCAAGAACTTTATTAACTTTTAAAAGGACCTACCCTATCGCAAGTAAATTTATTGTGAGACCTAGAGAAGACAACCCTTCGTCCCTCCCCGGCCATACTTGTTCTAAACTCAATGAGAGGGGAGCTAACCTCAGAACTGGTTTGGAGTGGAAACGGGGGAATGGCAACTACCCTGTTCACATCTCTGTGTAGATTCAAGAGCTCTGCACAAGAGAGTAAGGGTTTCCCCATCTTGGCCTTTTCCCTGAAGTGACCTGTGTCAGCTGGATTTGACCTTGCTGGTGGCCTATGCTAGAGTGAGTCTTGTCCCCTTAGTGCATCTCTGTGGTCATGGGAGCCCTAGAACTGACCCAGCAGAGCTGCTACGGAAATCCTGAAAAGTTGGGACATCTTTGGTCTTTCAAGACCTCTAGAGATGTCCGAGGAACCTTGCAGCAAAGGTGTCCAATTTCGATGCACATTCCATGGATACAGCTTCAAAAAGACTAACCGCCTGATTTAGATCTTGACGGTATTACCATTGATCCGCCGTGGCAGCAGACCAAAGAACTCCGTGAAGTCAATGGTGTTCCAACTGCCCTATTTAGATGAATTGTGGCTGAGCTTCTTACCACCACAACGGAGTGGTTTTCCTAGCTACCAGACTGGCAAGTTATTGCAAACCATATTTAGATGTTACAGTTCTACAGGCGGTTTACTGGAGGGTGATTGCTGACAGATGGAGGCTGTCGAGGGACCCAATGGGTATCGTACAAAGGCAGTGGCTAAGAAATTGAGGTAAGTGACACAAACTGTACCTTGGCCATATGTGTCTACCTGCACAACACGCTACACAACACACTACATACACACTGTTATCCACTGCAATTCCACCATAACATGTACATGCCAATAACACACATTACCATACATCCTTAACAAAACACACACACACTATTGACACTGCACCCACACATGGCACACCCACACCAACGAACACAACTACACACTCATCTATATAAGCACAATCACACAAAGGCACAACTGCACACATCACAACAACACTCACCTGTAGCACACAGCAATACACCCCACAACCAAACATACACAACAAACATCAGACCCATATTTAAGTGGCACACATACTGACACAACCACATTGCCCACTCCAGCTCCCTCAACCTCAACCAGCCAATCCAATCTCACACACAAATACACGTACTGATTTAAGTGCACAATTGGCAGCACATGTGTGCATACATGGATAGAATTGACAAGTGTGATTGTAACATTATTGTGGTGTCACCATTCATATAGTAATGAATACTGACACCAAATGACATTGGTGTATATGTACGATATGTGACTTTTTCAAAAGTGTATCCCCATCCATAACTGACACAACTGTTTATCCGACATACGCATGGCACAGTATTTAAAAGAAATTACGGTGACATTTACATGAAGGCAGTAATCCAGAGCTCATGTGTGGTGACCACACAATGTACCCAGGCAATGCAGATTCCCTACCTTTGAGCCCGCCGTCGGGGTGTGCGTGTGGGGGTCGTGTTTTCTCCATGGTCCAGTGACAGCAGCGATAGAAGGTCTTGTTCAGTCGAAAACGGAAGTGTAATCAAGAAAAAAAGGTCAGTTTTTTCCTCATTTCCCATTCAGTCAGCCAGCACAGGTATTAAGGTCGGACCGCCAAAGTTGGCTTGGCGGTACGGCACATCAAAATCTGCTCGGCAGTGAGGGTGACTGGAGTTCCCCTTCCAGCCACTATTTCCAATGGCGCCGTTAACATGGTTGGAGATTCCTTGTGGAGTCAGCAGGACTCTGGTGGTCTATCAACTATCAGGCCCTAAATCAGAAGGTAAAATCTTTGACCTACAAGAGTCTACGGTGTGTACTCCCAATCCTGGTCAGCCTGAAACTGCTCCTAGGTCCCAGTCTATCACTTCCATATACTATCATTGCCATTTAGTGTTTTTTGGTGCTGTTTTTTCGTAAAACTTTAAAAATATCTATTTCTCTATAAATATTTATTATACCTATTTCCCCTCATTGAATTTTTGTCATTTTGGTGTAATTTTGTTTGTTAAAATGTACCAATGTACGCTATGTTTCTAATTCAGTTATAGATTTTCTTTTGGTTGCTATTTTAAATCGATTTCTGTTTGGTACTGCATAAATATGTTATACATTGCCCTTAAATTAGGCCTGTCTGCTCAGTGCCATAGATGGCAGGGGGTTGAGCCCAGGTTAATTTAGTGACTTTATGGTTCATCCTGACAAGTTAGTATTAATATTCCTTGAGTTGGGCGACTGCCCACCCCAAATAATAACCCACTTCCTTACAAAGTCATGCATACTAACCCAAAGAGAAAACGTTTGCTAAACTTGAATTTTAGAAGGAAAACAATTTTCCATATAGCTATGAAGAAGAAAATAGAGCTGTATAACAGAGCCTTTCCAATGTTGCACTTGTAGCAAGAGAAGGCAGGTGAAAAGCGAAGCCCGGGGAAAACCTGCTACAATTATGCACATTAGTGCTAAGAGAAACTCCCAGTGTAGAGGTATAAAACCCATCACATATCAAAACAAGTAATGTGGGCCCTTTGTGCGCACCCCCAGGAATGCAAGGGCAGTGCAGGAGGTTTATAAGCTTGCCTGCTCCCCTGAGTCAACTCTACAGACCGTGAGTTCCTTTAAATAAAGTGTGCTTAATATTGAAATGAACAAACTTTGCAGGCTAAGCACCTACATTTATAAAGAAATCTAACACCGCCTCTGGTGGCGGCTGAGAAAACACAGCACACTATTGGCATTTTCTAAAAAATATATATCCAACAGCCACCTCCAAATACGATTTTTATACAATATAATGCTACTTAATTAATTAATGAGGAAAGAAATACAATACTTATCTCTGATAAAGCCGCAAAGAAGAGCGAGTGTGCTGCTCTGCAGCATTTCTCAAACTTTTATCTGTATTCTGATTGGTGGTTCTACCATGAGGCCAAAGCACTACTAGTGTGCAGGCATCCGTGACGTGTTATTTTATAATTATCCTCCATGTTGGAAGTGTAATGTGTGCATTTTGCATGCTGCTAGAGTTCTCAGTAAAAAAAGAATCACTCATAAGCGAGCGTGGGGTCTTGTAAAATTTGCAACAAGTTCAGCAAGTCCTGGTTTTAAGCCAACATAATGCTGCATTCTGAGACCTGTATTTTCACTTGCAACATTGTTTGTGCAATATAAACAACTCCTCAGGCTACGTTCTGTTGACTAAACAGCCAAGATGGGATGAATGATTCACAAATCGGATGGAGCGAATGGACAACCATGCACCACAAGCCAGATGTCTTCCTTGATGCCCACAGCAGATAAACTGCAGCCAATCCACCTCCTATTTTAGACAGTGGAAGCAGTGGCATATACAGTACACCTGTTTTATAATATTCGGTATCCCAAAGAATTTATTTTCCTTGCTCATTTGGAAATCTGCAGAAACTATCCCCTCCCTTGCAGGAATAGAACTAAGCAGTAGATGTCACTGCCAAGCTTTATTTCCAGATAGAGAATTTAATGACATAACAAATATTGTACACTACTGAGCTGTTTTAATAAATTGAGTAGTGTTGGAAAGGGTACGCTGAGTCCCTGCTCTAAGGCCTAGTGCAGTGGTACACCCGTAATGAAAGAGAAGATGGGAATCTGTGCAGAGTTCATGACCACTGCCTGAAGGCTAATAGTTCATCCCACCCGCAGGTGTGAAGTGTATGCTTTTGTTCCTGTTGATGCCGAAGGCAACAGTGGCGATACCGATGCTGAGCAAGAAGCAGTGTCTCAGTGGTCCAGAGATTTGATTTCAAAATATCCATACAGCCTCTCAGTGTAGAGTATTGTATGCAGCCAGCAGAACTTTTGGAAGAAACCTACAGTGAATAAAATGCCTGTGATTCGTGCAATAAAGGTATTTCCTATGTTGTGCTCTTCCTGCAGACTATTAACACATAAACTGAGATTGTGTCCTTTGTAGAAGAGATATCTATGAGCTGATGGCTACAATAGCAAAATCAATCCTCAGAGTGTGAAGAACATGTAAATGTACATTTTCCCACAAAGATCAACATCATTTAAGAAGAGCTGGATAACCCCAGTGTCATATGATGTGCCCTTAAAACATATAACTCAATGCAACAGACGTTTGGTGCAGAGACACAACTACAGACCAAGAAAATGCCAGTGATTATATTATGCATGGTTGCATCTCCTTTTTACTTTTGTTTAGTTTCCTAGGGATATATATCATCTAGCACATGGTTATGGTGATATCTGCAAGAAAGTACTATGCTGATCACAAAAGTCATCATTGCTATCACAACCAGCTCTGTGTTTGCCTCAAATCATCGTGAGTTCCTGACAAATTATCGCAATGAGCGTGTAGGTGCTTTGGCAGAGAATTCAAAATCAATGAGTTTCAGTATACTGCTATTAAAATGTTGATTCAAATACAAAAAGTTGTTTAATACTGCGTGGCTGATCTTTACCATGAAACCAAATACGTTCTGCTTCTTATTATATTCCTAAAAAGTCACCCTAGCAATGAAGATCTGAGAAGCGTACAAGAGAAGAGATCCGCAGGAGAAGAATTCAGTGGATTGCAAAATCACTCAGATTGTTTGTAAATGTGTTGATATGTTTGAAGACAACACATCTGGAATAATTTAATACACATTCTAGGTAAAGTTTGCACATTTATCCCAATAAATATCGTGATCAGTGCAATGAATTGATAGCCTTCTGTTTCATCGCTCTAATTGAGCATTTGATGCAGGGTGTAGATTCCAAGAGCATATTGTGCACCCTTGTATTTTACAACAGACCAATGATGCAATAGGCAGAGATCCTTTCAAAATATTTACACATTGATCATTGTTAGAAATATGAAATTTGCAATTTAAGCTGAAATTGAGAAGACACTTGATGGTGTCTGCAGTTTCCACTCTATGGTGCAGAAAAAGTGCAATACGATCATTCAATGGTGTGGCCCACAGCTTTTGCATTTTTGTTTCCTTATGCATGATTGCAGGGCGGACCATGTTTAAGCTCAGCACAGCATCTTTTAAAAAAAAAGAATGCTTCAAGATACTAGTGCAGTAACAAAACATACATTCAGCAAGTAACTGTGATGTGGTAGTAATACTTTAGGCGTCACTGTTTGGAACTGTAATTATCTTTTAACCTGGTGCTGACATGGATTGAATGTTTGGGATAGGTGATACCCATAAGTTCAAACTTGATCTACCAATGTTTTTGCTGTTGTTACCTCTGACAAAGTACCTTGAAGGCCGGCTTAATATTGTGTTCCTTCCCTTTATATGCACATTGTGATGGTGTGTTTTTCTCTCTAACATAACAAACATGCATTCCAGTGTAAATGTTCTGAGTGTACGAATCGGGAGAAAACTTTGTTGGCAGGGCAGAAGCCAGCCTTGATTTAATACAGATAAGTCACATTTGTGCTCTTTCAGGTGTGGTTGTGTTACTCAAAAGGTCATTAACGGTGGTGTTAAATTAGTCTAGACCATAATGGCTCTTGTTTCTATCAGATCACTGACTTGGAACGTTGGTGTAATTCAGTGGCTGCTGCCACCAATCAAGGGTGGCGGGGCTGGGAGGTGGGGGGAGGACTGTCAGTGGGGGGGGGCGGTTGAAAATAATTTTTAAAAAGTACCTGCCTGCTGTTCCCGCTGCCAGCCGCCTCCATGACTCTCCTCTCTACCCGGCACTGGGGCAGAAAGCACAGGCTTCCAATCCAGACACTGCTCTCATGCTATATCAAGCATGAAAGCAGCACTGGGATTGGCCTGAGCAGGCTGGTTAGACGCTCGCTCAGACACAGGGAGCCTGTGCCATTTCTCCACCCCTGGCTGTGTAACCCAGTTGGGTTGAAGATATGTAAGTATGCATTCACACTTACAAGTTCCCGCCACTCCCCTAACCCGCCATTGCCCCACGCAGCAATTTACTCCCATGGCTCAGTCCGACTTTGACAAATAATTATATGTCACTGCGTGACTGAGCACGAGGACGATGCTCCTCCGCTGTTACAGAGGAGCTGCCCCTAGTGTCATTAATGCTGCAGTGCAGCCTCACAGAGATGCTAATCCTCAGAATGATCGCTCATTACTGAAGAGAGCATACAGAATCAAGGAAAAGCTATTTTGTTTTAAATAATAATGTTAATGAAATAAATAATAATGTTAATGAAATATTTCTTTAGATACAGTATTCCAAATTATTTCTATTAATTATGTAGTGATCATGATAAATGAGACTTGAGTAATACAAAGTACCTCTGTGCGTTTTGAGTTTTTTTTTTTAAATGGCAGTGTGCTTTTTACCAACTAATGAACAATAATAAACAGGAATCGGTCAACTGAAATATGTTTCGTCTTAAAAATAGCAATAGTCCATATGCCATTTCAATAGTTTTTATGTGTAGCCCACATATCTTACAAACGTAACTACAGGTATGCATCAAATGAAGAGCCAAAGATCTTTGCACACCATGACCTCTTTGCCATTGAACACCAGCTGCTATGCAATGGGTACTTATGTCACTCAAGGACAATGTCACTAGTCATGTTTTCTGCCTTTCGACAACATACTAGATTTTGTTTCTGAACCTGCAAATTCAAAGAAAGAAAGAGAAGTCCTGTTTTAGTTGAGCAAATGGGTAGTCAAGGTTCCCAAACATTCAAACTACTTTCTCAACTGACAATCACCATCTTTATGGTTCAGTGCCTAGATTAAGATGCATGCTTCAGCTTGTCTGACTTGTGTTGCTGGGACTCCTGAAACGATGTGTTATCTGCTAAAAAAGTCTGTTTGCCACAGCTGTGGTACTTTTTGTTGGTTGTTGGATATGTACCAGCATGTTGGAGATTCTAATCACAGTGATAGCACTGTCTGTGAGTGGCTGGTTGGGGGCATGCATAGGTTGATATTGTAGAGGGTGCCACTAACACTCTCACCATTAGCCCCGTTCACAGAAAAAGAAGGAAGACTAAGGGCGAGATCTCCGCCTCTGCCTGAACTTACTTTTCAGTAGTTTTGCTGTTCACCTATATTCCCAGGATTACACATGATAAACTGTACCATACGCTTATTTTCAGGTGTACTCTGCAGAAGGTTAGCTTAATTTTCAAGTGGGCTCTCCTGTTCCACCTGTGTGTTGTAGGATCGCCTACAGGAAAAATATTTTTCACCTTGAAGAAAGCTCCTGCCCTAAAACCCCCAACAAGTCTGGGGTGATGCATTCCGCCCCACAACCTGGGAGGGGAAGTTTCTCCAGCCCTGTGCAAGAGTACATCACTATTTCCAGTGTGAGAAAGGGTTGGATCTGAATCTATTAATGCCTTTTCGTACTCCTTTTGTGGGATTTATGGCTGTGTACAACTCCACACTACAGGGAGTGCAGAATTATTAGGCAAATGAGTATTTTGACCACATCATCCTCTTTATGCATGTTGTCTTACTCCAAGCTGTATAGGCTCGAAAGCCTACTACCAATTAAGCATATTAGGTGATGTGCATCTCTGTAATGAGAAGGGGTGTGGTCTAATGACATCAACACCCTATATCAGGTGTGCATAATTATTAGGCAACTTCCTTTCCTTTGGCAAAATGGGTCAAAAGAAGGACTTGACAGGCTCAGAAAAGTCAAAAATAGTGAGATATCTTGCAGAGGGATGCAGCACTCTTAAAATTGCAAAGCTTCTGAAGCGTGATCATCGAACAATCAAGCGTTTCATTCAAAATAGTCAACAGGGTCGCAAGAAGCGTGTGGAAAAACCAAGGCGCAAAATAACTGCCCATGAACTGAGAAAAGTCAAGCGTGCAGCTGCCACGATGCCACTTGCCACCAGTTTGGCCATATTTCAGAGCTGCAACATCACTGGAGTGCCCAAAAGCACAAGGTGTGCAATACTCAGAGACATGGCCAAGGTAAGAAAGGCTGAAAGACGACCACCACTGAACAAGACACACAAGCTGAAACGTCAAGACTGGGCCAAGAAATATCTCAAGACTGATTTTTCTAAGGTTTTATGGACTGATGAAATGAGAGTCTTGATGTGCCAGATGGATGGGCCCGTGGCTGGATTGGTAAAGGGCAGAGAGCTCCAGTCCGACTCAGACGCCAGCAAGGTGGAGGTGGAGTACTGGTTTGGGCTGGTATCATCAAAGATGAGCTTGTGGGGCCTTTTCGGGTTGAGGATGGAGTCAAGCTCAACTCCCAGTCCTACTGCCAGTTCCTGGAAGACACCTTCTTCAAGCAGTGGTACAGGAAGAAGTCTGCATCCTTCAAGAAAAACATGATTTTCATGCAGGACAATGCTCCATCACACGCGTCCAAGTACTCCACAGCGTGGCTGGCAAGAAAGGGTATAAAAGAAGGAAATCTAATGACATGGCCTCTTTGTTCACCTGATCTGAACCCCATTGAGAACCTGTGGTCCATCATCAAATGTGAGATTTACAAGGAGGGAAAACAGTACACCTCTCTGAGCAGTGTCTGGGAGGCTGTGGTTGCTGCTGCACGCAATGTTGATGGTGAACAGATCAAAACACTGACAGAATCCATGGATGGCAGGCTTTTGAGTGTCCTTGCAAAGAAAGGTGGCTATATTGGTCACTGATTTGTTTATGTTTTGTTTTTGAATGTCAGAAATGTATATTTGTGAATGTTGAGATGTTATATTGGTTTCACTGGTAATAATAAATAATTGAAATGGGTATATATTTTTTTTTGTTAAGTTGCCTAATAATTATGCACAGTGATAGTCACCTGCACACACAGATATCCCCCTAACATAGCTAAAACTAAAAACAAACTAAAAACTACTTCCAAAAATATTCAGCTTTGATATTAATGAGTTTTTTGGGTTCATTGAGAACATGGTTGTTGTTCAATAATAAAATTAATCCTCAAAAATACAACTTGCCTAATAATTCTGCACTCCCTGTAATAGCATTGATCTCAGCCTATGTAAATGGGTTTACACCTGATAGGAATCCCTTTTGATTCTGGATAACTCGGCACACAGTTCCATCACCAACTGGATGTAGTGTTTAAACGGACTTGAGTTACAGATATAGCAAAACTTACTTAAATACTAAAAAAAAAGAGTTCATAGCAGTCAGAAAAACATTGATTGTTGGCACAATACTATATGGCCCGTGTTCTTGGGTGATAACCCTTCCTTCGCCTGCAAATAAAGTCAAAACACTGGGATGGTCGCGAACCATCAGTTTTCCCCCATCTCAGATCAATGTCTTCAGCTTACTATTACAAACTCAGATGTCTAAGTAAAATTCTCCCATTCCTGCCTCTGGAGTATCATCCGCAAGTGGACTTTGCATGCAGCCCATCAAGAATAGACTATCGTAACATACTTAAATGTGGTCTCTCTGATACAAGTTTTCATAAACTGCAGCGGATACAAAACTATGCAGTTAAAAAAGTGGCTCATCTCAAATGTTCATATCATGTATGCCAGTTTCCTTTAAACTCTTTGCATTATGTGAATTACAACATGGAGAAATCATGTTTATGGAAGTTACCGTTCCTGTGGTAGAAACGTGCTCTCTAACTCTTAGGTGTCTCTTGACTGTACCCAGAATCAAGAGAGCAATACTTGGTGCGCACTCTATTAGCTATTTGGGACCCAATTGTGAAACAGTCTTCCTTACTACGTCACTGCTATACACTTCCATTTGGCTTTCAGGAGTGCCTTGAAAATCGTCCTATTGTGTTAACTGAGTTAGATGAGTCTATTCATGTCACTTATATGTTTGTCTTTTTCTACCATCATTCGTCTGCTGTTGGTGCCAAACTGACCTTTGAGGTGAACAAGCACTCTGTAAGTTATAAATCAAACCACTCCCAGCAACTCAGGGCTTCCGATGTTTGCAGGGTGACTGTGTATTCGGTAAGATTCTGCAGTTCCCACTCTGTGTTTCTAAATAAATATTTTTATTGATACTATTGTATAAACTACAAAGTAAATTTGGCCGTGGATTGATATATGTGAACATCACACCAAAATCTCAGCATACATACTTCCCTCTCTCACCCACTGCCTGAACAACATTCAGGTTTAACCGTAAGGTGTCAGGCAGGGATCTTTTCCCGGTGCCTGAGCCAAGCTGGTCACAGATATGACATTGATAGTCATTCCAGCCTCCCCAGACTTTAGTCTGTTTCTGGGGGCCTCCCCGATCTTCGTACAACATTTTCTCCATTAGCGTGCACCAGTCTAATTCTCTTTACCAATTAGATAGTTGTGGCACTTGTTCTTCCTCCAAATGTTGCTTTTAGCTACTCCCAGCCCCAATGTAACCCATATTCGTTCTGTACAATTCAGGTCAGACTATCCCCAGACGTTACGTAGCCACCATTTAGCAGAGATAGCAAAACTCTGGCTGCACATGGAGACCATACAACACACAACCGAATCCCAGAATTGTTGCATTAATGGGCAGTGTGTGAAAGAAGGTACCAGTTTACCCACAGCTGCGCCTTCAACTGTCATCTAGCGCCCTACCCATTTTTAACTTGGTGTGCTGTGCATAAGAGGAACGATGCAAGATTTTTAATTGGACATGAGAAAATCCCACCTATACAGCCACCTCTCTTGGGGATGCTAAGAACTCCAGCCACTTATCGTCCTCCAGACCATCTACGTCTTTTCCCAGAGATGTGTCAGGGTATCAGGGCATTGTTAATCAGTTTATTGTATGTCAGAGATATGGCTTTCCGTGTCATAAATTCATCAAATAAACATGTCTTCCAAGGGCGAAGACTTAGGGAGTTCCGCAATCTTCGGCAGCGCTGTTCTAAGTGCTTGTTGTATTTGGAGGTACCAGAAGGTCTCATAGAGGTAAAGTTCATATTCACACTGCAGGTGCCTAAAGGGGAAGACATCCCCTCAAGTCCAGAGATCCCCAACCCGGGAAAGACCAATGAAACCCCACATGTCGAATCTTGCTTGTGATCCTAAGGAACCCGGTTCTGCCGTATCCCTTACGGGCATCATCTACATGATTTTGCCCTTCCAGCCCAATCTCATCATAGTTATCTGCCAGATATGTAACACCTCTGTCATAAGGTTGTGGATTTTGTGTTTTCAGACAGTACCATAGAGAGCATGAAGATGTCCCTTTTTGTGTGCATCCTTAGGCTGTCCATTCAGTACACAAGTTCATCTAGGGGCTGAAATGCCCAGCTATTTACTATAGTCAGATGCGCTTCCCAGTAATATTTTTGGGTATTAGGAAGGATGATTCCCCATCGTACTGTCTCCTTGTAAGTTTCTACTGTGCTATCCATGCCAGACCCCGTCCCACAACAGCATTCAGAGTTCACTTTCTAGGGACTTGAAGTATGTATTTGGCACCAGGTAGGGCGTATTGTGCAAAACCTACAGGAAGCAGGCTAGGGACATCATCTTAAACAGGGCAGCTCTCCCAGGAAGTGACAACGACAGGGATAGCGAGTGTCCAACATCACTTTTTAGTCTGTAAAGTGGGGGCAGTAAGTTTTTACTAAACAACAAGTTGGGGTCAGTTGTGACATAGATTTTGAATTATCAGAATCCCTCCGTGGCTATAGTGGCCTCACATTCACAGAGTAACCTTGGTGGTGGACCTTTCCGTATAAAAATTAAGGATTTACGCCACTTTATTGTGTAGCTCAAATATCGACCAAATTGAGAAATTATCTGCATTAGTCTGTCCAATATGAAGCCTGGGTCCGTAACATAGGGCAGTATTTCGCCCGCATGCAATAATATTCTGTCTTCCCAGTCACCAGTCCAACAGAGCCTGCGAATCAGCGGATCCTGTTGAATCCAGGCCGCAAGGGGCTCCAGCACCAATTCCAATATTAGAGGCGACAAGGGGCATCCTTGTGCCATGCCCCTTTGAAGTTCAAAGACCTGAGAATATCCCCCATTGACATGCACTTGGGCCAGTGAACCCCAGTATAATAGGTGAACCCACTTTAGGAAGCGAGGCCGAATCCCAACCGGACCAGGACTTCAAGACTATAGGTTCATTCTACCACTTCAAACGCCATCCTGGCATCGAGTGAACATACTAAGGCACTTGAAGATTACCTGCTTGATTCAGCATGCTATAGAGGCGTCGTAAGTAAGGGGTGGTACTTCTGTTAGGCATAAAGCCAGATTGGTCTGGATGAACCAGCGTCGTAATTACTTTTATTAAGCATGATCCCAATATTTTAGCCAGGATTTTGACCTCTGCATTGAGAAGACATAATGGTTGATATGAGGAGCATTCACCAGGGGATTGCCTACCTTGTGTATAACTACAGTGGATGCCAGTGGTTGATCCCTAGAAAGAGTACCAAGCTGGCAACTATCTTTGTACATGCAAAGAAGATAGGGAGCAATTTTAGAGGTGTCAACTTGTATAACTTAATTGGCAGTCTGTTGAGGCTGGGGGCCTTACCACAACAGGACCAGCCCACAGAGGTCCTGGTCACCACCTTACTTCATGATTCCCAACAAGTCCACCCTCTTCATATCCTTAGAAGCAGTCAGGGAGGTGGTGCAACCAGCCTTGAGAGAGTCCGTAAAATTCAGGGGACTTCCAACTCTTGGCAGGACAAATCCAGCTCTTATCACATTCTACTGTAGAATAACAGTGAAACACAATTTACACATGTAGTGGATAGGGGGTGCTGCAGAGACCCGCTAGGCAGAGTCCTTGTCTCTGAGTGAACCCGGTACTGGTTTATGACCACAACTCCAACTGCTTGGTGAGACATGGAAGATTTGGTGTTCTCTGCGTTTGAAAAACCAGAGAGTCACCACAGGCCCAAATCAGAAAGCCCACGGAGTCAAAGGAAGACACACGGGTATTTCTCAACACAATGTTGAACAACAACTAGTCATGTCTGAAGTCCTGCCAGAAGAAGTAAGCATGAATGTTCTTGTGCCAAGATTCCTCATAGTAATTTTTCTCTGTAATTGCATTTGGACAGGTTTGGAAAGCCAAGTGTATTGAGGAGTAAACAGTCTGAGAAAAGGTACATGGTGTCTGTGTGTCTTGTTGAGGGGGCAAATAACGGATACACCACATTGAGTATAATATCAATTTTCAACAGTGAATGCATCCTTTCACCCTTTAAAATCACTCCATTCACATTAATTCAAAATACACATATCGGAACGAACAGTGGGGGGCAGTTTGGAGGGGCGGTAGTAAAGTATTAGATACTCCAGCAGTGGTGAAAATGATTGCAATGATCCTATGCTAAGATTGCTTAATAGCATTTTAGCATATGCGTGGATAGCAAAAAAAATGAGGACAGGATAACACTACCACTAAGAAACAAAAGAATGACCTACAGCAGATGTTCTTAATCTTTCGACTTCTTTGAACCCCCACTGAATGTTTAGTGGAATCTCGGGACTTCCCCTGAGTCATTATTGGAAGCCAGGAACCCCCTAGCAATTTCTATGGTTTGGACTTTACAACAATACACAAATATACAAAAACAAGCCTACATCGAACAAAAACTCAAATATTGCAATATTCTGTGTAATGTGCTATCAAATATAGTACATGTTTTCAAATATTCAGTGTTGCCACTGTATATATACTTTATTACTTTTAACTGATTAATTTTAATATTATTTTAATTTGTATACCATTCGTGGATCCGATGAGTAGGCCTTGCCTACCTCCAGGCGTCCTTGTTTCACGGGTTGAGAACCATTGACCTACAGAATGACATAACGATAATAGGTGATAGCATTCCCTAGAGGAATCCAGCAAAAAAATCAGTCTGAAATAATAAAGTTACATACAAAGCTAACACAGAAGGAAGGTGACACTACTCGAGTAATATATCAGCCATTAAACCTAGTAAAGTTGAATGCAGTTGAATTTCTATTCAGGGCAATTAGTAAATCATCCCTGTAGTGAGAACGCTCACCCACACCTACCTCTGCTAAACAATGAGAAACTTAAGTAAACAGGGCAAAAGGGCAGGGGACAGTAGGGAACTGAGAAGGGAACAAAGCAAATGTGTCTTCCACAACCTCCACTCTCCTGTCAAAGTTTATTGATTTTAAAATTATTCTAAAGGGCCATACAAGCTGACTTCAGGCCCTTCGTTTACTGACTAGTCCTTAAACCTCTGATGGTTCTCCAGTGAAAAATCCCGCAGGGAGATTTTGGTTATCTGTATGGTTTAAGAGAGAGTTTCGTGTGGAACTGCCTCACTAATCTCGGTGCATGGGCAAAATAAGTAGATTTCCAAGACCTCTCGGAAAGATCATAATCTTTCCAGGCCATTAAGTACTGTAACTGTCCTTTTCTGATACTGCCATCAGTAATGGATTCAGCCTACTTCGGAAACCCAACTTGTGAAGTGGTCGGTTTTATTCAGGCAAGATGAACCACTGTGGCTATTCTTGATTTCTCTGACAACTCCATCCTTGCAGATGTCTTTCCTATTAGTCCAAAGATCGTAAATTGTTCAACAAACTTAGGGGGTTATTACAACTTTGGAGGAGGTGTTAATCCGTCCCAAAAGTGACAGTAAAGTGACGGATATACCACCAGCCGTATTACGAGTCCATTATATCCCATGGAACTCGTAACACGGCTGGTGGTATATCCGTCACATTTGGGACGGATTAACACCTCCTCCAAAGTTGTAATAACCCCCTTAGACATACATTTTGGAAGACTGCATGAATTAGTGAGGAATCTAGTAGAAAGTCATACTTTATCCTTTGAATGATATGAGCCAGCAGGACTCTGGTGTCCATCTGCAAATGATTTGTAATCTGCTTTGGTCTTTACTAATATTGGTGCATCCCTTTCCTTATTTATTCAATGTGATGTAATACATGGGACACCAAATTTATCTTGGATTATGATAACACATAAGAAACATTAGGGGATAGAAATCATAGATGCAGTGAAAGGGGCTGGTACCTAAAGAGTTCTGCTGTGAGTTATTCTATAATAATTTAGCTAAATTTAACCACTTTTCCTAGTTGGACTGATGGTTCATGATGAAGCACCTGAGGTACTGTTCAACTGTCTGATTAACCTGCTCTGTCTGGCCATCAGTCTGTGTGTGGTAGCTGGTAGGTTTATATGGGGTTACTCGTAATTTTGTCATTTGGTCTACCCAGAAGTGAGCTGTAAATTGAGAGCCTGTATCAGAAATTATGGTGTCTATGGGCCTACAAAGCCTAAATATACAGTCTAGAAACGTCCAGAAAATTGCGAGCCGGTTCAGTTGCTCTGGTATGCTGTTTGAACAGAATGAAATGTCCTAATTTTGAAATGTAATCTATGACAACTAAAATGGTAGGGAATGTGATAAATCTACAAATAAATAAATCAAATAGCAAAGCAGACCAAGATTGTGATGGTGTAGGGAGGGTCAGTAAATAATCGTGCAGATTTGGTTGCAAAGTCTTGGGCTTTGCACAAATGCTACACCGCTGGACAAAATTCTTTACTGAGTCTCCCCACCTTGGCAACCAGAAATGTCTACTAGTTTTTTCCTCAAAATTGTTTTTATTGAAAACAGCTTTTCCAAAATTTACAGAATAGCATATAGCAAATCATCATGAAGAATCAGGATCCACAGTCCCAGTTCATTCATTTTACACATATCACATAAATTATCTAATATCTCTCATAAAGATAATAAATTGTAGTTCCAACCCTTCGTTCTGTTCTTATTCCCACATGTTCCATCACCTGTCAGTGAGAAATGCACATAATTAGGTAGATCTACAAGTTTAGTAAGCATGCCCCCCCACCCCCTTAGTTACTAAATAATCTGTAACTTTTTTGTCTCTTTGGGTAAGCTTCGGTGTAACACCCCTCTCCCAAAGCTGCTCAAGCAACAGGAGGGCAGAAACCTGTCTGTGAGGTGGCAGCAGCTGGGGCTGCCTGGAAAACCTCAGAAGGCTGTGGAAGCATTGCTGGGGGTCCTCTAAGGAGCCCCTAGAATGCATGGAATCATATAACCAATACTTGCAAAAGTACTGGGGTATGATTCCAACATGTTTGATACAAAACATGCAGGGGTGCCCTCACACACAGGTACATGCACCCTACCCTCTGGGATGAGAGGGCCTACCATAGGGGTGACTTATAGTGACCTGCTGTAGTGATCTATAGTGAAAACGGGTGCATGCTCCCGGTTCATGCAGGCTGCAATGGCAGGCTTGTAGAACCCTTTGCACAGGCTCCCTATGGGTGGCAGAATAACTGCTACTGCCCATAGGGATCCCCTGGAACCCCAATGCCCTGGATACCTAGATACCATATACTAGGGACTTATATGGGGGAATGCGGTCTAGATTCAATTAGTCGAGCAGTGTGTGCGAGCCTAGCATTGTGCAGGAACTGTCCCGGCCCCACTCCAAATTGCTCTTGAGCTTGTGTGAGCGATATGAATGTATTATTCAGAAATAACTCACCCACATGTATTCAACCTCCTGCATGCTATTAACTACAAGAGCTATCTTTTAGCATGCTATCGAATAACCTTAATGTCCACAGAGGCATGCAACCTGGAGATGGCGATCTGCGCAATCCCTGTAAGCCACTGTGTGCCACATGTCCACCATCAAGTGTATTAAGTAATGAAAATTCCTAGAAACTCCCTTTCTCATCGTGAACACCTCTGAAAGAGTGAAGGGAGCATGCAAGCCAATAGTTGTTTCTCAAAGTAGGGCTCTAATTAAACCAGCTCCCAGCATGTTATAGCTTGGTATCATGCAATGCAAGTCAGACAGAAAACATGGGTGTTTTAATATTTCCGAATTTCACCTTCCTTCTTTTCCCAGCCCAGACTAACATACATACCAACTTGTTCAGCCGGACAACTGTAGTGGCTGGGTTCGGACAAATCACATTCTGTAAAATGTACAAGCAATTTGGCTAGAAAATCATTTTGGCCAATAACACTCGCCCAATTATGGACAAAGGTAGTGCACTCTAAAACTCCACAGAATGCTGCAGGCTACCCAGCAATGTCCCCTCATTAACACCATACTGTGCCTTTGGGCATCTTGTTACACAGATCCCTCGATATCTAAACTTGTCTGTAGTCCTAAGACTAAGACCCTCATTACGACCCTGGCGGTGGGTGATAAAGCGGCGGTAATACCGCCAACAGGCTGGCGGTAAGTACCGCCAAATTAAGACCATGGCGGTGATAACTCCCATAGACAGCCAATGTACCACACCAACCGCCACAGCGGAAACAACAGTCACAACGTCGGTAGCTGCCAACAGCCAGGCAGGAGACAAAGTACAGCCCACCATATCATGACACTGCAATCTGCCACCTTTTCTGGGACGGTACCAATGCCAACAAAAGCCTGGCGGAAACAGCTCAGAAGTGAAAGGACTCACCATTGGAGACACAGGGAAGAACCATGGCGTTAACTCGAACCCTAACTGGAAGTTTTCGCGATGATCTTCCACGTCATGCTCCACCTGAAACACCAACGCCGATGAAGACGACGACGGTGAGTACAGCCGCCTAGCACACAAGGGAGGGAGGGAGGAAAACGACAGTGACACACGCACAACACACACCATACACACAACCAGCTGCACACGTAATCCAATTGCACAAGACACACAGCAGAATAATACACTGACCATAATGCTGGAGTAATGACAATGCATTAGCATGGCAAAATCCACCCCACAAACCAAATATATACAAATGTCCATAAAGGGCCAATGCCCAGTCCAAAGTCATGAGAGCACACAAGGCCACAGGGCACATTTCAAGGTCCAACATGTTCCCTGACACAGCCGAAGAGAACACTGCCGGGGCATCATTTTGCAAGTTGGAAGGCACCTCAGAGGGAGGGGGGACACCTCAACCAAATACGGGAACGTTCCCACTGGTTCTGGATGAGGCAACATGCCCATTGCTTTGTCCTGGGGAGTGCAAGGCCACAGTCTCTCAAGTGGGTGACTTGCCCACTGATTCTGGAGGGGGCTCCATTCCCATTGCTTTGTCCTGGGGAGTGCAAGGCCACAGTCTCTGAAGTGGCTTACTTGCTCACTGGTTCTGGAGGGGGCTCCATGCCCATTGCTTTGTCCTGGGGAGTGCAAGGCCACAGTCACTGAAGTGGGTGAGTTGCCCACTGGTTCTGGAGGGAGCAACATGTCAATTGCTTTGTCCTGGGGAGTGCAAGGCCACAGTCTCTCAAGTGGGTGACTTGCCCACTGGTTCTAGAGGGGGCAACATGCCCATTGCTTTGTCCTGGGGAGTGCAAGGCCACAGTCTCTGAAGTGGGTGACTTGCCCACTGGTTCTGGAGGGGGCAGCCCGCAGAGGAGCCCCTGGAGGGTGGACTACATGGTGTCCACCGGCAGTGATGGCTGTACTGTGGCGGTGGTTGGAGGAGTCTCCTGGGCAGCCCCTTCACTCACTGATGGCTGCATTGTGGTGGTAGTTGGAGGAGGCTCTTGGGCAGCCCCTGCACTCACTGATGGATGCATTGTGGTGGTGGTTGGAGGAGGCTCCTGGGCAGCCCCTGCTCTCACTGATGGCTGCATTGTGGTGGTGGTTGGAGGAGGCTTCTGGGCAGCCCCTGCACTCCCTGATGGCTGCACATCTACAGCTGGCGGTGGTGGCGGTGTTAGCCTGACAGCTTCCACTGGCGTAGAGTGCCTCATCTCCTCCTGTCCATGGGTCGGGGATCCCTTACCCTTCCTGGCAGGGGTGGATGGACTCTTCCCCTCTCTGCCTGGTGCTGCAGGCTCATTCCCCTTCTTCACAGCTGGTGCAAGCTCCTTCCCCTTCTCCACAGCTGGTGTAGGCTCCTTCCCCTTCTTCACAGCTGGTGCTGGCTCCTTCCCCTTCTTCACAGCTGGTGCAGGCCCCTTCCCCTTTTTCACAGCTGGTGCAGGACTCTTCCCTTTCTTCCCTGGTGGTGATGACTCCTTCCCCTCCAGTGTTGTAGGTCTGTTATCCTTACCACCACAAGTAAGTGGTGCTTCCACTGTCCCCGTGGACTGTTTGGCTGAGGTGCTGGGCTGTGTCCTTGGTACCCTGCCCATACATGCAGGACGGGGGGAAGGCGGTAGGGAAGAGGTCAATTTGGGATAGGAAAAGCTTTTTAGGGACGTTGGGGTGGGAGGAGGGGGGAGTAATGGGAGTGGAGGATGAGGGAGTGGTTGTTGGAGGTGTATGTCTGCTGGATTTGGGTGAAGGTGCATGGGCTGTATGCTGATGTGAGGTGGATGGCTGTTGGGTGTCTGAGTGCTTGCGTTTGTGCCCTTTAGGAGGGGGGGACAGACACAGTGGGAGAGGACATAGGGGACACGTGCATGGCCGTTGTGGAGGTGTCTGCCAGTGAGGTGTGTGTTCAGCTTGCTGTGGTGATGCTGATAGTGGATGTAGATGTAGTGCATGCACGTGTGAGTGTGGACGTGACTGAGAGGGAGGTGGAGGAGGAGGAGGAGGAGGGGGAGGGGGAGACAGTGGTGGCTGTGGATGTTGTCGTGTCTGCAATGGTATGGTGTTTGTGTGAGTGCCTTTGTGATGAAGTGTGGTGCTTGTGTTTGCCTATGCCACTCTTGGGTGTTGCCTTGTGTGCATGCTCGTCTGTGTGTGTGCTTGGAATGGGTTGGGGTTGAGGAGAATGGGACTGGGAAGTGGAAGTTAGAGGGGGGATGGTAGAAACAGGGACAATGGCTGCCATCAGAGAGGAGGCCAGAGCCTGGATTTATCTATGTTGGGCCACCATGCCAGAATGAAGCCCCTCCAGGAATGCATTTGTCTGTTGCATTTGGGATGCCAGCCCCTGGATGGCATTCACAATGGTTGACTGCCCAACAGAGATGGATCGCATGAGGTCAATAGCCTCCTCACTCAGGGCAGCAGGTCTAACTGGGGCAGGGCTTGAGGTGCCTGAGGCGAAGGAGATGCCCACCCTCCTGGGTGAGCAGGCATGGGAAACTCGCTGAAGGGCTGCTGGGATGGCGGTGCTGGTACAGGGGTGGTGGCGTACCTGTAGCTAGGGTGGGCACAGAGGTGTCCGCCACCACAAGGAAGCTTCTATTGGAAGAGGAATCCATGTCCCAAATGTCCCCTCCTGTCTCCGCTGTGGTGCTTCCCTCGCCCTCCGTCCCACTGGTGCCCTCACCGTTGGTGGATTCGGCTTCCTGGGTCCTGTGGGATGCAGCTCCATCCGTCGCCGGTGCCTCTGCTCCTCCGCCAGATTATGCTAATGTACATAAGGACAAGGTGACAAAACAAAAAGGGGGGGGAGAGGCAAAGGATACACTTGGTCAAAGGCGCCAACACCACCACCGTTGGCATACACAACACACACACACAGGGAACAGCTTGATGCACTAGGCAATGCACTACTAGTCACAATGCTAGTCACCAGGCCATGAATAGGGACACCTAATGCCAATTGCAGCATACCTGAGACCCACAGAACCCTGCAGTGGATGCCTACTAGCTTGGTTGGAGGTATTTTACATCAGAACCCTGTCCAACATGGAACCAACTCTGCAATGTCAGGCCAGGCCTAGGGGCACCCACACGCCCACATCCCCCACCCGGATACCACCCCACCAGGCGCAAGTTGTATATTGGGGCACTGTACTCACCCCCTTGTGGCTGTTGTGATGCCGCCCCCAAGTACCCATCCAGCTCCAGATAGGCCACCGCCAGTATGCGGGCCATCGGGGGGGTCAGGGTTCGACGGGCACCCCTTCCTAGTTGGGAAGCCACCCCCAGCTGGGCCTCCGCAGTCTTCCGTGCCCAGCGTCTCAGGTCCTCCCACCGTTTGCGACAGTCGGTGCTCCGCCTGCCATAGACCCCCAGGGTCTGCATATCCTTGGTGATGGCACGCCATATACCCTTTTTCTCAATGGGCGCTGACCTGCAGGGAAATGGACACAGGGAAAGATATTAGTCTGACCGTCCTACCTGTTACACTTGTGGCCCACCATGCCCCTTCCCATCCCCGTTAGCACAGACATGGGCCACCATACATGCTTCACGCTGCCCAGGGCCCATCCACCCCCCCCCCCCCACATGAGGCCTTCACACACAGCACTTCATTCATTCATGTCCCATGCATTGTACTCACGGTGTACTCACCTGTTGGTCTAAAGGCCCATACAGCATTCGGTACTGGGGTAGGACCCCATCCACCAGTCTCTCCAACTCTGCCCAGGTGAAGGCAGGGGCCCTTTCCCCAGTGATACGAGCCATGGTCAGTTCCAGACACAGGTCACAGCAGCACATGCAGTGTAGGTCCTCTCCTGTTGAAGGTCAGGTAGCAAGTGAGTGAACAGATAGAAAATGCTGGTGACGTCCACAGCGGTGCATACAGTCACCGTCGGCGTACATCACCATTGGCCATTGCACCCCTTAGGGCCCAATGTTAACCAATGAGGAGTTGCACTGTAGTTTTTGCTCGCCTCCCGCAACGGCGCACAACATCAGCGGAATTAACTCACTTACACCTGTCCCTCCAAACAGAACAGGCGGACGCCATGTCATGGCGGGGTGCAGGCCATGGCTCCTAACTGCATCACAGTACACACATGCACCATTTGGACATCTCCAACAAAACTTCTGTTACAATTACAACATGCTGTGACATGTAGTGTTTGGAAATAAGAGATACTGACCAGCTGCTCACCATTGTGCCCCATAGATTGCAACCGCTGAGGGTGAATAGGAGATGGAGACATCCCCTGTGTACAGACCCCTGGTGGACTTTGCAACAATGGAGGACAGGCACATTATCCTCACCTATATACTGGACAGGGCCACAATTACAAAGCTGTGTGCCCAATTGGAGACTGACCTAATATCTGCTATCCGTCACCCCGCCGGGATCCCCCCTCTTGTGCAAGTCTATCTGTGCTCATTTCCTGACAACTGGCTCCTTCCAAGTGACAGTGGGCTTGGCATCTGGAATGTCACAGCCAATGTTCTCAATAGTGCTGACCAGAGTATTGTCTGCCCTGATTAAACACATGTGCAGCTACATCGTTTTCCCCCAGATGGAGGATTTGGCCACAGTGAAAGCTGATTTCTATGCAATGGGACATATCCCCAACATTATTGGGGCAATTGATGGTACACATATTGCTTTTGTCCCCACCCCGCAGAATGAACAGGTGTTCAGAAATCGAAAGAGATTTCACTCCAGGAATGTTCAGATGGTGTGCCTGGCGGACGAGTACATCTCCCATGTCAATTAAAAAAATCCAGGGTCTGTGCATAATGCCTTTATCCTGATAAATAGCAGCATCCCATATGTGATGGCTCAACTCCAGAGGCACAGGGTGTGGCTAATAGGTGAGCCCTGGTTCCTACCCAGTGGATGTTGGTGTATGGGTATGGTGTGGGCCCTAAGGGTTGGTGTGTGGCTAACAGTTGTCCCTCGATATTTGCAGGTGACTCTGGTTACCCCAATCTCTCATGGCTACTGACCCCTGTGAGGAATCCCAGGACAAGGGCAGAGGAACGTTACAATGAAGCACATGGGCGAACAAGAAGAATTATAGAGAGGACCTTTGGCCTCCTGAAGGCCAGGTTTCATTGCCTCCATCTAACAGGTGGATCCCTGTACTACTCACCCAAGAAGGTCTGCCAGATCATCGTGGCATGCTGTATGTTGCACAACCTTGCCCTACGTCGCCAAGTGCCTTTTCTGCAGGAGGATGAGGCTGGAGATGGCTGTGTGGCAGCAGTGGACCCTGTGGACAGTGAAGATGAGGAGGCAGAGGATAAGGATGAGGACAACTGAAGTGCAATAATTTGATGATACTTCCAATGACACACAGGTAAGACAGTGTAACTTCACATGGAACCCCTTCTGTGCCGAGGACGTAATGGTTACGTCCTGCGGCACAGTGCTGCTGTGCCCAGGGCGTAACCATTACGTCCTGGGCACCCAGCCCAGAGGGAGGGCTAGCGCTCCCTCTGAGGGGTTCCCCCCCACCCCCCCAAGTCAGGGATCGAAGGGGAAGCCCTTCCCCTTCCACCCCCAACCCCCCCGTGACATCAGCGCGCACTGACAATCACAATGCCTCCTCCTTCGTGCTGGAAGCTCAGCTTCCAGCGCGATGATCAGAAAGAGAAATGCAAAGCATTTCTCTTCCGATCACTGGGAGGAGGCAGAGAGGCTTCAAAGGGAAGGAAATGTATTTCCTTCCCTTTGAAGTCTCTCTCTGCGTTTTGGCAGCCGGATTGTAAAGCAATCCGGCTGTCAAAACGCCCACTAGACACCAGGGATGTCTTTTTTGATGTATGTAACTGACAAAGGGGAGCGACCCCTTGGGCAAGGGTCGCTCCCAGTGGGGGCATTTTTTTTTAAGGCCTTTTCTGCAGAAACCTCTAGGCACCAGGGATTTTTGTTGTTGTTGTGTTTTACAGATGGGGAGCGTCCCCTTAGGCAAGGGTCGCTCCCCTGGAGGGGCAAATTGTATTTAGACCATTTCTGCCCGCTTTGGGGGCAGATTGGCCGATTGTAGGTCAATCTGCCCCCAAGGGGGGCAGAAACCACTAGGCACCAGGGATCTTTTTTTTGCGCCGTCACGCAAGGGGAGCGACCTTGTAGGCAAGGGTCGTCCCCAGGGGGGGGGAGGGGGCAAATTTATTTTAGACCATTTCTGCCCCCGGGGGGGGGCAGAAACCTCTGGGCGCCAGGGCAAATTGTTTTTTTGTGGGTTTTTTTTGTTTGTTTTTTTAGAGATGGGGAGCGACTCATTAGGCAAGGGTCGCTCCCCTTGGGGGCAGATTGGCCGATTGCAGGTCAATCTGCTCCCAAGGGGGGCAGAAACCACTAGGCACCAGGGATCTTCTTTTTGCGCCGTCACGCAAGGGGAGCGACCTTGTAGGCAAGGGTCGCTCCCCGGGGGGTGTGGGGGGGCAAATTTATTTTAGGCCATTTCTGCCCCCCCCGGGGGCAGATTGGCCTATTGGTATTAGGCCGATCTGCCCACAGGGGGGGGCAGAAACCTCTAGGCGCCAGGGCAATTTTTTTTTTTGTTTTTTTTGTTTTTTTAGAGATGGGGAGCGACCCATTAGGCAAGGGTCGCTCCCCTGGGGGCCAACTTTTATTTAGACCATTTCTGCCCCCCTTGGGGGCAGATTGGCCGATTGTAGGTCAATCTGCCCCCAAGGTGGGCAGAAACCACTAGGCACCAGGGATCTTTTTTTTGCGCCGTCACGCAAGGGGAGCAACCTTGTAGGCAAGGGTCGCTCCCCGGGTGGGGGGTCAAATTTATTTTAGGCCATTTCTGCCCCTTGGGGGCTGATTGGCCGATCTTAGGTCAATCTGCCCCCAAGGGGGCAGAAACCACTAGGCACCGGGGATTTTTTAAAATTTTGGCGCCAATGTCACCCAGGGGGAGTGACCCGGGGGGGTGGGGGGTGACAAATTTATTTTAGGCCATTTCTGCCCCCCCTGGGGCCGGCTGAGCTAGAGGTCAAAATCCACAGGTAGACACTGTTTTCTATGAAAAAATGTGATGGATGTATCCACGTTGTGTTTTGGGCCATTTCCTGTCGCGGGCGCTAGGCCTACCCACACAAGTGAGGTATCATTTTTATTGGGAGACTTGGGGAAACGCTGGGTGAAAGGAAATTTGTGGCTCCTCTCAGATTCCAGAACTTTCTGTCACCAAAATGTGAGGAAAATGTGTTTTCTAGCCAAATATTGAGGTTTGCAAAGGATTCTGGGTAACAGAACCTGGTCAGAGCCCCACAAGTCACCCCATCTTGGATTCCCCTAGGTCTCTAGTTTTCAAAAATGCACAGGTTTGGTAGGTTTCCCTAGGTCCTGGCTGAGCTAGAGGCCAAAATCTACAGGTAGGCACTTTGCAAAAAACACCTCTGTTTTCTTTAAAAAAAATTGATGTGTCCACGTTGTGTTTTGGGGCGTTTCCTGTCACAGGCGCTAGGCCTACCCACACAAGTGAGGTATCATTTTTATTGGGAGACTTGGAGGAACGCTGGGTGGAAGGAAATTTGTGGCTCCTCTCAGATTCCAGAACTTTCTGTCACCCAAATGTGAGGAAAATGTGTTTTTTTAGCCAAATTTTGAGGTTTGCATAGGATTCTGGGTAACAGAACCTGGTCAGAGCCCCACAAGTCACCCCATCTTGGATTCCCCTAGGTCTCTAGTTTCCAAAAATGCACAGGTTTGGTAGGTTTCCCTAGGTGCCGGCTGAGCTAGAGGCCAAAATCTACAGGTAGGCACTTTGCAAAAAACACCTCTGTTTTCTTTCAAAAAATGTGATTTGTCCACGTTGTGTTTTGGGGCATTTCCTGTCACGGGCGCTAGGCCTACCCACAAAAGTGAGGTATCATTTTTATCGGGAGACTTGGGGGAACGCTGGGTGGAAGGACATTTGTGGCTCCTCTCAGATTCCAGAACTTTGTGTCACCAAAATTTGAGGAAAATGTGTTTTTTTAGCCAAAGTTTGAGGTTTGCAAAGGATTCTGGGTTACAGAACCAGTCAGAGCCCCACAAGTCACCCCATCTTGGATTCCCCTAGGTCTCTAGTTTTCAAAAATGCACAGGTTTGGTAGGTTTCCCTAGGTGTTGGCTGAGGTAGAGGCCAAAATCTACAGGTAGGCACTTTGCAAAAAACACCTCTGTTTTCTTTCAAAAAATGTCATGTGTCCACGTTGCGTTTTGGGGCATTTCCTGTTGCGGGCGCTAGGCCTACCCACACAAGTGAGGTATCATTTTTATCGGGAGACTTGGGGGAACAGAGATTAGCAAAACAAGTGTTATTGCCCCTTGTCTTTCTCTTCATTTTTTCCTTCCAAATATAAGAGAGTGTGTAAAAAAGACATCTATTTGAGAAATGCCCTGTAATTCACATGCTAGTATGGTCACCCCGGAATTCAGAGATGTGCAAATAACCACTGCTCCTCAACACCTTATCCTGTGCCCTTTCTGGAAATACAAAGGTTTTCTTGATAGTTATTTTTCACTCTTTATATTTCAGCAAATGAATTGCTGTATACCCGGTATAGAATGAAAACGCACTGCAGGGTGCAGCTCATTTATTGGCTCTGGGTACCTAGGGTTCTTGATGAACCTACAAGCCCTATATATCCACACAACCAGAGGAGTCCAGCAGACGTAACGGTATATTGCTTTTGAAAATCTGACATTGCAGGAAAAAGTTACAGAGTAAAACGTAGAGAAAAATTGATGTTTTTTTCACCTCAATTTCAATATTTTTCTTTTTCAGTTGTTATTTTCTGTAGGAAACCCTTGTAGGATCTACACAAATTACCCCTTGCTGAATTCAGAATCTTGTCTACATTTCAGAAATGTTGCGGTTTCTGGGATCCAGCATTGGTTTCATGCCCATTTCTGTCACTGACTGGAAGGAGGCTGAAAGCACAAAAAATCATTAAAATGGGGTAAGTCCCAGTAAAATGCCAAAATTGTGTTGAAAAATTGGGTTTTCTGATTCAAGTCTGCCTGTTCCTGAAAGCTGGGAAGCTGGTGATTTTAGCACCGCAAACCCTTTGTTGATGTCATTTTCAGGGAAAAAACCACAAGCCTTCTTCTGCAGCCCCTTTTTTCCATTTTGTTGAAAAAAACGAAATTTTCACTGTATTTTGGCTAATTTCTTGGCCTCCTTCTGGGGAACCCACAAAGTCTGGGTACCTCTAGAATCCCTAGGATGTTGGTGTGGGTAGCTTATGTGAACAAAAAGTTATGAGGGCCTAAGCGCGAACTGCACCAAATAGCCAAAAAAAGGCTCTGCACAGGAGGGGGAAAAGGCCTGGCAGCGAAGGGGTTAAATGACAGTTTTGTGTTTGACATTGTCACTGGCAGGCTGATTTTCCCACTTCTATGGCCACTCACTATTCCCTTTGGCATCTCTATTTGCAGATATTTGTGCCCCACTATCGCTCTTGGTGTGTTGACTGCAGCCAATTACAGGTCATTTCTACGTATGCATTACTGTACAGTTGATTTTCAATGTTTAAACCTTGTTAAACGTATACATACTTAAATCATTTGACATACTCCTTACTTGTATTTTTTCAAAGGGTGTTTATTTAAGTGCTAAGAAGTAGAGGGGTTGTGCAATGGGCTGGGGTGATGATGGAGGAAAGTCCAGGTTAGAGTCCAGTCTATTTGTATCACAGGTGCATTGTCCAAGGGGGCATAAGAAGGGGAGCAATGACAGTTCAAGGTGGACAGGGTGACAGAGTGAGACACAAGGGTGACAATCACAGGAGTGTTATTTCCTGGTGGTGGTCTTGGCAATAGTCTCTGGCTTCTGCCTGGATCGCAGGGAATGTTTGCGGGGTGGTTCTCCTTCTGCAGGGGGAGGGGTGCTGGTGGCCTGTTGGTCCTGTGTCGGGGCCTCCTGTCCACTAGCGGCAGCAGAGGTGGAGGGCTGTTCATCGGTTTGGCTAGTGGCAGAGGCCTGGTGGGATGCCACTGCCTCCCTCGTAGTGTTGGCCATGTCTGCCAGCACCCCTGCAATGGAGACATGGGTGGTGTCGATGTCCTTCAAGTCCTCCCTGATCCCCAGGTACTGTCGCTCCTGCAGCCGCATGTTCTCCTGCAACTTGTCCAGTATCTCGCCCAGCATATCCTGTTTATGTTGGTATGCTCCCAGGATCGTGGTGAGTGCCTCCTGGAGAGCCAGTTCCCTGGGCCTGTCCTCCCCCTGTCGGAGAGTAGTCCTCCCAGCTTCCCTGTTGTCCTGTGCCTCTGTCCCCTGAACCGTGTGCCCACTGCCACTGACCCAGGTCCCTGATCATCCTGTGTTTGTGGGGTGGCCTGGGGTCCCTGTAGTGGTGGACACTGCTGATTGACGTGTCCTGGGGACAGAAGAATGGGCCCGCCGGGTGGGTGCTGTGGTGGTGTTTCCTGAGGGGGAGGGCTCTGTGGTGGTGTGTGACTGTGGCTGGGTAACCGACTTTCTGGAGATCCCTGATGGGCAGGCTGGTCATCCAGATCCGGGCGAGCAGAGCTGCTGTTATCACTGGGGGCCTCTTCTGGGGGGGACTGGATGTTGCAGGCACCTCTTCTCCGGTGACATTGGCTGGGGGACCTGTGGGTATGTAAATGCAGTGTTATTGTTTCTGCTTGTATCATCATGTACATGGGTGTGTTGGCCTCTATGGTTGTTGTTGACCTGGCAGATTTGCTTTTGTGTGAGTTATTTGGTGGGCTAGGTGATTCTCTCCAGTGTGCATGCAGTGGTGGTAGGTGTCCATGCATGTCTGTGAGGGGTGTCCATGCATTGGTGTTGCATGCAGGGCTTGGTAGTGGGATGAGTGGGTTGTGATGGTGGGGTATGTAGGATGGAGTGGAGTGATGGGAGTGAGGGTAAGGGTGGGGGTTTGTGATGGGATGCAGGTAGGGGGGGTGATAGTAATAGGGATTTGACTTACCAGAGTCCAGTCCTCCTCCTACTCCTGCCAGGCCCTCAGGATTCATGATTGCCAAGACTTGCTCCTCCCATGTTGTTAGTTGTGGGGGAGGAGGTGGGGGTCCACAGCCAGTCCTCTGTACAGCTAGTTGGTGTCTTGATGCTGTGGAACACACCTTCCCTCGTAGGTCGTTCCACCTCTTCCTGATGTCATCCGTTGTTCTAGGGTGCTGTCCCACGGCGTTGACCCTGTCCACGATTCTCCGCCATAGCTCCATCTTCCTAGCAATGGATGTCTGCTCCACCTGTGATCCAAATAGCTGTGGCTCTATCCAGATAGTTTCCTCCACCATGACCCTTAGCTCCTCCTCTGAGAACCTGGTATGTTGTTGTGGTGCCATGGGTGTAGTGTGAGTGGTGTGGGTGAGGGTTGATGTATTGGGGTGTGTGATGTATGGTGCGTGGATGGTGTATAGGTGATGATGTTATGTGTCTTGAGTTGTGTGGGTGCTCTTGCTCTCTCTCTCTCTCTCTCTCTGCCTCTCTCTCTCTCTCTCTCTCTCTCTCTCTCTTTCTGTTGGCAATTGTTTGAAATGGTAGAGGGTTGTGGGAAATGTGGCTGTGTGTTTTACAGTGGTGTGGGTGTGGTGTGTGTATGTGTGTCAGGCGTGCATAGTTTGAGTTGTCCAATGTGGTGTTGTTTTGTTAGAGTGTGTGTATTTTGAGCACGGCGGTATGTACCGCCAATGGTTTACCGCGATTGAATGTCCGCTGTGGTGATTCGTGGGTCATAATGCTGTGGGTGTAGTTCTGTTGGCGTAACGGCGTGGGTTTGGGTTCCGCCAGTTTATCACTGACCTTTGTGCTGGCAGACTTGTGTGTATGGCTTTATAGTGACAGATTGGTATGTGTGTGACTTAATATGCTTGGCGGTTATCTGCTTTGGTGGCGTTATGTTGGCAGCAGTCGGAATGGTGGTAAGCGGGATTTACCGTCAATGTGATAATGAGGGCCATAATGTGTACAGACTAAAAAAAAAACAGATACATTGAGTCTCTAGTGATAAAGAACATTTTTGCTCTCTGAGATAGCTGTTGATTTGTGCCACTTTCAGGCTATCCTAACTTTTAAGTGCAATGTCACAATCACTAGGAAACTCCAGATGCTCTTACATACTACACCAGGGCACCACAAGGGAAAACTTAGGTGCATCATAGGGACAGCAACAGGCATGGCCCTACTTGCTTCAGGATCTTTTGGGCAGGTTAGTGATCGGAAGGTCATGGGGCTGGATTGAGAACTTCAGGAGTCTTACATTTGGAAGGAGGGTGTTGGGTGGTTGAACACGTAGTGAAAAAGTGGGAACTCCATATGCACCAATCGTAATTTCATCAATTGAAAATATTTTTGTCAGTACTTTTGGGAATGGGATAAGAACTTGTGAAGATAGAGCTCTAAGATAACTTTGTTAGGGATCATTTCCTCCAATGCTACGTATAAATATATATCGGTTATTCTGCTGCAAGACTCTTACTGTGCGAGGAAAGGTCTGATGAAAAACTATTGATGGATTTCCTATTAATTTTTTGTCCACAACAGTTGTCTGACTGACGTTGCTATCCTTTTCGATCAATCAGTCGATCAAAGGTACTTGTTAAGTGCAAGCTTTTCTCCCCAAGGGGTCTCCAGGTGCTGGGGAGTGCTGCTGACCTTGTCAGGTTGCTGCTGGCGGTTGAAGAACCAAGTTTTGAGTTGCTTTCTGAAGTCCTTCAGGGAAGGGGAGGTTCACAGGTGGAGGGGGAGGTTGTTCCAGGATCTGGTGGCGAGCTGGGAGAAGAAGTGCCCTCTGTAGCATTCGTGGCGGATGCGGGGGACGTGGGCCTGGGCGAGGGAAGATGATCAGAGGTCTCTGGTTGGTTGGTAGAAAGAGAGGCAGTTGTTGATGTAGGCAGGTCTGGCATTGTGGATGGCTTTGTACACATGCATGAGGAGCTTGAAGAGACATCTCTATTTGGACCGGGAGCCAATGGAGGGCCCTGAGGTGTGGTGGTGATGCTGGTCCTTCTGGGGAGGTCGAGGACAAGTCTTGCTGCATTCTAGGTGGTCTGGAGACAGTTTATTATCTGTTTAGTGGTTCCGGCGTAGAGCGTGATTCCGGAGTAGAGTCTGCTTGAGATGAGGACCTGGGTCTTCCTGGGTATTCCTAGTGGAGATGGGGATCCACTTGCAAATCCTACAGAGGATGTGGTTCAAGGTCAGTTGGGTGTCCAGGATGATTCCGAGGTTGCGTGCATGGTTGATGGGCGTAGGAGGATGCCCGAGGGTGGTGGGCCACCACTTGTCATTCCAGTGGGAGGGCTTGCTCCCAAAGATGAGGATCTCCATTTTTTTTAGTTTTGCTATAGGCAGTTGGTCCTCATCCTGGAGGCAATGTCTGTCATAGTGTTCTGGAAGTTGGATTGTGCAGTGCTGGCTGAGAGGGAGAGTATGAGCTGGGTGTCATCAGTATAGGAGACAATGCTGAGTCTGTGGGTGCATGAGATGTCTATCAGTGGAGTCATGTAGATATTGAAAAGGGTGGGGGTGAGGGAGGAGCCTTGGGGGACGCCGCAGATGACGTCTTTGGGTGCAGAGACTTAGGGAGGGAGGAGGATCCTTTGGATTCGGCCATAGAGGAAGGAGGCAATCCAGCTGAGTGCGTTGTTTTGGATGCTGATGTCTTGGAGTCTGGAGATGAGAGTGTAGTGGGAAGGCCATGGATAAGTCGAGGAGGATGATGGCTGCTGTGGTTTCTTGGTCAAGGAGTTGCTTGATGTAATCTGCAGCTGCGATCAGCTCCGTTTTGGTACTGTGATTGGGTCAGAAACCGGATTGGGATGGATCAAGCAGGTTGTTGTGTTTGAGGTAGTCTGTGAGCTAGCAGTTGATGGCCTTCTCCAAGACCTTGGCGGGGAACGGGTGGAGTGAGATGGGGTGGTAGTTCTTGACCTCGCCATGCTTCCAGGAGCTGGGGACGATGGCTGTGGAGGTGGAGGTGTTGAGAAGTTATGTGAGTGCGGCTCAGATGGTTCTACCTCCGAGGATGTAGGTATGTTGCGGGCTGAGGTCTGCGAGGGATCTGGACTGGATGGAGGCCATGATGGTGAGGATGTCCTCAGTGGAAAACAGCTTCCATTTGATGATCCTGTGGGGTGGGGGAGTGGTGGGATGGGGTGCTGAAGTGGTGAATGTCAGTGGGTGGGGGGTCGAATTTGCTGTAGATGTCAGCGATCTTGTGGTGAAAGTAGTCTGACAGCATGTCGCAGAGGGCTTGCGAGGGGTGTACCGTGTTCTCTGTGGAGGCAAGGCAGGAGAAGTCTCTGACGATGCTGAAGAGTTCTCTGGCTTTGTTGGTGCTTGGCTCAAGGCGGGTAGTGAGTGCTTCTCTCTGAGTCGGTGGTGGTATCCTCTGAGGGTGGTCTTGAAGGTGTCGAGGTTGGGGGTGTCTTGTTGAATCACCAGTGTCTTTCTAGTCTTCTGCAGTGTTGTTTGGTATGCTTGCTCTGGGTGGTTCTCTTTAGTGGGGCAATGGTGTGTGCAGCTGAGGAGATTCAGTTAGAGAAGTTTTGCATGCTGCATTTGAGGGTGTCCACGGGGACAAGTCTGCTTTCTATGAGGGTGGCGATCCAGAGAGTTTCTGTGAAGTGGCTCCAATTGCAGCAGGAGATTGTGGGGGGTTTCGTCAGGGCTTCAAATCGTCCCATGATGGTGAAGTGGACGATGTTGTGGTTGGCCCATGTTACTTCTGAGGTGTGGCAGAATTTGGCTATGTTACTGAAGGAAAAGATGGGGTCTAGGGTGGGTGTGTCCTGTGTTGTGCCTGGGCGTGGTGACCAGCTGTGTGAGGCCGATGATGCTCATGGTGTTGAGGAGTGAGGTGGAGTTGGCGTCGTTTGGGTCTTCTAGATGGAAATTCAGGTCCCCCAGGAAGGTGAAGTGGCTGGAGTCGATTACCATGGGGGCGATGAAGTTTGGGATGGAGTTGCAGAAGTTGTGGCAGGGGCCAGAGGGTCTGTAGGCGAGAGTTCCTCAATGGTAGTTTTGACTTGTGTTTGATCTGGAAGTTGAAGTGGACCCATGATGGGTGTAGTGTCGTCAATGGCGGTGCAGTGGAGGGAGGAGGACTTGATGGCGATGCCCCCACCTTTTCTGTTGGGGTGGTTATAGTGAATCATCTTGTATTCAGGTGGTGTGGTAGTGGTGATGTCTGGTGCAAAGCCTCCCTAGTACTTCTGTTTGCATGTCTGTGAAACGCCTGCACTGTACATCAGTTCCAACCTGCATATCTAGTGACACTAGATCTACCCCCAGCTAAGTCAATCCATGACAAGAATGCATCTGTCCGGGGACTCACCTTATGATGAGAATGTGGTGGGGTCTCATAACAGGCGAGAAGGAGGGTGACTAACCCTGGAGGCGTAAAAGGTGCTAAGGTGTAAAGCCATTTGTGTTGGCAACTGGTTCAGAAACCTCTTCAAAGTCTGTCAGTCGATATTCTGACAAGAGTTCGCAAGTCTGGGTAAATTGGGAAATTACTTCTTCATATCTAATTATTCTACGATTATTCCTCTGCTTTGTCAAAGAGGTATGCTTTGAATGAAGGTTGATGTCCTTGATGGGGAAAGTAGGCCAAAGAAATGTCTCCAGGGAAGTGGGGTCTTGGAATTGTATCCATAAAGTTTCATGTGTGTCTGCTAGAGCTGCAGTGTATCCAGTGAGGCAAGTAAATTGATCATCGGTCAAGCCATTGTTAATGGTTCCAGTTCCTACCAAAAAAGTACTGTTTACCCTATTGACATCAATGCCCAACACTTGCTTGGTGAGTTCATATGCTTCTCTCAAGACACAGCTTTGCAATGGGCGTGGCTAGCAAGGCAACATGGCAGACACGAACCCCTGATCTCTGCTCCATCGGTCCAGCTAAATGATACTGGGGGCATCAGCTTCCGGTGACTTATTCCATAAACACACCTGAGGACCCATGAGGGTGTGAAGAAGAGCAGGGAGCCTAGCACAGAGCAGTGTTAAGCTTGAGTGAAGGGTTGTGGTTCAGACATAATCTCTCCCTCTCTATCAATAGGTAGAGTATACACACATTAGTCAAAGACTGTGAGGGAAACCGGTGAGGGGAGTGCAAGAGAAGCACTGGCCAAACATCAGCTTCTAGTTTCAGCAAGGAGGTAGCAGGCTCAGTATTAGAGGTGGCTGACTGACTAACTGAGAGAGACAGATGTATAAATATCAGGTGCAAGTAAGGAAAATGATTCAATAATTACTGAGTAAATATGGAACATTGCTTACTGAACTCCATGGTGGAATGCTCAGAAATGAGCCCCACACTGCTGTGGATATAGGTGTGGAACCTCGGGGCACCAGGAGAGCCAGTAACTGTAGGAGGTAAGGAACAAGCATGGGCGAATGATAGTTAACGTTGCCTAACTGTGCTAACACCAGGGAATCAGTAAAAGGGAAAACATAAGAAAAGTGCAGTGACCAACTAATCAAATCGAGAACTAATCCATAATGTTCCCAGGCAGCTTCTGCATGCTGACTCTGAGCTTAAATTAACCACCTGCCTATATTGTCCAAGAAGCTGGGGGCTTAACCCAGAAGTGAGTACATGAATGGATCAGCAGTTTAGATATTGATCCTAACTTTCATTATCCAGTTCTCAAACACTTCCTGCCTGCCTCCCCTTATAGTCCCTTCGATTGGTTCTTATGGGTGCCTCTGTAGAACTGTCTTGTGATCTGTCTCTGAATTAACCATGGTGATCAATATAAACAATTTAACCATGGCAATTGTTGCTAATGTTTACATACTCCTATCTGTAGCTAATACAATACTAAATAGAGCACAGCAGGAGAACCCTCTGTCAGATCAATTGGGATAGCTTAATACCCATACCTTGGTGTCAGTGTCAGGAAGCCAATACAAGTTATCATCCGTGACAGGATGGAGGTCGGAGTCAACAGGGTTGCATCTCAGTCACAACTTGCAGAGGTTCCATGATAGCCCAAGCATAGAAGTGCGCCTCTCACTGAATCATAGCATAGAAGCTGTTTATATAATAAAGTAACATTCTTATCACACAGTGAGAGAGATGCAGAGAAGCTCATGAATTTCAACTAGCTAAAATGTAGTGTCTCCTAACAAGCACACTAAGAAAACAAAACAAATTACATTGTGTTTTAAAATGTGTGACCCTGGAAGTAGCTGTACAGACTCCAGGGCATCAGTGCTAAAGTGTGGAAAAGGTTACCATGTAAAGATGTTAACTTAAGGAGTTGAATTGAAAATGGCAACTACATGCAAGTCAAATGGCACCCTCCCTTTATTAATAAGGGGACTTGAAAAAGCTAGTTAGTCTAAAAGCATTTACAAATATAACAATGTATAATATAAAAATGTAATACTATAAGCACAATTGAAAGCCATATAAAAAATGCCAATTAAACATTCCGGCAAAACTACTTAAAAAAATCAGTATAACCAATTTAAAAACAAAAAGGAAATATTAAAAATCTAAGAGGCGTCCGTACTACAGGACAGTAGCCCTGCGAGGTCCACCAAGTCCAAAAAGTCATTTGGGTCCTGAAGGGAAGCCACTTCCGCAGACGACAGATCCACAGAAGCCTAGAGAGCAAGTTCCAAAGAACAAACTTGTCCAGTACCAGACTCATCAGCCAAAGACAGAGGTGCCAGAAGTGTAGCCTCAGATGAAAAGCCAAACAACACAGATCCAATCTGGTGCAGGCAACTCATAATAAGCATCCTGCAGCAAAGGTAACGACATAGAACAACACTGGATGGGCATCCTCAGCAGAGACACTAACAGATCCATGCTTGTAGTCTGAGCCAATTTCATAGCAAGACATATGTCTAGTGCACACTCAAAAGAGCACCAGAGACATTATAACACAGGCTGTACAGTCTGAAACCACATGGGCTCGAAAGACAAAGACCAGTTGTTGTTGCATTCCAGTAGCAAATACAAGCCAAAATACTACACCATACATTTACTGCACAGAAGGACGTGTGGCATTTGCATCACCACTTGGTTGTGTTTTGAAAGATCCATTGTGGAGCAACAAAAATAGGTCCAAAAGAGCAATTAGAAGGATTACTACCAATGGAATGTAGGAAAGACGGAATTGCTCCAAGTACAGTCTTAAATGCAGAGACAAATCCAGACATAATTGCTTTCAAAAAGTGTACTACACCAGCTATGTTTGAAGCATTAAAGTTGTGGTGCACAAGTTCACCAAACTACAGCAGCAAATTAGTGTGCAGAAGCAATTGTACCTCTGAAGATGACCAAGTAACTTGGAAATCAAAAGTTTCTCCGGCAGATGTTAATGCAACTTCCTTTTAAAACAATAATGCTTTTAACTGGCTTAGCCCATCAAAGCTAATTTTGGAAGTATGGGCTGTTGACCACACGGTTAATTTTCCCACCACATTGTGTTGGAGGTTATAACAGATTCATACAGCAGGTGATGACCTTGGAACTGTTAAAATATAGGGAACACCTGGCTTCATTCCACAAAAACCTTGGTTACTCAGGATCAAGTAACTTCCATTTGAAGGCAACGATAAAAACTGGCTTAATCATGGTTACAGGAACACTTTTGAAATAACACACAAAGTGGTACATAGATGCATTACACACACCATCCAGTGTTATTTCTTTACAAAGCAATGAATGGCCCAAGGAAACTCAGCATTCATTCCCACTTAGAAAAACCACCCAGTGGCCACTCACACAGAATTTTAAAATGTCATTACAAATAGAATAGAAAAAGCGTTTTGAGCATGGAGATCTAGGACTTTATAGAAAATCCTGAAAATCCATGTTGTAAGAAAGTAGAGATAAATGTTGCTTAACAGCAGACAAAGTGGAATGCTCTAGCCATTGCTGGCATAACGTACCCACACTGGAGGTAGTTACTGCACATGAGGGTTGTGACTGGAAATACCTGGGGTTTGGTCTGCTAGTTTTAAAACCCATAGAAGAGTTTTAAAAACATTAATTGCAGCCATTAGTGTGAATGGGCCACACCAACAACCACTCTGAACCATAAAGTGAAGAGTTGTATTACCACTGTAGGAAGGTAGCCTCTTTCTAGCCTTGTTATCCCCACTTTTGGCCTGTTTATGAGTATATGTCAGGGTGTTTTTACTGTCTCACTGGGATCCTGCTAGCCAGGACCCCAGTGCTCATAGTGGCAACCCTATTTGTCAGTGTGTTTGATATGTGTCACTGAGACCCTGCTTAGCCAGGACCCCAGTGCTCATACTTTGTGGCCTATATGTGTTCCCTGTGTGGTGCCTACCTATATCACTGAGGCTCTGCTAACCAGAACCTCAGTGTTTATGCTCTCTCTGCTTTTAAAATTGTTACCGCAGGCTAGTGACCATTTTCACCAATTCTGATTGGCACACTGGAACACCCTTATAATTCCCTAGTATATGGTACCCAGGATATTGGGGTTCCGGGAGATCCCTATGGGCTGCAGCATTTATTTGCCACCCATAGGGAGCTCAGACAATTCTTACACAGGACTGCCACTGCAGCCTGAGTGAAATAACGTCCACGTTATTTCACAGCCATTTTACACTGCACTTAAGTAACTTATAAATCACATATGACTAACCCTCACTTAGTGAAGGTTAGGTGCAACGTTACTAGGTGTGAGGGCACCCTGGCACTAGCCAAGGTGCCCCCACATTGTTCAGCGCAATTTCCCCAGACTTTGTGAGTGCGGGGACATCATTACACACGTGCACTACATATAGGTCAATACCCATATGTAGCTTCAGAATGGTAACTCCGAATTTGGCCATGTAACATGTCTAAGATCATGGAATTATCCCCCCATGCCAAATCTGGTATTGGGGTGCCAATCCCATGCATCCCTGGGGCTCCAGCATGGACCCCGGGTAACGCCAAACTAGCTCTCTGGGGTTTTCTCTGCAGCTACCGCTGCTGCCAACACTCAGACAGGTTTCTGCCCTCCTGGGGTCTGGGCAGCCCAGTCCCAGGAAGGCAGAACTTAGGATTTCCTCTGAGAGAGGGTGTTACACTCTCTCCCTTTGTAAATAGGTGTTAAGGGCTGGGGAGGAGTAGCCTCCCCCAGCCTCTGGAAATGCTTTGAAGGGCACAGATGGTGCCCTACTTGCATAAGCCAGTCTACACTGGTTCAGGGATCCCCCAGCCCATGCTCGGGTGCAAAACTGGACAAAGGAAAGGAGAGTGACCACCCCCCTGTCCATCACTACCCCAGGGGTGGTGCCCAGAGCTCCTCCAGTGTGTCTCAGACCCCTGCCATCTTGAATGCGGAGGTGTGAGGGCACAGTGGAGGCCTCTGAGTGGCCAGTGCCAGCAGGTGACGTCAGAGACCCCTCCTGATAGGTGCTTACCTGGTTAGGTGGCCAATCCTCCTCTGAGGGAAATTTAGGGTTTCTCCTGTGGGTTTCTCTTCAGATAACGAATGCAAGAGCTCACCAGAGTTCCTCTGCATCTCTCTCTTCGACTTCTGCCAAGGATGGGCCGCTGACCGCTGCAGGACACCTGCAAAACCACAACAAAGTAGCAAGACGACTACCAGCAACATTGTAGCGCCTAATCCTGCCGGCTTTCTTGACTGTTTCCTGGTGGTGCATGTTCTGAGGGCTGTCTGCCTTCACCCTGCACTGGAAGCCAAGAAGAAATCTCCTGTGGGTTGACGGAATGTTCCCCCTGCTAACGCAGGCACCAAACATCTTCATCACGGGTCCTCTGGGTCCCCTCTCATCTTGACAAGCGTGGTCCCTGGAACACAGGAGCTGGATCCAAGTGACCCCGACAGTCCAGTGGTCCTTCTGTCCAAATTTGGTGGAGGTAAGTCCTTCCCTCCCCACGCCAGACAGTAATCCTGTGTACTGCGTGATCTGCAGCTGCTAGGGCTTCTGTGCACTTTTGCAAGGATTCCTTCGTGCTCAGCACAGCCCAGGTCCCCAGCACTCCGACCTGCATTGCTCAACTCGCTGAGGTGACCACAGGCTTCGTGGGACCCTCTTTTTTGTGTTGAGATGACCGCTGTACTCAGATTTCTTGCATGCCTGTTCAAGTGCTTCTGTGGGTGCTGCCTGCTTCTGCGTGGGCTCTCTCTGTTGCTGAGCGCCCCCTCTGTCTCATCCTCCAAGGGGCGCTCTCCTGGTACTTCCTGGGCCCGTGCAGCACCCATTATCTTCAACCGCGACTCTTGCAGCTAGCAGGGCTTGTTTGCGGTCTTTCTGCATGGAAACAACTCTGCATCCTCCAGCACGCCGTGGGACATCTTCTGACCTAAGGAAAAGTTCCTGGCACAATCCGTTGTTGCAGAATCTTCGGCTTTTTCCACCCGGAGGTAGCCCTTTTGCACCTTCATCCGGGGTTTAGTGGGCTCCTGCCCCCCCGGACACTTGTGTGACTCTTGGACTTGGTCCCCTTCCTTTGCAGGTTCTCAGGTCCAGGAATCCGTCTTCAGTGCTTTGCAGTCAGTTGTTGCCTTTGTAGAATCCCCTATCTCGACTTTACTGTCTTTCTGGGGTAGTAGGGTAACTTTACTCCTACTTTTCAGGGTCTTGGGGTGGGGTATCTTGGACACCCTTAGTGTTTTCTTACACTCCCAGCGACCCTCTACACACTACACTAGGCCTGGGGTTCCATTCGTGGTTCGAATTCCACTTTTGGAGTATATGGTTTTTGTTGCCCCTAGGCCTATTGTGTCCTATTGCATCCTATTGTACTCTACAGTGGTCGCACTACTTTTCTAACTGTTTACTTACCAGATTTTGGTTTGTGTGTATATTTTGTGTATTTTACTTACCTCATAAGGGAGTATATCCTCTGAGATACTTTTGGCATATTGTCACTAAAATTAAGTACCTTTAATTTTAGTAACACTGAGTATTGTGTTTCTTATGATATAGTGCTATATGATATAAGTGGTATAGTAGGAGCTTTGCATGTCTCCTAGTTCAGCCTAAGCTGCTCTGCTTTAGCTACCTCTATCAGCCTAAGCTGCTAGAACACTACTAATCTACTAATAAGGGATAACTGGACCTGGCACAAGGTGTAAGTTCCATCAGGTACCCACTATAAGCCAGGCCAGCCTCCTACACCCATTCTACACCAGTTTATTATTATGATCTTCTGTGAGGTTAATATACTGTTGTCATTTAACAAATTGTGCATCAGACAAAATGTTGTGTTTGTTTCAATGTTTGTTAGCCAATCCAAGACATGCAGTCTGCTGAACTGTTTTGTTTTACAATATAATTTGTCTAGCAATCAAACAAGTCTTAAATTAAGCACCAATGCACAGGACTTGCCAGTATCATGTACCCCAAATTGATTTCAAATCAGTGTTTTCTGTCCAATACTCATAACCCTTGAATGCCAACTGGGAAACAAAGCAATCAGAATAAATAAGAATACGAATAATTTTGTGTGTGTCAGCATATTTGTCTTTGCTGATGATGGTCTTCATTTATAATAAAACGAAACCAGGTCTGTGGGGAGATGATGGAAACTTATTTGAATATTGTTGGGCGCTCCCTGTGGGTAGTGTTAGCCAGTGTTCCCACAGTGTATAGTTAAAAAGGATTCTAGTTCAGATAACATGTTAGAAACAGTTTCCACATCCCAATCAACAGATACAACACCGGGGCTGATGAAGTCATCCATAGCGATCTTGAAAACATGTGGAATTTGTGAAGTGTCTGTGGGACTAAAAGTGTCAGGTACCATTATGGACAGGAAATGCAATAATTTTCGCAATGGACAAGTCTCTTCAGACCTTATGTGATAAAGAAAGGGGCTTGAGTACTTCAACTACCAGTTCTGCAGAAGAACGTTCTGTGAGATAGTGTCCATACACCAACAGGAAAAACCCTATGGCAAATTCAAACTAGATGAAGAGAAATGACAAGGATAGACCAATCCAAAGGTAATAACCTGGAGGAATCTAGTATGTTTTTTTCAACCAAAACCATTGCGTATAAGCACCATACAAGTAAGTGTGTGAAGAATCCGAAGAAAAATCATACATTTCGGCAAAATAATCAGAAGCTGTCTGTGCAAAAAACTGGAACGGTATAAGGCAAAACAGAATCTGTAGTTGCCTCCAAATTTGGTTGATATTATATAATTTCATTTGCAAGAGTAATAGCTGAGAATTGTATACCCACATCAGAAGCATATACTGTGTTGGCAGTAAAAACGGGCACAAGTGCATGTTCAGCATCAGAAGAACCCATCTGGGGAATAACAATATTAGGACTGCTTGATATATGTAGAGGGATCTCTTGCACAGTAGGGAGAGGCAATAAGGAATTAAACAGATACCCTTGTGGCCTACTTGTAGGACTGGCCAAATGATGGAGCTTGATTAAATCAATGGAAAGTTGTTTCTGTTTACAACCAGCAAGAGGTGGCAAAATCACAGTTTGAGTCCCTCAAACAGCAAGAACAGGCACTAGAGCTCTGTACGATGGGCCAAACTCTTTCTCTCAGACCAGATCCCCAACCTGACGAATCTAGACAGAAGTCGCTGGTTGTTCCTTCACTTTGTCAGTAGCAGAACAGTTCACAATGGAGCGCTCATCCCGGATTACCTGTAAGGCAGTGAAACATTCATTGATATTAAAGTGTGCACCAGCTGCCACTGTGCCAGATTTACCTAAATCTGGAACATACATCTTGACCACAAAGAGCACTTTGTATGGGGTCTGACCACCCAAAGATCTTCTAGGCAGATTACCTAAGGCTCTCTGAACTCCATACAGTTGATGGATCCAACTATGACCTGAACCTAATATTCTAGCTGGTAGTGACTGCTTTAAGTCACGGTTCTTCCTTTCCACTATCAAATTTCCCTCAGGATGATAGGGGAGGAGTAATGCACAGCAACACCCAGGGTTCCTGTAGTGTCCTGGTAAGCCTTAGAGGCAAATGTCCGTACCTGGTCTGAGTTGAAGGCTGCTACTGTATATGTACAGATGAAGACTTTCAAGTCTTAGATAACAGTTTGAGCGTCAAGTGATCACCGTGGCCATACCCATAGAAAATGAGAACATGAATCAACAGCCAATAATATACATTTAAAGGTACCATCCATATGGAGTGGTTCGTAATGATCGTAATAGACGCATTGTAGTGGTTTATCAGAAACTAGAAGGGTTGTCTGTGGTGGGTGGGCAATGGTGGAACCTTTTAATTTGTTGACAAATGTCACATGTGAGTACATATTGTTTAGTCTTTTTTTATAGACCATGCCACCAATAGAGTTTCTGTAACAAGGAAACTGTAGCTGCCACGCCAGCATGGGCAGACGCCAACCCTTCATAAGCAGCATTTATTAGCTCTAACCTGCAGTCCTGGTTGGGTATCACTCGATCACTCACCCTGTGAATGCATGCAAAAGGATTGTTTTTGCCACTCAACAAATAGGAGTATTTTGCTGGAAAATATTTTGGTAATGGCATGTCACTTGAAAAAGCAGTGACCACAGCTATGATGACGGTTCTTGAAACTATGATATTCTTCTATAAAAAGCATGTGCTGCGATTATTAGTAAGCTGAGACATACTCATCATTGTTGGAATGGTGAACAATATAAACAACTCAACCATAGCAATTGTTGCTAATGTTTACATACTCCTATCTGTATCTAATATTATATTAAAGAGAGCATAGCAGGAGTACCCTCAATAAGACCAATCGGGATAGTTTAAACCCCATATCTTGGTGTTAGGTGTCAGGAAGCCAATACAGCTTATCCTACTTGGCAGGATGGAGGTCGGAGTCAGCAGGGTTGCATCTTGTCTCACTGAATCATAGCACAGAAGCTGTTTATATAATAAAGTAGCATTCTTACCACACTGTGAGAGAGACGCTGAGCAGCTCATTCGCTTCATCTAGCTAAGATGAAGTGTCTCCTAACGAGCACACTAAGGGGCATATTTATACTCTGTTTGCGCCGGATTTGCGTCATTTTTTGGATGCAAATTTGTCACAAACTTAACTCCATATTTATACTTTGACGTTGGACCCGTCCAGTGCCAAAGTTATGGAGTTTGCATCATTTTTTGGACGTGAAAACCTACCTTGCGCTAATGATATGCAAGGTAGGTGTTCCTGTGCAAAAAATGACTTTGAGGCATCTGCGCCTTATTTATCCTCCTGTGTCATTTTGACACACAGGAGGGGGCGGGCCTTAAAAAAATGGCGCCCAGCCTGATGTGTGCCGTTTTTTAACACCTTGGTCAGGGCAGGCGTTAAGGGACATGTGAGCTAATTTCCATGGTCTCTGACCACGGAAGCAGTCCACAGGTGCCCTTACCTGCACCCAGGGACACCCCCTGCCACCCTTGCCCACCCCTGGAGGACACCCATGGATGTGGGGACCCATACCAGGTAAGTACAGGTAAGTAGAGGTAAATATATATTTTTTTCTTCTTTTAAGTGGCATAGGGGGGCCTAACTTGGGCCCCTCCTACATGCCACTGTGCCCAATGGCCATGCCCAGGGGACAGAAGTCCTGGCTATTGGGAAGGGGGGCATGACTCCTGTCTTTGCTAAGACAGGAGTCATTTCAATGGGGGTGGTGCGTCAAAAAATGGTGCAAGTCAGGTTAGAGACAAGATTTTTGACTCTAACCTGACTTGCACCATTCTTTGACGCACAACCCCCATTCTTCCCTACGCCTGCGCTGCCCGGTTAGAGTCATTTATTTTTACTCCAACCAGGCCGCAGCGCTGGCTAACGTCATTCCATAAATGAGGCGCCCGGCTGGCGTGTTGGAATGGTGTTAGCCGGCGGTAAACTTTGTGACGCAAACCTGCGCGGGCACTGGTTTGCGTCAACAAGTATGTGACTCTCCCCCAAGATCTCTGGTATTTTGGTATAAATGGAGTGATCATCCGTATTAGGAGCATAAGTGTTAAGGATAATGATGGGTGATCCATCCAACATACCCTCAACTAGAACATATCTACCCTCAACATCTACTTCACTATTCACGTGGGTGAATGGAACCCCTGGAGCCACCCATATAGTCACACCCTTCATGTAAGAGGAGAAGGAGGATGAGAACATTTGACCCCGCCACTTCTTGGACAGTTTTTGTGCTTCCTCCTCCTCGGTCATGTGCATTTCCTGAAGACAGGCAATATGAACCTTATGTCTCTTTAGAAAAGAGTGCACTCTGTAGCATTTGGTGTATCTCTTCAACCCCCTGACATTCCACGTCAACATATTAATCCGACGACCCATATTGGTACTGAGCTTCCATCCCTCCCACTTTATATCCACCCCTTACTTCCCACCCCATCATGGGAAGACAAGGAAGGTACACATTGCATATCTTGCCATTATACCTGCGCTGTTGGAACAACTTTAAATGTTGACGAACTTTGCCAGTCAAAACCCTCGAACCCCCAACCCCCACACTGGATATACAGTAAAACAACTGTAACAAACCATACTGTGAATCCCTACTACAGATGCTGCCAGGACAACAGCCTAAACCCCAACTACATAGATCTGAAGTCCTACCACAGCTGTGGAGTGACCACCTCCCACCCTGGCATCAACCTACAAATGCCTGAATACCACCCCAACATAGCTCAATATTGTCATAGGCCCCCCAGATATCCAATACATTCCAGCACTTAGATGAGGCCCTATCAGGACCTTAACCTTATTCTAGTCGCATGTCTCCACCAGAGAAGTACTCTCACTTTGACACAAGCCCCACAAGCGAGGGCGCAACAGCAATCCCAGATTATTAGGGACATAGTCAGACCTGTGCGGAGACCCTTTCAGCTCCCCGCTCCAGCTCCCCATTCAAACCCTCAGCCGATCCAGCAGTCACCACCGCCATTGTCCCACCTGTTGAGAACTCTGCACCTTGTTCGTGTAATCAAGATAAATGGATACTTTGCATTTCTCAAATACTGCTGTGTCAGATTCATGGGCAGCCCGCAACAACAGTCTCAGTCTTTATAGTTCAAAAGATGGGCAATGATAACCCTCAGCGGTGCGCCAGGCTGGGAGGCGCAACAAGGGCCCTATGAGCACGCTCCACCACAAATACCCTGGAGAGCCTGGTCAGTTGCAGTATGTCTCTGATCCAATTCTCCACAAAAGTTTCTGCTGGGGACCCCTCCGCACGCTCCGGGAAACCCAGCAGTCTGCCATTATTCCGCTGGGACCTGTCTTCTGCGTCCTCCAGCCTCGCCTCCAGCTGTCTGACCGTGGCATTGGCCTGCACCATTTGTTTCCGCAGGACCCCTACCTCCATTTGCAGCTCCACAATAGAGCCCTCTGCCACTTTGACCTGGTCAGACACCTTCCTAAGGTCCACCCGGAGAAGGTTAACTTCTACTGCCACCGTTTGTATCTTGCCCTCCAGGGCCACCCTAGAGCCCTCGATGGCTGCAAGACGTTCTGCTCATGAAGGCTCTTCAGGATTCGCCAGCATGCTTAAACGTCTCCATTCCCCCCCAGTCTGGTCTAACGTTGTGTTAAGGGCACCGGAGTGGTATGTTGCTCCATTGTGTTACCCTGTGACGCTTCTGTCCGCTTATGCCGCCCCATGCCGCCCCACTCCTTTCCCAGATCAAAACAATGTCCCAGTTTCAGTTGACCCAATGATATGGCGAAAGTGTCCGGAGCTCAAGGCGCCATAGGGACAGGATCCGCTGCTGCTCGCGTTGCAGGACACCACTGTACACTGCTACTCCGCAGTGCCAAGATCAGAAGTCCAAGGCACCCCCAAAAAAATGCTCTCTGTAAGCTAAGGGCCTCCAGGCTCAGATGATTAAAAACTAGGCCCGGTCTGCTGCGCACGCACACGCTCCAGTGTGCGCCGGCCAGCCGCCTTACACCTTCAGGCCTCACCGTGGTCCTCCAGGGCTGGCCCAGCCGCTCCTACTGGCACTCACTCAGGACGCTAGCCGCCCATCGGAGGGCCCTGCAGTCCTCCACTCTCCGCTGGGGCTCGCGTAACTAGCGGGCCCACCGCCAGTCCAGCTGGGCAAGACCAGCAACGTAGGCCTGTGCACCGCTGCAGCGCCCGCCTCTGGGGGCCGGCAGACGTGTGGCGCGCAGCCCAGGGGAGGCCTGCAGACACGGTCTCGGTACCCAATGTTGTGACATCAAAAATGGAACTGCGCTGAACCGGACCACTCGGGGCACCGTCCAACAGCAAGTGGGGGTGGGGCACTAATCGCCTCAGGCACCCCAGGATGACAGAAGGATTAAGCCAGGAAGCGAGAGCTAACACATGGCTTGTTATCACCTGATGACTGCTGTCAGTCATATTAAGCATGTTTAAGTTGCCAGTTGGCTGACTATTCCAGCATTACTGGTGGACCGTGTACCTTTACATGCTTAGGACTTATGATGCTTCCATCTAATTCTATACCAACTTGTTATCCTAGAGACACTATTCAATCAGTTATTATCTCAATCAGAATATATAAACTTCATTCTTTTTATTATAGGTGTGCCTGGTTTAACTGTTTATAAGATCAATACGGTAATCCCACTTCCATTGCTTTATAGTCATTGCTTTTGTCATTTCATTATGTTGCTGTGTACAATGCATACCTGATTTAAAGAGGAAAAAAAAATAAGAGAGAAGTTGATTTTAAATCTGTAGTTTACACGAGTCATTTGTCAAATGACGGAATGTAGTGAAATGTGTGTTTTAATCACTGACTTCGTGCTGCACCACTTTGCACCTGGCTTAGCTGTCCAGTGTTCACCAGTTACAGACTCCATTTTGTATTCAGTTTAGCCTTAGCTTCTTTCTGCCTATTGACTTAATGTTAGCATTAGACACTGCCATGTTAAAAGCTGAAAGTGATTTTCAATATTGTACACTGTGCATTCTGTCTTGTTTTCATTCAACAAGGGCTTTGGCAGTTAAGAATTTACTCAGACGGCAGGGAACGGCCTTGCTTGGACTTGACGTCTGGGTATTGTGGCCACGTCCCAACATGTTATTTTCAAAGCTGGCCTAATGTAAACAGCATTTTTTGAATAATAAACTTCTGCAGGGAGAGGGAAGTCTGGAAATTTCCTCTCTTGTTTGTTTAAAGTATAAAAGGCCGAGACCGAGCAGGTCTCAGGCACATTCAGGACGCTGAAGGTTGTCATTCTTCCTATGAGGATAATTGATCTCTCTCTCCTTGATTGATTCTGGGATCTGGTGATCTGATGCTGATAGGAGGGAGAAGAAGGAGTTGGCCTTTGCCTCATGGTGATGCATTCTTTTTAATTCATCATTTGCTTTATGTTATAATATAGATACATATATTTTCTCTGTATATTGCAGTGGAGAATCAGTCATGTATGTTTTTCATTTTATTGCTGTGACCATTTTTAGACGTGTACTTTCAACATGCTAATCTCCTTTTAGGAACCTTGCAAGTGAAATAGTAAATGTCTTCTTTTGGACTAAGAAGCGTATTCCAGAGATTTGTGTCAGTGCATGAGTATTTCAGCTCGGTCACTAGTAAAAAGCAAAAAATCTTATTAAAAAAGGTATGTAATACAGTCAAATGAAATAAGGAGTCCACCAAGTTACAAAATGGACATTTTATTGGTCCATCCATTTTGTGCACATGCTTTTTCATTTTCCACTTGATCTGTTGGAGCACTAGGCCCAGCCTTTATTTTAACATCCATCTCCTATTTTCTCACAATTACATATGCTTCAAATGTGGCTGCAGCTTTTCTGTCTGCTACATGAGCATACCAGGACATATTCCCACCATACGATCATAAGTCTTGCTCTTCAGACTGCTTTTAACAAGTTCTTTAACTAATTTCCTCCAGCTTTCTGTTGTATGAGAGCTGATGCTGTCAGTATCACAGGGTTGCCATTCTCAAAATATTTGTTTTAAATTGTGATTCCACTGGGTTTTGTCAGTATTACATAGATGCTCTTTTATCAAATAACACAGTGTACTCTATCCTGGTGTACCAATATGGTGGCAGTAGCTTAAAAAAATACCCATTCAAGTCCCAGTGAATGATTTGCAGTTCCTTTTGGGAAGCCGATCCAAGGCTTCCATGTACTCATTGTCATACTGTGAGTTTTTTAATTTCCCTGTTAGCAGGATCTCACTTCCATAAGGCAGCATTCCTGTAATCTTCAAGTTATAAATCTCCTTTAATACCTCCATTGATTTATGTCCATTCTCATATTCCTCTCAGTCTTCTCAGAGCCCATACAGATGACCTTGCATGCACTTCATTTGTGCCACTGAAAGCTAAGAATGCTGCAACAATCACTCCCAAATACAGGTGTTCATTATTAAATTCCAAATTGTCAGAATTCAGCATCTGTTTCATTTTTAGGTCGAGCATAAGTGTTCGGCCTCATGTATACTTTTAGTATACTTCTTATGGTTTAAAGCGATTTCATTTGTTGGTTGCAGTGTTCTTTAAGACTTCTTGCTCGCTAGTGGTCAGTTCTGCCTTTTTCTCCCTGATTTTTCAGTTTCAAAGTAGTGACCAACTACTGTATTATTTCATTTTGGTTTCTTTATCTGTTGCTGTGACAGACTTTTTTGTTATTCCTTTGGTGCTCCCTTTTCACTATGGGTGTTTTTAGGCTGGTAGCTGCCTGCGTTTTATTGCAGCATTTTGTTCTTCCCACATCCTCCCATGTCGCTTGACATTTGTTTTGGCTTTATTTCAGTGCTGTCCTCGTTTACCTCTGGCTCCTAAAATAAGCTTATTTTAAAAAAGAAACACCCGGTCAATTAGCTTACTGCTCACGAAAGCCAAAATATGCCCTTTCTGTTAGAATGTAACTAAACCTACAAGCAATGATGTGAAACTTGCTTAGCTTTGCATCTCAAATCTCTCTCTCCAGGGCCCCTCCCTGCCAGCACTCACGACATCACACACAGAGCATTGCTTATCTCCTTTATTGAGGCCATAAATCTTCTCAGGCTGCTCTGCTATTGTTAACTTTATTAGAGCTTTGTTGAACTGCGAGCCAAGAAGGCTTGCAAGACATTTCATTCTGTTAAAATAAAAAGAAAATACTTTTCTAACCTTATTTTCCAATTTCTGTTCAGACATTTACACAACTCGAGGTAGTGTAGTCATCTTCTCGTCTCTCCTCAAGGGCTTGTGATTTCTGATGTCAGTAGCTGCCAGTGACCACCAAAACAAGGCAGGAAAAGACGAAAGTATGAGGCAGGGTTGACCAGTTTATGTGGCAAGAAAAGTCCAGTTCTGAATTTACAATGGCAATAGCGCTAACCCAAGAAAATGAGAGATCTTGTCAGAGTCACCAGATCCTCGGGGTCTGTGCACGTTCCCAACACTTCCACCTCAAGACAGCTCCAATAATCTGATTAGATTTATCACAGAGTCTAAGAGAGTCCAAGTGGGGAAAAGGGGATTAGGACGGGAACAGCTGGGAAGGAGACTTGTAGGAAGCAAAAGGTTAAAACACAACATCAAAATTACATCTCATGAAATCAGTACCATGCTACAACTCTAAGCTTCGTCTTTTCCAAAAAAACATGAACAACCCTAGAATAGTTCTAAAACTGACTAGGCTTTAGATGACCGAATGCCTGAGGAGGAAACAGGAAAAGTTCAATAGGACTTTCAGATTCGAGTACTTTCTTTAGCATGAGACTCAGGAAACACTCTGAGCAATTTCTAAACAACCATATGAATCTCCTTTTAAGAATATATATCAGGAACACACAGCATTACATCTAGAACTCTGGTATTGTTGTGTTCATCTCAGAAAAAACATTGGGAAGTGAATTGCGCACATTGCAGATTTTTATATGAGTATTAAACACCATAAAGGATTGTGCACCATGAAATCACACAACGTAGATTCAAGGAATAAATCACGCAACGTGTCAACTTGAAATGCTACCAAGAAAATGTCTTAGAATAGTAGCGCACAGTAATTTACATTATTTATACATGAGGAAAGAATTACGCGTCTTGCCGATTCAAATGCCACCATACAAATGCCAAGAAATGGTAGCGCACAATGAACAACATGAAAAGCACTCAGGGAAAGAATTGCGCGTCTTGCCGATTCAAATGCCACCATGTAAATGCCAGAAAATGGTAGCGCGCAATGAACAACAAAGTTAAATGCTCATGAAACGAGTTGCACGTCTTGCCAACTCGTAAAATCTCATGTAAATGTCAAGAAATATCACTGTGCAATGAACAACAATGTAATAACAAAGTCAAATCTTTATGGAATAAATTGCGCGTCCTCCCTATTTGCAAACCACCATACAAATGTCAAAAAATGGCAGCACACAAGTAATCTGTTATTCATTTAAGAATTAAAATCAAGAATATGAAAATTCTCAATTACGGTGTTGGGAAATGTCCAAACACCGTCTTACCGCCTGGAAACAGTGATCACCAATGAGAGATGAGCGCAGAAGACTGGAAAATCCAAATAGGCCGCCGGGACAGGAGCTCAGGAAGAAGCTGCTGCTCTGCACCGGGACCTCTGAATATTGAGCACTGGAAGTTGGGCTGACTCTCTTTTATAGAGTCCTGGCCCAGCCTAGAACCACGCCCAGGCATGTTGCAGGGAAAGTCTCTAGAAGGCCCTGGAAAGGGACCACACCCTAACACACTCTGAATGTCTGCAGCAATACATTTCAAATGTACAGTATTTATAAGCACCTTAAAAATGAATCTTTTGGATGGAATTCTGCAATGCAAAAGGTTAAACAATAACATATCATCACAATGCATAAATTACATTATCTTGCGAGTGTTGGGTTTTTGCATTCTAGATGCCCGTAGAGCGCGCACTGTCCTGGTGTTGACAGATCTATTGCATTGCAAATGCTTATTTTTGTCTTCCTCCCAGCCATCACATTTGGTTTATTTGCATTTATTTTTAAGTAGTTCCTTTTACAATAGTCAGCAAATGTATTTAAAATTATTTGTAGTCTCATAGGTGTTAGATAAATTAGAACGGTATTGTCAGCATAAAATAAGTTAGGCATATTTTCTTGACACAATTTTGCTAGAAAGAAATTAGTATTTTTCAAAACGCATTGGATATCTACAAAGTATATTGAGAATAATAATAATGCCTTATCCTTGCTTTAGTCCATTCAGTGTTTTAATTTTGTGACTTAATGCCCCAATTCCTCCCAATTAGATTTTAGTCTAAGTCCTGGAGTATAATGCCTTTATTAGCTGGAGGAAGCCTGATGGAATCCTCCAATTTGCAGTTTTTTTTCCATAAACTTAGTCTACCAATAGTTTTGAATGCAGAGGCAAAATCTGTATGCTGTTGTATAAGTATTTCCATTTACTTTTACATACTTTTCTACTAACAACTTCAATTAAAAAAAAAACATCTACAGTATAGTGTTTTTTTCTTAATTGAAACGCATTTTTATAGATTTTCCCAAGGATCTCCATCAGTCATCTATTTATCATGCCATCATTCTCAGGTTCCGATTTAGCCCCCTTTTTATAATTTGTGACTCTGCTACTCGTTCTCCATGAACCTGGGATTTTGTTGGACAGCATTATTGCTTTACGTGTGGGTGTCAATATTCTAGTCCATAAACTTGCATATATCTGCAGAAAGTTCATCTGGGCTTTGCACTCTAGAGAGTTTTAAGGATGCATTTAGTTATTTCCGCAGTTTCTTTTATGGTAGAACATTTTTATTTTCTATATTATTTAACTTAATAACCTCAGAGTCAATGTTACACTGATTTGGATGCAACCTATGTAATCTCATAATAATATACTTAATTAATCCCATTGTTTAATAGGATTATCTACCACTTTTTCACTGTTTCTTAAAGTATTTCCTACCTACCAGTGCCCAGAAACATTTGTTCTTTTTTTTCCTAGGCACCCTTATTATATCTGTCCTCTTTATCTTTTATGTCTCAATATAGTCTTAATTCCCTCCTATACTGTTTTCTATATTTTTATGCTCACCACCTTTTTGGTTTTCTCTAGTTTATATTCTGCTCTAATATATTTACTCAAAATAGTTCTCGCTTTAGCCTTTCAGTTTTCTCTTTTGGATACCCATTTGATTATTTGTATTTCCTTTATAAAGGTGTTATATTTTTGTAAGGTTTTAATTAGTGATTTATCTTCTACTAAATATAATAATTTCAGCATATCCTTCAAACACAGTTTTTTCTGAGGAATCAAAGTATTTGAGTACTATTTTTAATAACCAACTTTTGTGTATTGTTCCACTTTTCTCTATTTTTTCTGTTCGGATCCAATATAATATGAAGGGGTCTATGATCATGACTCATTAGACTGCCCAGTTTCATGCCCTTAATCACTTTAGAATTCCCTGAGATAACTATTGCAAAATCAAGCAAAGAGGATACCCTGCAATTATTACATATACGTACAGCCAGGTTGTTTGTGGATGTACTATGATTTAAAATGGTAAGATTGCCTTTACATATTGTAACTATTTTTCCCTACTATTTGATTTAGACTATTGCATATTCGAGTAGTCATTGTAAAGCTTCCTCAAGTTCTTTTGTGGATGTTTTAGGATTTTCGTGTTAAAGTACCTCAATAGCAAAATGGATGATCTTAAGTATTTTCTTTTTATTTCCTCTATTAATTGCACTAATATTTTGGATTAATCAAAATGTCAACCTGGTGACAGATATCATTAATTAATTATTAATTACTATTACTATTAGTTCCTCCCTGGAAAAATATGCTACACCAATTAGCAATGCAGAAATTAAGACGGTTATGAATTACTTATACTCACACAATAGGCTTTTGTTATTACTGTTTATTTCTACAGCAGCTAACCACATCATTCCACCCACTGGTTGCCCATATTTCACTTTCTGTGCTTCAATATCATGTACCCTATCATTTTTAAATCCCACATTTTCTGTTACCCATGTTTCTTGCAAAGCAATTATTGCTATTTGTTTTCCAAATAATTTAGATGCAAGTAGCTTTTTATTCTGACCTCACATGTTTCAGGACATTAAAGTCAAGGCATAATTTCAGAGATTGTGTGTTTTTTTTAACTGAGATTCCAGGTTAATTGTTGTTGCTATTTAGTTTTGGTTACATTCTTAATCTTTACTTGTTTATTCTATCTTTTCCTCTATATAAACATGTCTCTACTATCTCATTCTTCTTAACATTATTCTTCAATCCATATATTCATTAGGCACTGTGTTAAACATCTTCATATTTATTACTTTACCCATATCTGCCCTTATTTCATTTGAGGGGACTGCTGTTTTCAAGTGTTTGAGTTCTCTTCATATTTTCTATCTTGTCATAGATGTCATATCGTAATCACTGTATTTTAGCTACTACTTCGATATTTCATCTTCTGTTTCTTGTGAAGTAAAGGTCAGAACTGCATTGTTGCAAATTTCAAAGTCATCTACTTCATTTTGAATGGATATCCTTTATTTCATCAATGTCGGAACTGTATGTAAATTTCACAGGCATTTATAGGGATTAAGATAATACAAATTTTCAGTTTGTGGAAATATTTCCACAGATTGACTTTTTTTTTTTAGGTGAAATGTAACAAGCAGGTATGTAAGTTGTTAAATTTCTGTCTTTAATTTTGCTTTGTTTTGACCAATGTTTTTCTATACTTTATATCCCATTATTAGGTGTTGACATCAGTTCCCCAAGTTATCCTCCTCCTCCCATATTTTTCTGTCTAGTTATGTGCTTTTATTAATGGAATCCTTATCTAGCTTTTTTGTCTGCGTGTTTATTTTTAATTTTTCTTATTATAAGCATTAGTAGACTTCTGTGCCAGTCTGTATGCTCAACACTCTCTCGTTCATTCATGTCAGAAGAAGATCTTCCTCTCCACTATACACCACCAACTGCTATGTGACCTGCTTCTTTCAGTCAACACTAATATGGTGCCAGGTAAGAACTTACCTCCAATCACCATCTCTCAATAATTTTAATCTTTCTCTGTTTCATATGTAACTAGGCAACATAGTCTTTGTTTTATAGTTTGCTTAATATCACTTGTAATACACAATTACAATTTTAAAAGTCCCAGAATTCCAAGTAAAAACTGCAAATGACCTAGCTATTCATGCATGGACCTTGATAATGTGCCAGGTATGACTCAATCTTTCTACAGCTAAAGCTACAAACATTAATGCTCTGCACTTCACTTATATATGTGTGGCTTGTTGCACAGAATATATATTCCACTCACTAGCTCTAACATTATTTTTAATAATGTTTTAAATATTGTGGTAAGTTTATTTTATTATTTCTCACACTGCCTGAGTGAATCCTTCAGCTGGGGCAGAATGTTGTGTAACTGCAGCAGGGCAACACACAGTGCCGGTCTTGCAACCACAAGCAATAACAATGGCCAGTATGTACCTATGATACCAAGATGTGTATTTTGCAACAAAGCAACTTATAAATCTTAAAATATGTGTGGCCAAACATAACACTGACATATATACTGGTATACTAAGATTTGCTAATGCTACTTATTTAATTTAATAGGTCATTTGATGTTGCCCCATACACCATCTGCCACAAGAAGGATTTCTGCTCCTAGCAGTGCTAACAGAAGTACTGGCACCACATAGCAGATGGACCGTGGAGACTGGTAAGTTCCATATCAGCTCTTTTTGTTAAGTCTCTAATCTCTTGATTTTTTTCCTGACATGGTACCTATTTGTATTTTATCACAATTTCCTGTTGTCCACAAGCCTAATATGCCAGAATGTTGTTTCACTTTTTAGTATACCGTTTTTACCCTGAAATACTGTGGTTGGATGTCTGAAAGCTGTGAGGAGATGGGGAGAGAGAACATATCCAGCATCACTTAAGGCAAAATATCTCATTTCTAAATAACTCACATTATGTATGTTTACCTACATGTAGTATGTGCCAGGGCAATATGTATTCATTGTGTTGTAGTCAATCTGGATTAGTAACCAAACAACGTGTACAAGGTGACTGCCAGAAAATAAGCTGTTCTGTGTGCTTCCAAGAAAGACTGCATGCAAATATGTAAAACATGTGTGCAGTTAATTGCACCTAGCACACGAAGGAGGTGGGAAAAGGCATAAAATTCCTTTGCAAGCCTTTGCCTTTCTGCCAGTGACTGTGGCAAGGCAATAAACTGGACCACTTTATAGTTGATGCATCTCATGACCTAATGGAATTATTGGGCTGGCTTGCCGGTGAGATGCTAACATTGTTACTCCTGCTCCCACTCAGCAACAATGTCCACGATCGCATCAGGTGGGAGCTGTATCTAGAAGTAACAGCTTGCACGGATATCCTAAAGATGTTTATCCTGTGACTATAAACCCTCGCTCTCCTACTCAAATCATCCCTCCTCAAAAAAAGTAGCAAACCCACATATACATTCAATGATACAGTGAAGGCAGGAAAAGAGTTTTGGTGTGTGCATTCCTTTTTAATGTGGTTTGCCTGGCTATGATTTGTTGTTGTAGTATTGAGCTTGTGCCTTGAAAACAGGGGTGTTCCCAGTCTTGAAATCATTGTTACTTATATCTTCAGCATATGATCAACACTTTTCCGAAAGTTCCATTTTAAAACATTAAAATGATATTTATTTTAATAATGCAGCTGTGAGGTATACATTAAATTTTTTTTTTTTAAATTAAACAGTGAAATTAATTGCATTAGTTTAAAAAAATGTTTTTTCACAAAATACTTTTATTTGTAAGCCAGTATATTTAGCATTCAATTTTCACGTTATTTATTTTACCCATTGTTATCAGTGTTGCAGTACCAGGGTTTGGCCATGTATGGTGCTTGACTTCCTACTGTTTTGGAATTTTCCCTTAGGTAACTTAATAACTACAGTTTGTGAATCTCAATGGGTGACGTTCCGCTGAAAACACCTTATCACTCCTCCCTATTCTCTTCCGCTTTAGTAGTAGTAAGTATGCCCCTTTTCCCTGTCCCTTCCACATTTACTACTAAAATGTATATGTTAGAAATAGGGTCTTTGGTTGGCAGTCAAGTTACCCCCTGTCCAAGCAAGGACCCTCTCTCTAGTCAGGGTAAGTCACACACAATCTAAATTATCCTGTGCCCACCCTCTGGTAGCTTGGCACTGAGCAGTCAGGCTTAACTTAGAAGGCAATGTGTAAAGTATGAGTGCAATAAATCATACAATTACACAGTATAAACAAAAGTACATCACACAGGTTTAAAGAAATATAGAATGTTTATCTGGTTAAAATAAGGTCAAAACAATCAAGCTTTGATAAATAGAAGTGGAGATATCACTTTTGAAATGATAGAGTCTTTAGATCTTAAAAACAATAAGTGCCTCTTGCAAGCACAGAGTACCTGGTTTGCATCTAATTATCCGCAAGGGACCACAGAGGAGGAGATGCGTAGAAAACGGGGAGGTGTGCGTCAGTTTCTCCGGGCGAACACAGACGATGCGTCAATGCTATTTCACGCAACAAGGGCTTAGCGTCGATTTCCGGTGCGAGATGTGGATCCTCTTCGGGTTGCTGGGTATTTAGACGCCCTGGGGACGATGCAGAGAAATCCTGGGTGTGCAGGGCGAAGTCACAGGAGCTGCGTCGATCCGATGGGTGATGCAGAGAAGTTTCTGTTGCACTGCAGGTGCTGCGTCGATCCCTATTGCAGGAAGTCGGGCTGTGTTGTTCTGGCTCGGCTATGCGTTGATCCAGTGGGCTGTGCGGCAAAGTTCCGGTCGCAACGCTAGCGCTGTGTCGATCTCCACTCGGGGAGCTGGGCTGCGTTGTTCCAGTTCGGCGTGCAGTGATTTTATCACCGCGGTGCAGGCTGTGCGTCGATTCCGCAAGGCTGTGCGTCAATTTTCGACGCACAAGGAGTTCTTTTGGAGAGATAAATTATTTTTGGCCCTGAGACTTCAGGAAACAGGAGGCAAGCTCAATCCAAGCCCTTGGAGAGCACTTCTCAGCAGAGCCAGAGGGCAGCAAGGCAGCAGGGCAACAGCAAGGCAGCAGTCCTTCTCTGAAAAGCAGTCCATTCCTTTGGGCAGCCAGGCAGTTCCTCTTGGCAGGTTGCAGGTTCTGGGGCAGAGTGTCTGTCCCAAGGTGTCCCAATCTTGAAGTGTCCAGAAATGTCTGCAGAAGTGTCTATGTTGGTAGAGTCAGAGGCCCTATTTAAACACCCAAATGTGCCTTTAAAGTGGGGGAGACTTCAAAGAGTGGATTAGTAGTGCACAAGGTCCCCTTTCAGTTCCATCCTGTCTGCAAGGGTCCCAGTAGGGGGTTCGTCAGTCCATTGCGTGAGGGCAGGCCTCTGTCCTTTGACATGTAAATGTCAGGTCCTCCACCCTCCCAGGCCAAGAAGCCCCATTCAGTATGCAGATGTGTGCAGGTGTGACTGAGCATCCTGTGTTTGGGTTTGTCTGAGTGAAATGCACAAGTGAGCTGTCAACTAACCTAGCCAAATGTGGATTGTGAGGCACAGAAGTATTTAAGTGTAGAGAAATGCTCACTTTCTAAAAGTAGCATTTCTAAAATAGTAATATTAAATCCAACTTCACCAGTCAGCAGGATTTTGTATTACCACTCTGGCCATACTAAATATGACCTTGTTACTCCTTTCAGATCAGAATCTACGTCTCAAATAGTATAGGAAGGTAGCCCTAATGCGATCCTATGAAAGGAGCAGGCCTCACAGCAGTGTAAAATGAATTTAGGAGTTTTACACTATTAGGACATATAGAACACACATGCTCATGTCCTGCCTTTTACCTACATAGCACCCTGCCCCATGGGCTACCTAGGGCCTACCTTGGGGGTGACATATGTAGCAAAAGGGGAGTTTAAGACTTGATAATTACTTTGAAAAGCCAAGTTGAAGTGGCAGTGAAACTGCACACACAGGCCTTGCAGTGGCAGGCCTGAGACATGGTTAAGGACTACTTATGTGGGTGGCACAACCAGCGCTGCAGGCCCACTAGTAGTATTTGATTTACAGGCTTTGGGCACATGTAGTGCACTTTGCTAGGGACTTATAAGTAAATTAAATATGCCAATTGAGTATGAGCCAATGTCACCATGTTTTTGGGAGAGAGCATATGTACTTTAGCACTCATTAGCAGTGGTAAACCGCACAGAGTCCTAAAGCCAGCAAAAATGAGGTCAGAAAAAGAGAAGGAAGGCAAAAAGTTTGGGGGTGACCCTGCAGAAAGGCCATTTCCAACAGTATACTTATGTGTGCAGAGACTCCACAGCTGAGGCAGAGCTATCCAGTCATAAAAAGATAGGACAGGCGGAAGTGTAAACTCCACAGGTAGTTTGTGAATAACATTTGTAGGGAAATGCCTCCCTTGGCATGGTTACTCCCTAACTTTTTGCCTTTTGTTGATGCCAGTTATGATTGAAAGTGTGCTGGGACCCTGCTAACCAGGCCCCAGCACAAGTGTTCTTTCTCTAAACTGTACCTTTGTTCCCACAATTGGCACAGCCCTGGCACACAGATAAGTCCCTTGTAACTGGTACCCATGGTACCAAGGGCCCTGTGGCCAGTGAAGTTCTCTAGGGGCTGAAGCATGTCTTATGTCACCCTGGGGACCCCTCACTCAGCACATGCACACTGCCTCACAGCTTGTGTGTGCTGGTGGGGATAAAATGACTTAGTCAACATGGCACTCCCCTCAGAGTGCCATGCCCTCAACCCACTGCCTGTGGCATAGGTTAGTCACCCCTCTAGCAGGCCGTAGAGCCCTAAGGCAGGGTGCACTATACCACAGGTGAGGGCATAGTTGCATGAGCACTATGCCCCTACAGTGTCTAAGCCAAACCTTAGACATTGTAAGTGCAGGGTAGTCATAAAGAGTATATGATGTGGCAGTCTGTCAATTACGAACTCCACAGTTCCATATTGGCTACACTGAAATCTGGGAAGTTTGGTATCAAACTTCTCAGCACAATATAAATGCACACTGATGCCAGTGTGGGATTTATTGAAAAATGCACCCAGAGGGCATCTTAGAGATGCCCCCTATATACCAGTCAAATTCCTAGTGTTAGGCTGACAAGTTCCTGCCAGCCAGCCACAACCAGATGAGTTTCTGGCCACACAGGGTAAGTGCCTTTGACACTCTGTGGCCAGGAACAAAGCCTGCACTGGGTGGAGGTACTTCTCACCTCCCTCTGGAGGAACTGTAACACCTGGCGGTGAGCCTCAAAGGCTCATGCCTGTTGTTACAGCGCCCCAGAGCATACCAGCTAGTGGAGATGCTCGCCCCTCCAGACACAGCCCCCACTTTTGGCGGCAAGACCAGAGAAGATAATGAGAAAAACAAGGAGGAGTCACCCACCAGTCAGGACAGCCCCTAAGGTGTCCTGAGCTGAGGTGACCCCTGTCTTAAGAAATATTCCATCTTGGTTTTGGAGGATTCCCCCGATAGGAATAGGGATGTGCCCCCTCCCCTCAGAGAGGAGGCACAAAGAGGATGTAGCCACCCTCCAGGGCAGTAGCCATTGGCTACTGCCCCCACAGACCTAAACACACCCCTAAATTCAGTATTTAGGGGAAACCCGAACCTGGGAAATCAGATTCCTATAACCTACAACAAGAAGAAGGACTGCTGACCTGAAAGCCCCACAGAGACAACGGAGACGACAACTGGCTTGGCCCCAGCCCTACTGGCCTGTCTGCAGGCTCAAAGAACCTGCACAGCAACGTATCCCGCGGGATCAGCGACCTCTGAGAACAGCAACAAAACACTAACTTTAAAGAGACTCTCACTTCCCGCCAGAAGCGTGAGTCTTCACACTCTGCACCCGACGCCCCGGCTCGAGTTCTGGATAACAAGCACCGCAGAGAGGACTCCCAGGCGACTCCAACGATGTGGACACCCTGAGTCGACCTCCCAGCACCCCCACGGCGACGCCTGCATACAGGATTCAGAGGCTCCCCCTGACCACGACTGCCTGGTAACAAAGGAACCCGATGCTTGGACCAAGCACTGCACCCGCAGCCCCCAGGACCGAGAGGAACCACCTACCAGTGCAGGAGTGACCAGCAGGTGGCCCTCATCCTAGCCCAGACTGTGGCTGGCCTGAGAAGCCCCCTGTGCCCTGCCTGCATCGCCAGAGTGACCCCTGGGTCCCTCCATTGCTTTCAACGCAAAACCCGACACCTACTTTGCACACTGCACCTGGCCGCCCCTGTGCCGCTGAGGGTGTGTTTTGTTTGCTTGTGTGTGTCCCCTCCAGTGCTCCACAAAACCCCCCTGGTCTGCTCCCCAAGGACGCAGGTACTTACTTGCTAGCAGACTGGAACCGGAGCACCCCGTTCTCCATAGGTGCCTATGTGTTTTGGGCCCTCCTTTGACCTCTTCACCTGACCGGCCCTGTGTTGCTGTGGTTTGGAGTTGCCTTGAACCCCCAACGGTGGGCTGCCTATGCCCAGATGACTGATTGTGTAAGTGCTTTACTTACCTGAGAAACTAACCAAAACTTACCTCCCCCAGGAACTGTTGATTTTTGCAGTGTCCACTTTTAAAATAGCTATTTGCCATTTTAGCCAAAACTGTGTGTACAACTGTTTTAAATCAAAGTTCTATACTTACCTGTGTGAATTACCTTGCAATTTATGTACTTACCTCAAATTTGAATCTTGTGGTTCTAAAAATAAATTAAAAAAAATATATTTTTCTATATGAAAACCTATTGGCCTGGAGTTAAGTCTTTGAGTGTGTGTTCCTCATTTGTTGCCTGTGTGTGTACAATAAATGCTTAACACTACCCTCTGATAAGCCTACTGCTCGACCACACTACCACAAAATAGAGCATTAGTATTATCTAAGTTTGCCACTATCAACCTCTAATGGGAACCCTTGGATTCTGTGCACACTATCTCTCACTTTGAGATAGTATATACAGAGCCAACTTCCTATAGCATTTTATAGTATGTTTTGTTGTGCTACAAAGACATAAAAAGATAGGACAGGAGGAAGCATAAACTCTGCACTTAGTTTCTGAATAACATTTTATAGTATGCTTTGTAGTACTACAAAGTGTACTACAAAATGCGGTTTGTGAATCAGGCCCAGGGATTCTGGGAATCAGACTTAGCTCCTCTGGTAAATTCTTTCAATCTCGATTCTCTCTTGCGGCTTCAATTGTTGAAAATAAATCTTAGCAACTTCTGTCTGGGTTAATTTATCCCGTCACCAGGGCCAGTGCTTCCACTGTTTTAATGTACCTTTCCAGCTCCAGCTTGACTCAGCCCTCTGGTCGTCATGCCATACGCTACTTAAGTGCCGTCTTCTCTCGGGCTCACAGGTCTCCACCTTGTAGCCTGTGCAGAACATTGATAGGAACCTGCTGGGCTCACCAATACATCCCTTTCCACTCCTGGGGCACCCAAGGAAGCACTAGTAAAACCTGGGTCAGCCAAGACAGTTCCCAGAGACGAAATGTACAGCTTACAAAGACCATCTGAGCTTTTTTGTGATGAGTGGTTAACAGCCCAGAAGGGCATGAGCATGACTAGCCACTTTAGTGGCTACACTGAAACTGGAGCAGGGGCCCTGCACCCTGCACGTCATGATGCTTAAACAGGATTAAAATATGAAAAAATTGCTTCTTTTTTTTCAATGCTCACTTTAGTCCTAGAAATGCAGTGTGTCACAGGAGGAGAATACTTATAATAAATGTGGTGGGTGCCCTAATAACAGTGCAGAAAGAACTAAAGATATATATTAGAAAACCAGTGGAGGGATCTGGAACAGCATTTCTTAGTTAGTCCTGGGGCACAGGAGCAGCTGACACAAGCAAAGAAGGAACATATTACTCTCAGCGATAGGTTATAGAGTATAGACTACAGAGAATATGCAGTGCATGCCCAAGCAGATAAATAAGATTGACTACTCCCGAGACTTTTTAAAGACGAAAGAACATGCTTTTTTCTTTGAATACTATACAGCATCATACAAATTTGACCAGGGCTCTGATGAAGCCATAATTATTTTTCTTGACTCCGTTTATCTCACCAGTGTAAATAGGGTTTTTAAATAGGTGCTAGATCAATTTATAACACCACTGGACATGAGGGAAGCTATCTTAAGCCTAGCAGGAAATAAGATACCTGGGACAGGAGGGCTTCCAGATCAGTTCTTCCGTATATATTCTGAAATATTGATACAGAGGCTGCTGAAACCATATAATGCTGTTCTTTAGCTAGGCCACCTTCCAGAGATTATATGTGAGGTCCTTGTGGTCTCACTACTTAAACCCAGAGGAGACCTGTAGGAAAGTATCATCTTCCTTGGCATGTTACCCCCATCTTTACCTGTATGTCAGTATGTTTTTGCCTGTCTCACTGGGATCCTGCTGGTCAGGACCCCAGTGCTCATAGTTTATGGCCTAATGTGTATGCCTGTGTAGTGCCTAACTGTATCACTGAGGCCCTGCTAATCAGAACCTCAGTGCTTATGCTCTATCTGCTTTTAAATTTGTCACTGTAGGCAAGTGACTTCATTTACCAATTTCAATTGGCACACTGGATCCCCCTTATAAGTCCCTAGTATATGGTACCTAGGTACCCATGGCATTGGGGTTCCAGGAGATCCATATGGGCTGCAGCATTTCTTTTGCCACCCATAGGGAGCTCAGACTAACCCTTACACAGGACTGCCATTGCAGCCTGCGTGAAATAGTGCACACACTATTTCACAGCCATTTTCACTGCACTTAAGTAACTTATGAGTCACCTTTATGTCTAACCTTCACTTGCTGAAGGTTAGGTGCAAAGTTACTAAGTGTGAGGGCACCATTGCACTAGCAAAGGTGCCCCCACATAGTTCAGGGGCATTTCCCCGGATTTTGTGAGGGCAGGGATGCCATTACACGCTTGCACTACATATAGGTCAATACCTATATGTAGCTTCACAATGGTAACTCCGATTATGGGCATGTAACATGTCTAAGATCACGGAATTGTCCCCCCATTCCAAATCTGGTATTGGGGAGCCAATTCCATGCATCCTGGGGGCTCCACTGTCGACCCCCAGTACTGCCAACCCAGCTCTCTGAGGCTTGCACTGCAGTTACAGCTGCTGCCACCTCACAGACAGGGTTCTGCCCTCCTGGGGTCTGGGCAGCCCAGTCCCAGGAAGGCAGAACAAAGGGTTTCCTCTGAGAGCAGGGTGTTACACCCTCTCCCTTTGAAAATATGTGTTACAGGTTGGGGAGGGGTAGCCTCCCCCAGCCTCTGGCAATGCTTTGAAGGGCACAGATGGTGCCCTCCTTACATAAACCAGTCTACACCAGTCCAGGGACCCCTTGTCCCCTGCTCTGGCGCGAAACTGGACAAAGGAAAGGGGAGTGACCAGAGCTCTTCCAGTGTGTCCCAGACATCAGCCACCTTGCTTTGCAAGGTGTGGGGGCACTCTGGAGGGCTCTGAATGGCCAGTGCCAGCAGGTGACGTCAGAGACCCCTCCTGATAGGTCCATACCTGATAAGGTAGCCAATCCCCCTCTCAGGGCCATTTAGGGTCTCTCCTGTAGGTTCTCTTCAGATTATGCTTGCAAGTTTCCTTCAGGAATCCTCTGCAACAACTTCAGCATCCACTGACCTCGGATCAACCACAGCCTGCTCTAAGAAACGCTCAAAGTGTCCACAAGAGACTTTTCTTTTGCAACCTCAGCTCCAAGTCAGCAACTGCAACAGTTTCCACAGTGTGCACGCTCTGGGGACTCCCTGTCTTCATCCTGCACCAGAAGGGCCAAAGAAGTCTCCCATGGGGTGACAGAGTCACTCCCCTGTTCCAAGCAGGCACCTTCCAAGACGACGACCGGTACCCCTGGACTCCTCTCACAGCGACAAGCGTGCTTCTAAGGACACAGAGGGTGGACATCATCGACATAGAACTGCTGATGCAATTTGGAGGAGGTAAGACCTTGCCTTCCCCAAGAGCGATGGTACTCCTGTGTACTGCATTTTCTTCACCTCCTGAGGCCTCTGTGCATTATTTGCAAAATTCCTTTGTGCACAGCCTTGCCCAGGTCCCCAGCACTCCATCCTGCAAACCTCAACTTGCTGAGTTGTTCTCTGGTGGCATGGGACCTTCTTTTGTTGTCCTGCATCAACCGCATTTTGCACCTCCTTTGTCCCCGGATCCTGTGACTCCAGGGGGTGCTGGCTGGCATCTTGAGGGCCTCTAAGGTGCTGAGAGCCCCCTCTTCTTCCTCACACAGAGTTGAGGCCCCTAGGTCCCTCCTGGGTCCATCCAGCGCCATTTTGACGCAGAACGCACTTTTGGCATAGCCAAGGCTTCTTGGTGACTTCCAACACGAAATCACGTCTGCAACGATCTTCACGTCGTCGGACATCCTTTGCATCACACAGGAACCCGCTGGCATCTTCCAAGGGTGCATTCCTGCAGTCTTTGACTAACCGGGGACTCTTCTTTTGCACTGTCTTCTGGGTTGGTAGGGGCTCCTGTCCTTCCTGGAACTTCTTTCGACTTCTGGACTTGGTCCCCTTCCTTTGCAGGTGTTCAGGTCCAGACATCCAGCAGTTGTTCTTTGCAGGCTTGGTTGGTTGCTGCAAAATCCCAATCACGAGGTGTAGTGTGTCGTAAGGAAACTTGCAGTACTTTTCTCCTGCTTTTCTGGGCTCTGGGTGGGGTATTTTACTTACCTTTACTGTAGTCTTACTCTCCCAGGGTTTCTGCACAAACTACACTTGTCTAGGGGGGAATTCGTGATTCACATTCCACTTTCCTAGTATATGGTTTGTGTTGCCCCTAGACCTATTTTCTCCCATTGCAATCTATAGCATTTCCTATTGTTTGCATTGTTCTATGACTATTTACTTGTCTAATTTTGGTGTCTAGTGTATATATTGTGTATAATACTTACCTCCAGAAGGAGTATTGTCTCTAAGATACTTTTGGTACTGTGTCACCCAAATAAATACCTTTATTTTTGGTAACACTGAGTATTGTCTTTACTTGTGTATAAGTACTGTGTAACTATAAGTGGTATTGCATGAGCTTTGCATGTTTCCTAGTTCAGCCTAAGCTGCTCTTCTATAGCTACCTCTGTCAGCCTAAGCTGCTAGAACACTACTAGTTCACTAATAAGGGATAACTGGACCTGGTAAAAGGTGTAAGTACCCAAGGTGCCCACTACAAACCAGACCAGCCTCCTACAAGACCCTCTTGATATGGCTTCATCTTATGTATATCTAGCATTTTTCAGCTAATTTAAGTTGGGAAACCCATCTCTCAACTGTGAATTTCAGTGTTTTACCGATCATCACAAGCAGTGTACATTTACGGAGGACTATGGGGGCACGGATTTAATACCAGTACTAACAGCATTTAAAGCAATGGCACAAAGTACACTTTTATATGGGACAGAAATTGTATTTTACTATAGAGGCGAAGTGTAACAAAGTAATTTAAGATGGCCTGGGATATTAAGAGTGGAAAGAGAGAAAACCGAACAACCACTCTCTCTAAGCTCTCGCGTTTTAATATATCCAGTAAAGCTTTCAAAATTAAAAGTACAAATAAGGATTGAGGAAATTTCTAAAGAAAAATGTTTTAGTTATTTATTATTGAAGCAATCTACAACATTTTTCCCTATAGCTCGACCTTTCCAAATATCGAAATCGGGCACATGTTTTTAAAATTCAGAAATTGTTTAAACCCAGTTTATGCAGAACCCGAGATGGCAGCGTGGTGGAAGGAATGTGAAGGTCCAGGGGGTGAAAAGAGGTGCAAATGTGGAATAAGTATAAAAAATTTTAGTAGGCATATTTCATCAGATTGTTTATTTTCATGAGTGAACCAATCATAATGATATATGGAGTGAGTAATTTTTTAGATGTAATGTAGGTTTTTTTTTGCAGCTGGTGGATGTTCTTTATTAGTGGTTAACCCCTTTGGTGTGGGTGTTCGCCACTTGCTGACACTGGGGAGGGCAGAAAAGTATCCTCCAGTGCAAGCACGGGAGGATTCTTTTTTTTAAAGCGCAGGGGAAACGTGGAATCGCTTCTGTGTCTGCCCTTCGCACCACCTCCTCCCCATGTTCTGCTTATCAGTGAGGTCAGTGTGCCACGAGGTGCACTGACATCACAGATTCATCTTCAGAGCCGCAACATCAACAAGGTAAGTGCTCTCCCTGCTCTAGTGGGGGAAAAAAGCTTACAAAGGCCTCCCCACATTTCAGGTAGGCCTCATTGGAAAGGGGAGAGTCTCCCCTTTAGAAGGAGGCCTTCCTTAAACAGTTTCCTTGCAGTGGATAGTGGGTGCACCACGATTTACAGCAAGGTAATCCACTGGACCACCACGGATACTGATTGGGGGGTCAGCCCTCATGGTGCACAGGCCGACCACCCTTGGGGGCATAACAGTACAAAAAAGGAATTGTTTTTCCTCCTGAGGGGGGGAGAGGGGTAAGATCATGCCCTCTGGAGAATTCAAAATGTAAAAAAAAAAAAAAAAACAATGAGAAATTGAGGTGAATAGGATGACCCCCCCTCTCCCCTCTTGAGGGCATATACATTTTTTTAAATAGTAGTTTTTGCCCTGGGGAAGTAAAAAATCTTTAAAAGAAAAAAATAATGTGAACTTTTCTGGGGGTCAGCCCTCCTGACAGATGGACTGACCCCCTCTGTTGGGTCCACATTTTGTTGGGAAATGTATTTTCCTGGGGGCTGATTTTGGCCCCCCAGGAGAAAGCACACATTTCCTAAAAAAATATAAAAGAAATATAGTAGGATGTTGGCTCTGGAAGCATAGGTTGATCCCCTTTGTTGCCCCCCTTTTTTTAAAAATAAATGTGTATTTCCCACTCATGGGACAATGGCTCGCCCCCTCCTCCCCCAAGGAAAAGCCCACAATGATGAAAAGTAGTACTATCTGAAAAAGTGTTCCATTATACTGCATAATTTGCCTTGCATAATGTAGTTAATCCTGTCACATAACTGTGTGCTCTCCCGCCCCATAATTCCAGTTACCTTGGGGATAGCACTGTGTGTTTTCACAAAGAGCATGCCTGCGCTCTAAGTTGCAGGGGCTTTTATGTGAATGTGTGCTTCTTGAGTGCAAAGGAAGATGTCTGGATTTAGGATATTATTTTTATACCTGCAAAGGCCCAGCAGCTCCACCTACCATAAAGTTTTGTATAAGTCATGACCAAAGTATGCTGTGATATTGAGTGTGTGGCAAGGTGAAATACTACTGTGTGTTTTTTCTGTGTTTTTTTTAGTGTTTTTAGAGAACCTGCAGCTTCAGGACACCAAATAAGATGAGTAACTTTGTGTTTATTTACTGTTGCACACATCTCACATGCACGCACCAAATGACCAATTTAGAACACTACCTCTGCCTTCTACGTAGTACAGTGTTTTAGAAGGACATTTTTATCCAGTAGAAGAGATGATGTCTCAGTGGATGACTGCTGCCCAGGCCCGAACTCAGGTTATAGAGGACAGCTCTGAGGCAGGATCAGAGACTGAGACAGCAGACTCTGAGATAACATCTAAGGGAAAGGAAAATGGAGCAGAATCTGAAAGTGTTTTTTCAGTTGGTGGAGTTCCATCTGACGGCTCATCTTCCAGCGAATCTGAGAGACATGGTGATGGCAGTTGTGCTGTACCTTCGCAAGCACAGTCTGTGCTGCAGAGCGACCGCACAAGGTTAGATCAACCCAGACAGCAGGTGTGTGCGGTGGCAAGCACAGATGGAGTACTCTCTTGGCAGCCCCCAATTTAGTTCAGCCCCAAATTCCACCTTTCACTGGTGACGCTGGATGTAAAGTTGATATGGCTAGTTTTTGGATGTTGACTTCCTTGAGCAAATTGTGCAGCAAACAAATCTGCATGCCAAACAATTTCTGAGGGAGAATGGAGGCACTTTAGGGCCTCACTGTAGTGCACACCAGGAGACCTCCACTTCACTTAAGGAGTTGAAGATATTTTTGGGCCTTACCCTGAAAATGGGGTTAGTGCACAAACCAACCTTGCAGTCCTACTGGTCTACCCCCAAAGTTTGGGTAGCCCCCACCTTTGCACCGTACATGAGCAGAGATCAGTTTTTGCTATTGCAGCATATGCTGCATTTCACTGACAATTCTGCTACATTACCCTGGGACCATCCAGGCCATGAGATGTTGTTCAAAATTTGACCTGTCATGGAACATTTCTCTGCCAGGTTTCCATAGATTTATACTCCTGAAAAGAATATAGCCGTCCATGAACCACTGATTCTGTACAAAGGGCGGCTGCTGTTCAGTCAGTATATTGCAAGTAAAAGAGTTTGCTATGGCATCAAGTTGTACATGCTTTGTGAGAGCTCTACTGGCTATGTGTACAGTTTGAGAGTGTATACAGAGAAGGATTCCACTCTAAATCCTGTAGGTTGCACTCCCACACTAGGATTCCCAGGAAATATTGTATGGGATCTTTTCCAGCCACTTCTTCACAAAGCTTATAACCTTTATGTGTACAATTTCTGTTCAAGAGTAGAGCTGTTCACTAAGCTGTACAACGCCTGCACCGTTGCAAATGGGACAGTTCGTTGTTACTGCAAAGGATTCCCGCAGGAGCTTGTTTGTAAGAAGCTCCAGAAATCCCAGAGCACTGATTTGCATTCCACCAAACTGCTCACTGTCACATTCTCTAATAGGCATGGTGTGTACATGCTCACCACAGTTCATGATGAGAGCACTTCCACCATCACAGCTTGGTATCAAATGGCTAAAGATCACAAGCCCACCTGTATAATTCTTTTACAACAAGTACATGGGCAGAGTAAATAAGAATTATCAGGTTCTGCAGCTGTACAGTGTGAATCATAAAACTCACACTTTGTATAAGAAACTGTTTACCTACCTAATCCAGACCGTAACATAAAATGCATATGTTGTTTACCCTCACTGAAAGTCTTACTGCTACAGAAGCAGCAGCCTCTACTTCATATGCTCCGGAGGACGTGGCAAGGCTGCAGGATCAACACTTTGCTGATCGCATTCCTGAAATAGCTAAAAAGACTAAGCCATGTTGGCATTGTAAAGTCTGCTCTAAGCACGGACAGAGGCAGTAGAGTCATGTTTACTGTCTCCAGTGCCTACCTCAGCCAGCCCTGTGTTTTCCAACTTGCTTTATGTTGTACCATTCAAAAATTAAGTAGTGAGAAATTGGCTGAGATGAAACTGCTGTTAGGTCAACTGTACATAGATAGCTACCTTGCAAGGGCCACTACTTCACTAAGCAAGCAGCCGTAGAATTTATGAGAAAATCATGGACCTGCTTATAGCCTGGTTGACTTCCTGCCGTCAGAACATTGTAGGGGTTCTGTGTGCCTATTGATAAGTGCATTAAAATTCTCACACTGCACCTAATGGTGGACAGAACATACGCCATGTTGTCACAGAGGTTTGACTAGATTTTGAAGTGCTTTTTAGGGAGCTTATATATACAACACAAGGACCACTCTGATTGACCTCAAGAACCAGAGTAAGTGTAATAAGTCAAAATAATTTCCTGTAGGACTCATTCACCAACACTTCTACTTGCTTTGAAAGTGTGCAAACTTAATTAGCAACTTATGTCATAATCAATGTTAATCAATGTTATTGAAAAAGGATACAGGACACAGGCCCTCATTCTGACCTTGGCGGGCGGCGGAGGCCGCCCGCCAAAGTCCCGCCGTCAGGTTACCGTTCCGCGGTCGAAAGACCGCGGCGGTAATTCTGACTTTCCCGCTGGGCTGGCGGGCGGTCTCGTTCAGACCGCCAGCCAGCCCAGCGGGAAAGAGGCTTCCACGATGAAGCCGGCTCGGAATCGAGCCGGCGGAGTGGAAGCTGTGCGACGGGTGCAGTTGCACCCGTCGCGTATTTCACTGTCTGCGCAGCAGACAGTGAAATACATGTAGGGGCCCTCTTACGGGGGCCCCTGCAATGCCCATGCCAGTGGCATGGGCACTGCAGGGGCCCCCAGGGGCCCCGCGACCCCCCCTACCGCCATCCGGATCTCGGCGGTCCGACCGCCGGGATCTGGATGGCTGTAGGGGGGGTCAGAATCCCCGCGGCGGTGCAGCAAGCTGCGCCGCCGCGGAGGATTCAATGGGGCCGCGGTACACTGGCGGGACCCCGCCAGTGGTGCCGGTCCGACCGCGGCTTTACCGCCGCGGTCGGAATCCCCATTGAAGCACCGCCGGCTTGTCGGCGGTGCTCCCGCGGTCCTCCGCCCTGGCGGTCAAAGACCGCCAGGGTCAGAATGAGGGCCACAGTCTCTTGCATGGTAACAGTTTTCACATTTTCATCACAATGTACATTTCAGTGTGTGTCAAAATTAGTGCAGACGACTCAGTGCTCAGACAGTGAACTAATATGTATACAACAATATAGAAAAAGACAGTAAACAGGTTCCAAGGTTGTATATGATTTCATATATGATATGTCCTGGCGAACCATAACAAGTTTAGAAAGCATCTAAGGGAGGGAATGCCGACAATTCGGCCTGTAGTTAGTCTTTGGGTCGCATCAGGACAAAAGTCGTCTGACTAAAGTTCGCTACAAACAGTGGAATCTTGAGACCTTTATTAAGGCATCCTGTAGGCAATACATGCAAGAATACTTCATACTTCGATAATGTATATCAGGCCCCTCGGTTAGTCAGACTGTTACGGGGGGTAAACAAATTATTCAGGAGAAGTACACTGTAGACGGGTCTCCGCGACCGCGTCTTCTCTCCCTCGTAGCCGACATCATTCCACAAGTTCCCTCGATACGGTTTTGCGTTCTCATGACAACGAGAGAACGCTACGCCGCGTCACCAGCAACAACTTCCTGGTTCCGGAAGTACAAGAGAAGACAGACTACATTCCAGGGGAGTCGAACGCCACGGAGAAGGACCCAGCCGGTGGAGTTGCAGTGTTGGAGACAGCAGTGCTGAATACGGACGAGTCCTCCCGCGGTGCTGACGAGAAGACGCCGATTACAGCGGACAAGGAAACGACGAGGACGAGAGATGCCCGCCACGACCCCGGAGGGTCGTGGCTCTCGAAGGTACGGTCCCTCCTAGGGGCAAGGGGATCACAGGGAAACACGTGCACCGGGGAAGGGAACAAGGGAGGCGGGAGAGGGGAAGGAGAGGTGCACTAAACCACTAAGGGGGGGGGGAGAAACCGAACGGGCACCAGCAATAAAACCCATCACAGTGGAATATCCTCACCAACCCACCCTGCTTGCTCCCTTCCCCCTTGGAATAGAAATAGCAATTCCCAGATCCTACAGAAAGACTTACCTGCTCTTTCTCTCCCTGCTTTTCTATGGTCCCGGAAACTGCCCGAGTGGTCCACCATCCGACACCGTCACAGCCAACCCTACGAAAGGGCATAAGAAGAAAGAAAGAAGAATATTAACAAAGAGGGAAAGGAAGAATCAATTACATCCACGGCAGAAATACGGAACACTATACTTTCTTTATAGACATTTAACAAATAATAAAAGCATACGATAATACCCACGAACCCTACTTATCCGACTCAGTCTTTCTGCGCTCGTGCACCACCACAGCCTACCACAGTGGTGTCAGAAGTGGGATATTGTACTCTCTTGTAGGCTAACGGGCGGTATACATCATGAGCGAAACCCCGACCCTTGAGGACATGATTAAACAGCTAGCGGAAGGCCAACGACATTTGCAACTAGTGTGGAAAGCACATCAAAGAGAGGCCAAGGAGAACAGGGAGGCTTTACAATCTGCCTTAAAGAGTCAAGCTACGATTTTGGCCAATAACCAACTAGTGCATGAAACAGCATTACAAAAATTAACAGACACCATAGCAGCCAGTAAAGTTCATCCCAACGTCCCTAGCTCGGTCTTACAAAAATTCCAGGAAGGCGAGGACCCAGACTCCTTTTTCACAAACTTTGAGCGGGTAGCCTCCTCCGCTCAATGGCCGGAAGATCGGTGGGGACAGTACATTGCGCCCTTACTCACCGGTTTCCTACAAACGGCATACCAAGCCGCCAACCCTGACGGCACCACTCCCTACAAAGACATAAAAAGGAGTATCCTTGAACGAGTAGGTCATGATACGGAATATTATCGATTGAAGTTCCGGAAAGTAAAGTGGGGTACGAACGAAGACCCTCGCACTTTCTTCTTCCGGGTGAAGGACTTAGCCTTGAAGTGGTTGGGTCCTATAGGAACAACCAGAGAAGACGTGATAAAAACTATTATTCTGGAACAATACTTGGATTCCTTACCTCCTCGCACCAAGAATTGGATTAGACAACACCCAAAGGTAGACACTGAGGTCTCTATAGATTTGGCCTGTGCGTACCATCGATCTACGGATGTCAAACTACTACAACCAAGAACGGTCCTAAAGACCACAACGCCTCCGCCAAAACCAATTCCCAGATACCTTCCGGAAGAATCTCGGTCCCCTAAACCAGGGGAACATCACCCTATGCAATCACCACAATGTTTCAACTGTGGAGAATGGGGCCATATTGCAAGGGTATGTCCTAGGAAAACAGATGGGGTTGAACCCATGGAGATCAGGGTCACTCGTCGTAGAGTCCTATGTACCGGAAAAGGAAATGCGAAATTTAAACACGTTGTCAAAATAAACGGACAGCCCATCTCTGCATTAATAGACTCGGGTTGCAGTCAGTCCGTAATCCGGAAAGACCTATTAGACCTTAAGAACCTGGCCACAAATCAATGGGTCTCTATCTGTTGTATACATGGAGATAAAGGAAATTACCCACTAGCACTGGTTAAGGTTGAATGGGGACAATTTCAAGATCTTATCCCAATAGGGGTTATGGATCGATTGATAGAGGACTGTATTATAGGAACTGACTATGTCCGGTTCTATAATCTCTTAGATCACACCCGTCTCCAAACAGCGGTTCCAGAGTGGTGGACGGAAGCACCATTTTCCAATTGTAGTATTGAATGCCCTCCCAACCGCAAGAAACTCACTCGAAAGGAAAAAAGACAAGGGAAATTACAATATCAGGAAGCCCGAGAAAATATGGGGGACAACAAGATAGTGGCGGAAATTAGCAACGCACCCATATCCTTCCGAACCAGCCAGAGGGAAGACCCTACTCTAGCACACGCCTGAAACTCGGCCAAAACAGAGGTCACGAATGAGGTGGGTCCTTATTTTCTGATTCAGAAAAATCTCCTCTATAGAATAACCACGACTGTCACAGGGGAAACTAAACAACAGCTAGTTGTTCCTGAACCATATCGAACCCAAGTACTGTTCTTAGCCCATAACCAACCAGGAGGAGGTCATTACGGCAGAGAAAAAAAGAATACCTCATGCGGAGATTCTATTGGCCAGGGATCTATGCCCAGATCAGGAGATATTGCTCGCAATGTCCTAGATGCCAACTTACCTAACCAGGAATACCTAGGAAAGCAACCTTATACCCTTTACCCATTATTGAGGTCCCCTTTAGCCGGGTGGGTATGGACCTGGTCGGTCCTCTACTCCCCTCCTCCAAAGGACACACCTATATCTTGGTTATAGTGGACTACGCGACCAGATACCCCGAAGCAATACCCTTGTCCAGTATGACGACAAAAACAGTGGCCCAAGCCATGATAACGGTTTTCTCTCGAACAGGCTTTCCACAGGAGATACTGACAGATCAGGGTACACCTTTTATGTCAAAACTTATGAAGCAGATATGTCAGATATTAGGAATTACACAATTAAAGACCTCTGTATACCACCCCCAAACAGACGGGTTGGTGGAGCGCTATAACCGCACTATAAAGACATTGTTTAGAAAAACCGTAGACGACTCCGGTCGAGATTGGGATCAGAAGTTACCCTTGGTCCTTTATGCCATATGAACACACGAACAGTCCTCTACGGGTCACAGTCTGTTTGAATTGGTATTTGGGAGACAACCCCGTTGTCTCCTGGATATGGCAGCAGAAACATGGGAAGAAGAAGAAGAAGAGCGGAAACCCTTGCTTGACTATGTCCATCAACTAAAAACTCAGTTACAGAACTTATGGGAGGACGTTCATAGACATTTAGAGACAGCCCAAACTAATAAAAAAATCTATTATGATAGAGGAAGCAAATTACGCTCTTTTCTCCCGAATGAACAAGACCTCATAATGAGGCCCACGTCTGAACATAAATTAATCGCTAAATGGCAAGGGCCCTATAGAGTCATTAGAGCAGTCACTCCCGTTACCTACCTCATAGAGTTAAATACTCACCCAAGAAGAACCCAGATCTACCATATCAACTTACTAAAACAATGGAGACCAGTAGAAGAGACAGAGAATCAAATAGCCACTGGCTACTTTATCTCGCCATCCAAAGAGCTAGATGTAGAATTATGTCCTTTAATAAAAACAAACCCAGAAGGGAACCCCTGTATCAATATGGCTCTAACTGAAACTGAGAAACACCAGCTGTACACACTCTTAAAACAACATCCAAATTTCTTTTCAGAGAAACCGGGTAAAACTCCTTTAATCTACCATAATATAAAAACACCCGCAGGACAGATTGTCCGCCTTCGCCCTTATCGTATACCTGAGGCACGGAAACCTGTAATTGAGGAGGAAATTAAGAAAATGTTAGCCCTGGGTGTAATTGAACCCTCTAATAGTCCATGGAATTCCCCCGTAGTGCTTGTTCCGAAACCCGACGGATCTATTAGGTTTTGCATCGATTTTTGCAAACTTAATGATATCTCCTTGTTTGATACGTACCCCATTCCTCGAGTCGATGACATCTTAGAAAAATTAGGGAAAGCAAACTACTTATCCACCCTTGATTTGACAAAGGGGTATTGGCAAATCCCCCTCGCCCTGGACGCCAAGGAAAAGACAGCGTTTTCAACACCGTCCGGCCACTATCAGTTCACGGTTTTACCCTTCTGTCTTCACGGCGCCCCTGCTACATTCCAGCGCCTGATGGATCAAGTGCTAAAACCATTTCAGGACTTTACCACAGCTTATCTAGACGACATTGTCATTTATAGTGACACTTGGCACAATCACTTACTACATCTTAATGAGGTCTTTACTGCTCTAACAGAGGCCGGACTAACAGCCAAACCCAAGAAATGTGTATTGGGGAACACAGAAATTTCATACCTAGGCTATGTGATAGGTAATGGCGTCCTTCAACCACAAAAAAACAAAATCAAGGCCATACTACAAGCTACTAAACCTAAAACTAAGAGGGATTTACGATCATTCTTAGGGTTGGTAGGGTATTATCGACGGTTTATCCCCAACTATTCGGCCATCGCTGCCCCTCTGACTGACCTGCTGACTAAACACCGTCCCACGATACTCGCACCATTTTCCGAAACCCAGAATCGTAGTTTTGAACAGTTAAAATATTCCTTGACCACTGATCCGATACTGAAATGTCCTGATTTTTCCAGACCTTTCCACCTGTATACTGATGCTTCTAGCGTTGGTCTCGGTGCCGTCCTCACCCAACCCGATGATGAAGGATTCGATCACCTGGTTGTCTTTATAAGCAGGAAACTTCTTCCAAGGGAAACCCACTACCCTACTATTGAAAAAGAATGTGTTTAGCCATTAAATGGGCGATTGAATCTCTGCAATATTATCTTTTGGGCAGGTCCTTTATCCTGTACACTGACCATGCCCCTCTTACATGGCTCGCCTCTCACAAGGACTCTAATTCTAGAGTGTTGCGCTGGTTCCTAGAACTACAACCTTTTACTTTCCAGATCCGCCACATTCCTGGCACACAACAGGGTCCCGCCGATTACCTGTCACGGTTTCCTCCTTCCTCCTCCTCGAGCAGTCCCGATCATGGAAAGGGGACTGTAGACGGGTCTCCGCGACCGCATCTTCTCTCCCTCGTAGCCGACATCATTCCACAAGTTCCCTCGATACGGTTTTGCGTTTCTATGACAACGAGAGAACGCTACGCCGCGTCACCAGCAACAACTTCCTGGTTCCGGAAGTACAAGAGAAGACAGACTACATTCCTGGGGAGTCGAAAGCCACGGAGAAGGACCCAGCCGGTGGAGTTGCAGTGTCGGAGACAGCGGTGCTGAATACGGACGAGTCCTCCTGCGGAGCTGACGAAAAGACGCCGATTACAGCGGACAAGGAAACGACGAGGACGTGAGACGCCCGCCACGACCCCGGAGGGCCGTGGCTCTCGAAGGTACGGTCCCTCCTAGGGGCAAGGAGATCACAGGTAAACACGGGCACCGAAGAAGGGAACAAGGGAGGCGGGAGAGGGGAAGGAGAGGTGCACTAAACCACTAAGTGGGGGGAGAAACCGAACGGGAACCAGCAATCAAACCCATTACAGTGGAATATCCTCACCAACCCACCCTGCTTGCTCCCTTCCCCCTTGGAATAGAAATAGCAATACCCAGATCCTACAGAAAGACTTAACTGCTCTTTCTCTCCCTGCTCTTCTATGGTCGGGGAAACTGCCCGAGTGGTCCACCATCCGACACCGTCACAGCCAACCCTACGAAAGGGCATAAAAAGAAAGAAAGAAGAATATTAACAAAGAGGGAAAGGAAGAATCAATTACATCCACGGCAGAAATACGGAACAATATACTTTCTTTATAGACATTTAACAAATAATAAAAGCATACGATAATACCCACGAACCCTACTTATCCGACTCAGTCTTTCTGCGCTCGTGCACCACCACAGCCTACCACATACACCTTTGTATTACAGGGAGAAAGTGGTGACACCTACACATACAGGAGTACTCCTAGACAAATCCAACACTGCAAAATGGGCCTCTCGGATGCTTAGATGGTCCTCTAGTGATAAATGGATTACTTGAGAAAAACACACCTCTGGATTGTGTGACATCACCAGTATGATTGTAGATCATGCAATCCCAAATACCATTACCCACCCAAAATCTCAAAAATACCCCTTACACCCAAATGCCCCTACCGACCCTAAACCCTAAAAATACTCTTACCACCCAAATACCCATCCTAAACCCTAAAAAAACCCTCACACCCAAATATCCTTGCCCACCTTAAACCCTAAAAATACCCTCACCACCCAAATACCCTTGCCCACCCTAAACCCTAAAAATATAATTTCCACCAAAATGCCCTTACCTACCCTAAACCCTAAAAATGCAGTTATCACCCAATATCCTTACCTTCCGCTATACCCTAAAGATGCCCTTATATACAGAAACGGTGCAAACTAAGGTCAATGAGAGCTCTTGAAGGCTCCTGTAGTGGGGGCAGCGTTTTTATCGGCACAGGTGGGTAATGCTGGGTGGCTGTTATTTTGTTTTCCATCACAGAAATGTAAAGAAAAAGCATAGTTTCAGGCAAAGTTTGAAGTTTGCAGAGCATTGTGGGTAAGAAAAGCTTGTGGTATCCATACAAGGCATGCAACCCTGGACTCTACTGGTTGCCTAGTTTAAAAAAATGTCTGTGGTTCGTAGGTTTGTCTGGGTAGCTCCAGAGCATGGCCCCAAATACAGCAGATACCTTTGTTCCTTATCTCTCAACGTAGCGCTTTAAGGCATTTTGGCCCTCATCATGACATTGGTGGTAAATCTCCCTTACCGCCAAACTGACGGCCGTCAACATACCGCCGTGGTGGCGGATAACCATTTTGCATATTACGACACACACATACCAATCAGACAGAATACAGCCACATACACAAATCCGCCAGCTCAAAAGTCAGTGATAAAGTGGCGGTCCCAACACCTATACTGTTACGCCAACAGAACAACGCCCACCACATCATGACCAACGAATCACCACGGTGGACATTCAACGGCGGTAAACCATTGGCGGTACACACTGCCGCGCTCAGAATGGACACCCGAAAACTAAACTACACAACATTGGCCAATTCAAACATCACACACCTGACCCCCATACACACACCACACACACCAACTCACACCACTATAAAACACACACCCACATTACTCACAACCCTTTACGTATACAAATCCTTGCCCCAAGACAGACATCAAGACCACTGCGACAAATACACACACACCCATACCACGCACTCCACTACGCACATTCAATCACACCATCCAACACCCACACACTCACACACATCACACAACACCCATGTCCCACAAAGGCACCCCCGTTTCACAGATGAGGAGTTGAGTGTCATGGTGGAGGAAATAGTCAGGGTAGAGCCACAGCTGTTTGGAGCACAGGTCCAGCAGATATCCATTCCAAGGAAGATAGAGCTATGGTGGAGAATTGTGGACAGGGTGAATGCCGTAGGACAGCATCCAAGAGCAATTCATGACATCAGGAAGAGGTGGAACGACCTACAGGGAAAGTACGTTCTGTGGCAGCAAGGCACCAGCTCGCCATACAGAGGACTGGTGGTGGACCCCCACCCCCTCCACCACAGCTCACAGCATGGGAAGATCAAGTCTTGGTATTACTGCATTCTGAGGGACTCGCTGGAGTGGACACTGGTAAGTCAAAATTTACCACTTATCACCCCCTATGCCTGCATGCCAACTCACACCCTCACCCTCACTCCCAACACTCCACTCCATTCCACACACTGCACCCACGCAGATGACTAACCCCAATGCCAAGCCCTGCATGTCATAGCATTGCATGGACAGCCCTCTATGGACACCCATCACCAAAGCATGCACAGCATAGGGGACCTAACCATCCCACAATACATCACTATACACAATCAAAGATGGCAGGGCAAAAGCAACCATTGAGGGGAAGATACGGATGTACAACATGTCACAGGCATGAAGCATAATACATCTCTTACATACCCACAGGTGCCCCAGCCAATCTCAGTGGAGAGGAGGTGCCACGACTATCCAGTCCCCCAACAGAAGATGCCCCGAGTGATGACAGTAACTCTGGACTTCAGGATCTGGATCAACAACCTGGTCCATCAGGGACACTGGACAGTCGGTCATCCCAGCCCACTCACAGTCCACCACAGAGCCTCCCCCATCAGTTACCAACACCACAGCACCCACTCAGTGTCCCCACACCTCTGTCCCCAGGACACGTCAATCAGCAGTGTGCCCACCTGTACAGGGACCCCAGGTCACACCTTATACCCAAGACAATCAGGGACCTGGGGTCAGTGGCAGTGGGCACACCATTCAGGGGACAAGGGCACAGGGCAACAGGGACACTGGGAGGACCGCCGTACGGCAGGGGAGGACAGGCCCAGGGAACCGACTCTACACAAGGCACTCACCAATGTCCTGGGTCCCTATCAACAATCCCAGGACACGATGGGCTAGATCCTGAACAACATGCAGGAGAACAAGCGGCTGCAGGAGGAACACCATCAGGTTATCAGGGAGGACTTGCAGGCACCCAACACCACCATGATCTCCATAGAAGGGGTTCTGGCAAACATGGCCAACATCATGAGGGAATGCACTGCAGAGCAGCGGGCCCCTACCACAAGCCAGTCTATTGACCAGCCCTCCACTTCTGCTGCAGCTAGTGGACAATAGGCCCCGCCACAGGACCGCCAGGCCACCAGCACCCCTCACCCTGCAGAAGGTGAACAACCCCGCAAATGTTCCCTGCGACCCAGACAGAAGCCAGAGACACTTGCCATGACCAAGACTACCGCCAGGAAATGAGACTCTCCTGATTGTCCCCCTTGTGTCACACCCTGTCACCTTGTCCACTTTGAACTACCATTGCTCCCCTTCCTATGGCCCTTTGGACACTGGACCTGTGCTACAAAGTGACTGGAACAATACTCTGGACTTTCCTCCACCATCACCCCATTCGATTGCAATTTACCCTCAATTATATAGCACTACAATAAACACCCTTGGACACAATTTGAGTAACACTGTTTTATGTGTCTTTAATGTGGATTTGTGGGAACAGTCACGTCGAGTGCAAATTATCTGAACACTGTGATAGCTAACAAATAATGACCTGGAGCAGTCTGTAGTGATCACATCAGGACAATGTTGTCATATCACCAACATCTGGAAAATGAGAAGGCATAGGTGACAGTATGTTGAGATGCAAAGGAAGTGAATGCCATCATGCCACAGGCACATAGATAAATCAATAGTCAGAGTAATGGTCAGTACTTCTGTCTCAACTGTTCGTCATTGGAAGTATTGTTCTATTACTGAGGTTCTGTTCTCCACATCCTCTGCCTCCTCATCTTCACTGTCCTCATGGTCCACTGCTGCCACAGGGTCATCTCCAGTACCCTCCTCCTGCAGAAATGGCATATGTTGTCTGAGGGCCGGGTTGAGGCACCTGAACCTGGCCTTCAGGAGGCCAAAGACCCTTTTTATAATTCTCCTGGTTCACCTATGTGCCTCATTATAAAGTTCCTCAGCCCCTGTCCTGGCATTCTTCACAGGGGTCAGCAGCTACAATAGGTTTGGGTAGCCAGAGTCACCTGCAAGTATTGAGGGACAACATTTAGCCTTACACAATCCTCAAGGCATACACTGACATACAGTGAGTGCGGGATCTGGCTCACTTATTAGCCACACCCCGTGCCTCTGTAGTTGGGACATCACATTTGGGATGCTGCTATTCCTCAGGACAAAGGCGTCATGCACCGACCCAGGATACTTGGCAGTGACGTGGGAGATGTACTGGTCCGCCAGGCAGACCATTTGCACATTCAGTGAGTGGAACCTCTTCCGATTCCTGAATACCTGTTTATTCTGGCGGGGGAGGGCCTAATGCAATATGTGTACCGTCAATCGCACCAATTATATTGGGGATATGGCCCATTGCATAGAATCCTGCCTTCACAGTGGCCAAATCGTCCACCTGGGGGAAAGCAATGTAGCTTCACATGTGTTTCACCAGGGCAGACAAGACCATTGCCAGCACAATAGAAAATATTGGCTGTAACATTTCAGCAGCCAAGCCCACTGTCACTTAGAAAGAACCAGTTGCCAGGAAATGGAGCTCTGATAGCACTTGCACAAGAGGGGGGATCCCAGTGGGAAGACAGATAGCTGATATCAGGTCAGGCTCCAATTGGGCACGCAGCTCTGTAATAGTGGCTCTTTCCAGTCTATAGGTGAGTATAATGTGCCTGTCCTCCGTGTAGCCAAGTCCACAAGGGGTCTGTACACGGGGGTTCGTCTTCTCCTCCCATTCATCCGCAGCGGTAGGTATCTAAGGGTCACAAGAGTAAGTAGGCTGTTACAATTTGAACAATGGAACCACAACCTCAGTGTCATGTTGCATTTATGTGATGGGACAGTGGGAATGACAGGTATGTGCAAATCTAGGCAGTGACGCAGTGAAGGTTAATCTGACGGTTGTCATTCTCCATGACATGGCATCCGCCTGTCCTGTATGTAGGGACAGGTGGAAGTGAGGTAACTCCGCCGACGTTGGGCGTCATGGCGGAAGGCGGTCTTGCATTGCCTTGCAATTCCTCATTGGATAATATGGGGGTCTATGAAGTACAGTGGGCTATGGGGTTTAGCGCCGCCGCGGACGTGACTGCTATTTTCTATCTGATTCCTCACTTGTCTCCTGACCTTCAACAGGAGAACACCTACACTGCGTGTGCTGCTTCACTCCAGAGGAGTTGGAGCGATTGGTGGATGGGTCCTACCCCAGTACGGACTCCTGTATGGGCTTCCAGACCAACAGGTGAGTACTCCTTGGGCATAATGCATGTGGGAAGGATGCATGGAGATATGTGTGCAAGCATCGTGTCATGGGGGGATGTAATGTGGTGGTGTACATGGTGTACGCTGGCTGATGTATGTGCCAATGGTGACGGAAACGGGATTGGTGGGCCATGTGTGTGACAGGTTGGATTGTATGGGTAATGGTGTCCTCCCATCTGTATCGCTTCTGCAGGTCAGCGCCCATCAAAAGAAGGGATTATGGCGTGCCATTGCCAGGGACGGACCCTGGGGGTCTATGGCAGGCGGAGCACCCACTGTCGGAAACAGTGGGAGGACCTGAGACACTGGGCACGGAAGCCTGCGGAGGCCCAGCTGGGGATGGCCTCCCAACGAGGAAGGGGCGCCCATCGGAACCTGACCCCCCTGATGGCCCATATACAGGCGGTGGCCTACCCAGAGCTGGATGTGCGCTAGAGGGCATCACAACAGCCACAAGGGATGAGTACAGTGGGCATTACTACAATAATTTGTAGGTGGCATGGGATCCGGGTGGTGGGTGTAAGTTAGTGGGTGCCCCTTAATGCCAGGCCAGACATTGCAGCGTGATCCAGCTCAAGGGTAATGGTTGCAAGGGAAAAAAGGTAAACTAGCTAGGCTGCATTCCATGTCAGACAGGGCTTAGTGGTCCCTCAGGAGGTGTGCAGTTGGCGGTGTTTGGCACTCATCTTGCTGCGGCATCTAGCCAAATCAATGGCAGTGCAATGCATAGTGCTCAATCCTGATCCCTGTGTGTGACGGTACTGTGTATGCCAACAGTGGTGTTGGTGCAGTAATTAACCCTGTGTTCCCTTTCTCTCTCTCCCCCTTTATCTTCTGTCATCCTGTCCATGTGTGCATTAGCATCATCTGGCGGAGAAGACAAGGCAACGGCGACAGAGGGAGCTGCATCCCACAGGACCCAGGAGGCAGAGTCCACCGACACCAAGGGAACCAGTGGGATGGAGGGCGAGGGGAGCACCCCAGCGGAAACAGGAGGTGACAACACAGATTCAGATACCTCCTCCGAAGGAAGCTCCCTGGTGGTGCCGAACACCTCTGTGACCACGCCAGCTGCAGGTATAGCCACCACCCCCGTACCAGCACTGCCCTCCCAGTAGCCACTAACCCAGGAGGGTGGGCATCTCCTTTGCCCCAGGCACCTCAGGCCCTGCCCCAGTGAACCCTGCTGCCCTGAGTGAGGAGGCTATTGAGCCTCCTGAGATCCATCTCTGTAGGGCAGTCAACCATTGTGAATGCCATCCAGGGGCTGGCATCTCAGACGCAGCAATGCAATGTATTCCTGGAGGGCATCCACAGTGGATTGGCGGCCAAAAAGAGATCGATTTAGGCTCTGGCCTCCTCTCTGATGGCAGCCACTGTCCCTGTCCCTACCGTCCCCCCTCCAACTACCACTTCCTAGTCCCAGTCTCCTCAACCCCAACCCATCCCATGCACACATACAGACGAGCATGCACACAAGACAACACACAAGAGTAGCACAGTCAAACACAGGCACCACACTTCAACACACAAGCACTCACGCAAACACCAGACATTTGCAGACACAACCACATCCACTGCCTCCACTGTCTCGCCCTCCTCCTCCACCCCCTCACGGTCATGTCCACACTCACACCTGCATGCACTGCTACAACAACCACCAGCATCACCATACCTAGCAGCACACACACCCCTCACTAGCAGACACCTCCACAACATCCATGCATGCGTACCCTGTGTCCTCTCCAACCAACGCTAGACCCCCCTCCTAAAGCACACAGACGCAAGAGCCATTCACCTCACATCAGCACACTCCCCATGCACCTGCACCCAACGCCAGCAGACGTACTCCTCCAACAACCACTTCCTCAACCACCTGTGGTCACTTTCCCCTTACTAATACATTTTCAATACTTACGTAATCTGGTCCATGTTTTATTGTGCCGTGTGTCGTGTGCGATTAGTTTACATGTGCAGCTGGTTGTGTGTATGGTGTGTGCATGTGTGTCTGGTGTGTGTTGTGCGTGTGTGTGTGACACTCTCCTTTTCCTCCCTTCCTCCCTTGTGTGCTAGACGGCTGTACTCACAGTCATTGTCTTAGTCAGCGTTGGTGTTCCAGGTGGAGCATGGCATAGAAGAGCATTGGGAAGACTTGCAGTTCCGGTTCCATGGCGGCGGCGGAGTCCTCTGTGTACTTGTTGATGAGTCTTTTATTTTCTGTTTTCGGTTTCCGCCAGGCTCTTGATGGTGTTGGCACCACCCCGGAAATCGTGGCGGTGTGCTGTGTCATAATATGGTGGGTGGTACTTTGTCTTCCGTCTGGCTGTTGATGGTGACCGCCGTGGTGCGTGGTATTAACACACTGGTAGAAGACGTGATACATTGGCTGTCTATGGGAGTTCTCACCGCCATGGTCATAATTTGGCAGGATTTCCACTATTTTATCACTCAACGCCAATGTCATAATGAGGGCCTTTGTGTTGTGGCCTCTTGGCCCCCGACACAAGTGGGATACTGTTTTCATTGAGAGATATGTGGGAACTCTGGGTGGTAGGAAATGTATGGTTCCCAGATGTAAGGAAATGCCTCCTTGGCATGATTACCCCCTAACATTTTGCCTTTACTTATGCTAAGTTTTGATTGAAAGTATGCTGGGACCCTCCTAACCAGGCCCCAGCACCAGTGTTCTTTTCCTAAACTGTACCTTTGTCTCCAAAATTGGCACAACCCTGGCACTCAGGTAAGACCCTTGTAACTGGTACCACTGGTACCAAGGGCCCTGATGCCAGGGAAGGTCTCTAAGGGCTACAGCATGTCTTATGCCACCCTGGGGACCCCTCACTTAGCACATGCACACTGCCTCACAGCTTGTGTGTGCTGGTGGGGAGAAAAAGACTAAGTCGATATGGCACTCCCCTCAGAGTGCCTTGCCAACCTCACACTGCCTGTGGCATAGGTAAGTCACCCCTCTAGCAGGCCTTACAGCCCTAAGGCAGGGTGCACTATACCACAGGTGAGGGCATATGCGCATGAGCACTATGCCCCTACAGTGTCTAAGCAAAACCTTAGACATTGTAAGTGCAGGGTAGCCATAAGAGTATATGGTCTGGGAGTTTGTCAAACATGAACTCCACAGTTCCATAATGGCTACACTGAAAACTGGGAAGTTTGGTATCAAACTTCTCAGCACAATAAATGCACACTGATGCCAGTGTGAAATGTATTGTAACATACACCGAGAGGGCATCTTAGAGATGCCCCCTGAATACCAACCCAACTTCTAGTGTAGGCTGACCAGTTTCTGCCAGCCTGCCACACACCAGACATGTTTCTGGCCACATGGGGAGAGTGCCTTTGTCACTCTGTGGCCAGAAACAAAGCGATGGGTGGAGGTGCTTCTCACCTCCCTCTGCAAGCACTGTAACACCTGGCGGTGAGCCTCAAAGGCTCACCCCTTTTGTTACAGCGCCCCAGGGCATCCCAGCTAGTGGAGATGCCCGCCCCTCCGGCCACTGCCCCCACTTTTGGCGGCAAGGCTGGAGGAGATAATGAGTAAAACAAGGAAGAGTCACCCACCAGTCAGGACAGCCCCTAAGGTGTCCTGAGCTGAGGTGACCGCTGCCTTTAGAAATCCTCCATCTTGAGTTTGGAGGATTCCCCCAATAGGATTAGGGATGTGCCCCCTCCCCACAGGGAGGAGGCACAAAGAGGGTGTAGCCACCCTCAAGGACAGTAGCCATTGGCTACTGCCCCCCCAGACCTAAACACCCCCCTAAATTTAGTATAGAGGGGCACCCCAGATCCCAGGAAATCAGATTCCTGCAACCTGAAGAAACAGGAAGGACTGCTGACCTACAAGCCTGCAGAGGAGGAGGAAGACGACAACTACTTTGGCCCCAGCCCTTCCGGCCTGTCTCCAACTTTGAAAACCTGCAACCAGTGGCGCATCCCACAAGGAACAGCGACCTCTGAATCCTCAGAGGACTGCCCTGGACTAAAGGAGCAAGAAACTCCCGTGAACATCGGCCCTGTTCAAAACCAGCTACTTCTTTGCAACAAAGAAGCAACTTTCAAAGACTGCACGTTTCCCGCTGGAAGCGTGAGACTTCACACTCTGCACCCGACGCCCCCGGTTCGAGATTCAGAGAACCAACACCTCAGGGAAGACTCTCTGACAACTGCGAGCCCGTGAGTAATCAGAGATGACCGCCCTGAGCCCCCACAGCGACGCCTGCAGAGAGAATCCAGAGGCTACCCCTGACCGCGACTGCCTGTAACAAGGGACCCGACGCCTGGAACCAGCACTGCACCTGCAGCCCCCAGGACCTGAAGGAACCGAACCTCAGCGCAGTCCCGAGAAGCTCCCCCTGTGCCTGCCTGCACCGCTAGAGTGACCCCCGGGTCCCTCCATTATTTTCTACCTGAAACCCAATGCCTGTTTTGCACACTGCACCCGGCCGCCCCTGTGCCGCTGAGGGTGTGTTTTGTGTGCCTACTTGTGTCCCCCCAGTGCTCTACAAAACCCCCCTGGTCTGCCCCCCGAGGACGCAGGTACTTACCTGCGGGCAGACTGGAACCGGACCACCCCTGTTCTCCATAGGCGCCTATATGTTTTGGGCACCTCTTTGACCTCTGCACCTGACCGGCCCTGACCTGCTGGTGTGGTAACTTTGAAGTTGCCTTGAACCCCCAACGTTGGGATGCCTATGCCGCAGGACTGAGGCTTGTAAGTGTTTTACTTACCTCCTAATCTAACCTTTACTTACCTCCCCCAGGAAGTGTTGATTTTAGCACTGTGTCCACTTTGAAAATAGCTTATTGCCATTTTTACAAAGAATGTATATGATATTCCTTTTATTCAAAGTTCCTAAAGTATCTAAGTGAAGTACCTTGCATTTAAAGTGTTTACTGCAAATCTTGAACGTGTGGTTGTTAAAATAAACTAAGAAAATATATTTTTCAATATAAAAATCTATTGGCCTGGAGTAAGTCTTTGAGTGTGTGTTCCTCATTTATTGTCTGTGTGTGTACAACAAATGCTTAACACTACCCTCTGATAAGCCTACTGCTCGACCACACTACCACAAAATAGAGCATTCGAATTATCTACTTTTGCCACTATCTTACCTCTAAGGGGAACCCTTGGACTCTGTGCACACTATTTCTTACTTTGAAATAGTATATGCAGAGCCAACTTCCTACATTGGTGGATCAGCGGTGGGGTCTAAGACTTTGCATTTGCTGGACTACTCAGCCAATACCTGATCACACAACTAAATTCAAAAAATTGTCATTAGAAACAGATTTTTGCAATTTTAGCTATTTTTCCAAATTTTAAAAGTCCTGCTAGGGCCTCGTGTAAGTCCCTGTTAGCATTTCTTTTAGAGTTTAAAAGTTTTGTAAAATTTTGGATTAAGTTTTAGAAATAGTTTTAGATCCTTAAAAAGTATCCCAACTTTTAGAAAAGTAATGTCTAGCACAGAAGAGATGGTGGTGGAACTCAACCTCACCCCTCACCTGCATCTAGGGATGTCAGAGTTAAGGACTCTCTGTAAACTAACAAATATAAAGACTGGGTCAAACCCTACCAAAGTTAAGCTCCAGGAGCTTTTGGCAGAGTTTGCAAAAGACCACCCCTCTCAGGATAACCCTGCAGAGGAGGAAACTAGTGACCAGGAGGATAATTCCCTCCCTCCTGTCCTAGTTAGGGAGGCCAGGGTCCCTCAAACCCTGACTCCACAAGTGATAGTCAGAAATACTGGTTCTTCCACAGGGGAGACCAGTAACTCTGGAAGCACTGAGGGCAGCCTCAATGAAGATGACCTCCTGTTAGCCAGGATGGCCAAAAGATTGGCTTTGGGGAGACAGCTCCTAACCATGGAGAGGGAAAGACAAGAAATGGCTTTAGCTCCCATCAATGGGGGAAGCAACATGAATAGGGTCAGAGAAAGTACTGACATGCTAAAAATCCCCAAAGGGATTGTAAAAAAATATGAAGATGGTGATGACATCGCCAAATGGTTCACAGCTTTTGAGAGGGCTTGTGCAACCAGAAAAATAAACAGATCTCACTGGCGTGCTCTCCTTTGGGAAATGTTCACTGGAAAGTGTAGGGATAGACTCCTCACACTCTCTGGTAAAGATGCAGAATCCTATGACCTCATGAAGGCTACCCTGATTGACGGCTTTGGATTCTCAACTGAGGAGTACAGGATTAGGTTCAGGGGGGCTCAAAAATCCTCGAGCCAGACCTGGGTTGATTTTGTTGACTTCTCAGTCAAAACACTAGATGGTTGGATTAATGTCAGTGGTGTAAATGATTATGATGGGCTGTATAACTTGTTTATGAAGGAACACCTTTTAAGTAATTGTTTCAATGATAAACTGCATCAGCATCTGGTAGACCTAGGTCCAATTTCTCCCAAAGACAAGGGTGACCAAGACTTCCACAGGGGGTGACCAAAAGAAAGGGGTCAAAAATCCTCCCCATGGGAAGAGTGTTGAGACATCCAAGGGAAAAAGTAAAGAGTCTTCTACTGGGCCCCAAAAACCGGAGGGTGGGTCCAAAGCCTCTTCACAATCCTCATTTGGGTACAAGGGTAACAACTTTGATCTCAAAACGGCCTGGTGGTGCAGCTGTAGTCAGCATGGACACCAAGCTGGAGACAAGGCCTGTCCCAAGAAAGGTTTCACTTCAACTACTACTCCAGTTAGCACTGGAATAGCCAGTCTCCAAGTGGGATCAACAGTGTGCCCAGAGCAAATCAGGGTTCACACTGAAGCTACATTAGTCTCAGAGGGTGGGGGGGACCTAGCCACACTTGCTGCCTGGCCGCCTAACATGCAAAAATACAGGCAGCAGCTCTTAATTAATGGGACTAGAGTAGAGGCCCTGACGGATACAGGTGCCAGTGTCACAATGGTGACAGACAAACTGGTTTCCCCAGGACAATACCTGACTGGGCAAACTTATCCAGTCACCAATGCTGATAATCAGAATAAAGTACATCCCATGGCTATGGTAACTTTACAGTGGGGAGGGGTCACTGGCCTGAAAAAGGTGGTAGTCTCTTCTGCTATACCTGTAGAATGTCTGCTTGGAAATGATATGGAGTCCTCAGCATGGGCTGAGGTTGAACTCAAAACCCATGCAGCCATGGTGGGTATCCCTGAACTGGTGTGTGTCAAGACAAGGGCACAGTGCAGGGCTCACGGTGAAAAAGAAGTGTTAGAGTCTGGAATAATGGCCCAACCTTCCAAGATAAAAGGAAAGAAGACTGGGAAACCAGCTTCAGCACAGAAAAAGAAACAGACCTCTCTTCTCAGGAAGAAGTTCTATCCCCTGAGGGAACTGAGTCCATGGAGTTAGAACCTTATCAGGTTGAGCTCTTGGGCCCAGGGGGACCCTCAAGGGAACAGCTGTGCAAGGGGCAAGAAACGTGTCCCTCTCTTGAAGGCCTAAGATAGCAAGCAGCTGAGCAAGAAAAAGGAATTGTCAGTGGACCACACAGGGTCTATTGGGAAGATGTACTCCTTGACACTGAGGCAAGAGATCCCAAACCTGGTGCCACTAGGATAGTGGTAGTGCCTCAGGAGCTTAGGGAGTTCATTCTGACCTTAGCCCATGACATTCCCCTTGCTGGGCATTTGGGACAAACCAAGACATGGGAGAGGTTAGTCAACCATTTCTATTGGCCCAATATGTCCCAGAAGGTAAATAAGTTTTGTGCCTCCTGTACCACCTGTCAAGCCAGTGGTAAGACAGGTGGTCACCCAAAGGCCCCCCTCATTCCACTTCCGGTGGTGGGTGTCGCCTTTGAAAGAGTGGGAGTGGATATGGTGGGTCCACTTGAACCTCCCACAGCATCAGGGAATCAGTATATCCTAGCAGTAGTGGATCATGCTACTAGGTACCCTGAGGCAATTCCTCTTAGGTCCACTACTGCCCCTGCAGAAGCCAAAGCACTCATTGGTATCTTTACCAGAGTGGGATTTCCTAAGGTGGTGGTTTCTGACAGAGGTACCAACTTCATGTCAGCTTACCTAAAACATATGTGGAATGAGTGTGGGGGGACTAACAAATTCACCACACCATACCATCCACAAACAAATGGTCTTGGTAAGAGATTTAACAAGACATTGAAGGGCATGATCATGGGGCTCCCTGAAAAACTCAAAAGGAGATGGGATGTCCTCTTGCCATGCCTGCTTTTCGCCTACAGAGAAGTGTCTCAGAAGGGATTAGGGCTTTCCCCCTTTGAACTTCTGTTTGGCTATCCTGTTAGGGGACCACTAGCTCTTGTAAAAGAAGGCTGGGAGAGACCTCTCCATGAGCCTAAACAGGATATAGTGGACTATGTACTAGGCCTACGTTCAAGGATGGCAGAGAACATGGAAAACGCAAGTAAAAACCTTGAGGCCAGCCAACAACTCCAGAAGATGTGGTATGACCAAAAGGCTGCTGTGGTTGAGTTTCAGCCAGGGCAGAATGTCTGGGTTCTGGAGCCTGTGGCTCCCAGGGCACTTCAGTACAAATGGAGTGGCCCTTACCCAGTGCTAGAGAAGAAGAGTCAGGTCACCTACCTGGTGGACCTAGGCACTAGCAGGACCCAAAGAGGGTGATCCATGTTAACCGCCTAAAACTCTTCCATGATAGGGCAGATGTAAACATGTTGATGGTTACAGATGAGGACCAGGAAGCAGAGAGTGAACCTCTCCCTGATCTCTTCTCCACTGACCCTAAAAATGGCACAGTAGATGGAGTGATCTATTCAGACACCCTCTCTGGCCAACAGCAAGCTGACTGCAGGCAAGTCCTCCAGCAGTTTGCTGAGCTCTTTTCCCTATGATGTGGACATAGGAGACAGCATGCCTGTCAAAAACAAAATATTCAGTCAGTCTGATCAAGTTAAGGAAAGCATCAAAGTGGAAGTCCACAAGATGCTGGAGTTGGGAGTGACTGAGCACTCTGACAGTCCCTGGGCTAGCTCAGTGGTCTTGGTCCCCAAACCTCACACCAAAGATGGCAAGAGAGAGATGAGGTTCTGTGTGGACTACAGAGGGCCTAATTCTGTCACCAAGACAGATGCTCACCCCATTCCAAGGGCAGATGAGCTGATTGACAAATTGGGTGCTGCCAAATACTTGAGTACCTTTGACTTGACAGCAGGGTACTGGCAAATATGAATGGCACCAGGAGCAAAAGAGAAAACACATTCTCTACACCTGATGGTCACTACCAGTTTACTGTGATGCCCTTTGGCTTAAAGAATGCCCCTGCCACCTTCCAGAGGTTGGTGAATCAAGTCCTTGCTGGCTTGGAGCTTATCTTAATGATATTGCTGTCTTTAGCTCCAGCTGGCAGGATCACCTGGTCCACCTGAAAAAGGTTTTGCAGGCCCAGCAAGCAGCAGGCCTCTCTATCAAGGCATCTAAATATCAGCTAGGGCAGGGTACTGTGGTTTACTTGGGACACCTTGTAGGTGGAAGCCAAGTTCAGCCACTCCAACCCAAGATCCAGACTATTCTGGACTGGGTAGCTCCAAAAACCCAGACTCAACTCAGGGCATTCCTTGGCTTGACTGGGTACTTTAGGAGGTTTGTGAAGGGATATGGATCAATAGTGACACCCCTCACAGAACTTACCTCCAAGAAGATGCCCAAGAAAGTTAACTGGACTGTTGACTGTCAAAAGGCCTTTGACAATCTGAAGCAAGCAATGTGCACAGCACCAGTTTTGAAAGCTCCGGATTACTCTAAGCAGTTCATTGTGGAGACAGATGCCTCTGAACATGGGATAGGAGCAGTCCTGTCCCAGACAAATGATGATGGCCTTGACCAGCCTGTTGCTTTTATTAGCAGGAGGTTACTCCCCAGGGAGCAGCGTTAGAGTGCCATTGAGAGGGAGGGCTTTGCTGTGGCCTGGTCCCTGAAAAAGTTGGGACCATACCTTTTTGGTACTTACTTCATAGTTCAAACTGACCACAGACCTCTCAGATGGGTAGTGCAAGTGAAAGGAATAAACCCTAAACTGTTGAGGTGGTCTATATCCCTACAGGGAATGGACTTTATAGTGGAACACAGACCTGGGACTGCCCCTGCTAATGCTGATGGCCTTTCCAAGTTCTTCCACTTAGAAAATGAAGACTCTGTTGGGAAAGGTTAGTCTCATCCTCTTTCGTTTGGGGGGGGGTTGTGTAAGGAAATGCCTCCTTGGCATGGTTACCCTCTAACATGTTGCCTTTGCTGATGCTAAGTTTTGATTGAAAGTGTGTTGGGACCCTGCTAACCAGGCCCCAGCACCAGTGTTCTTTCCCTAAACTGTACCTTTGTCTCCACAATTGGCACAACCCTGGCACTCAGGTAAGTCCCGTGTAACTGGTACCCCTGGTACCAAGGGCCCTGATGCCAGGGAAGGTCTCTAAGGGCTGCAGCATGTCTTATGCCACCCTGGGGACCCATCACTCAGCACATGCACACTGCCTCACAGCTTGTGTGTGCTGGTGGGGAGAAAACAATGACAAAAGTCAACATGGCCAGGAGCAAGGCCTGTACTGGGTGGAGGTGCTTCTCACCTCCCCCTGCAGGAACTGTAACACCTGGCGGTGAGCCTCAAAGGCTCACCCCTTTTGTTACAGCGCCCCAGGGCATCCCAGCTAGTGGAGATGCCCGCCCCTCCGGCCACTGCCCCCACCTTTGGCAGCAAGGCTGGAGAAGATAATGAGAAAAACAAGGAGGAGTCACCCATCAGTCAGGATAGCCCCTAAGGTGTCCTGAGCTGAGGTGACCCCTGCCTTTAGAAATCCTCCACCTTGAGTTTGGAGGATTCCCCCAATAGGATTAGGGATGTGCCCCCCTCCCCAAAGGGAGGAGGCACAAAGAGGGTGTAGCAACCCTCAAGGACAGTAGCCATTGGCTACTGCTCCCCCAGACCTAAACACACCCCTAGATGTAGTATTTAGGGGCACCCCAGATCCCAGGAAATCAGATTCCTGCAACCTGAAGAAATAAGAAGGACTGCTGACATACAAGCCTGCAGAGGAGGAGGAAGACGACAACTGCTTTGGCCCCAGCCCTACCTTCCTATCTCCAGCTTCGATAACCTGCAACCAGCGACACATCCGAGAGGGACCAGTGACCTCTGAAGCCTCAAAAGACTGCCATGGACTAAAGGACCATGAAACTCCCGTGAACAGCGGCCCTGTTCAAAACCAGCTACTTCATTGCAACAGAGAAACAACTTTCAAAGACTGCATATTTCCCGCCGGAAGCGTTAGACTTCACACTCTGCACCCAACGCCCCTGTGTCGAGATTCAAAGAACCAACACCTCAGGGAGGACTCCCCGGTGACTGTGAAGCCCGTGAGTAACCAGAGACGACCCCCCTGAGCCCCCACAGCGACGCCTGCAGAGAGAATCCAGAGGCTCCCCCTGACCGCGACTGCCTGTAACAAGGGACCCGACGCCTGGCACCAGCACTGCACCCGCACCCCCCAGGACCTGAAGGAACCGAACCTCAGCGCAGGAGTGACCCCCAGGTGACCCTCTGCCTAGCCCAGGTGGTGGCTGTCCCAAGAAGCCCCCCTGTGCCTGTCTGCCCCGCTAGAGTGACCCCCGGGTCCCTCCATTGTTTTCTACCTGAAACCCGACGCCTGCTTTGCACACTGCTCCCGGCCACCCCTGTGCCGCTGAGGGTGTGTTTTGTGTGCCTACTTGTGTTCCCCCCAGTGCTCTACAAAACCCACCTGGTCTGCCCCCCGAGGACGCAGGTACTTACCTGCTGGCAGACTGGAACCGGAGCACCCCTGTTTTCCATAGGCGCCTGTGTGTTTTGGGCACCTCTTTGACCTCTGCACCTGACCAGCCTTGAGCTGCTGGTGTGGTAACTTTGGGGTTGCCTTGAACCCCCAACGGTGGGCTGCCTATGCCCCAGGAGTAAGACTTGTAAGTGTTTTACTTACCTCCTAATCTAACCTTTTATTAACCCTCCCCCACCCCCCAGGAACTGTTGATTTTTGCACTGTGTCCACTTTGAAAATTGCTTATTGCAATTTTTACAAAGACTGTATATGATGTTCCTTTTATTCAAAGTTTCTAAAGTATCTAAGTGAAGTACCTTGCCTTTAAAGTGTTTACTGCAAATCTTGAACCTGTGGTTCTTAAAATAAACTAAGAAAATATATTTTTCAATATAAAAACCTATTGGCCTGGAATAAGTCTTTGAGTGTGTGTTCCTCATTTATTGTCTGTGTGTGTACAACAAATGCTTAACACTACCTTCTGATAAGCCTGCTTGACCACACTACCACAAAATAGAGCATTAGAATTATCTACTTTTGCCACTATCTTACCTCTAAGGGGAACCCTTGGACTCTGTGCACACAATTTCTTGCTTTGAAATAGTATATACAGAGCCAACTTCCTACACCCGAAGGTTCCAGAACTTTCCATAATGGAAATGTGAGAAAAATGTGCGTTTCTTACCAAAGTTTGACATTTGCAAGGGTTTCTGGATAAAATCACCTGGTGAAAGCCACACAAGTCACACACCCCTGGACTACCCTGCTTGTCTAGCTTTCAGAAATGTTCAGGTTTGCTAGGTTCGCCTAGGTGCCGACTGAGCTAGGGTCAAAAATCTACAGCAACCCACATTGGGGAAAAAAAGGTCAGTTTTGTGCGGAAAAATGTGATGCATCTTTGTTGCCTTTTGAGCTGTTTCCTTTCGCAGGGACTAGGCTTACCCACAGAAGTGAGGTAACATTTTTATATGGAGACTTGAGGGATTGCCGGGTGAAAAGAAGTTTGCGGCTCCCCACAGATTCAAGAACTTTCCATCACATAAATATAAGTAAAATGTGCTTTTTTGTTAAGGTTTGAAGGTTGCAAGGGATTTTGAGTAAAAAAAGCCTGGCGAGAAACATGCAAGTCACCCCACCCTGGATACCTCTCGGTGTCTAGTTTTCAGAAATCTACAGGTGAGCTAGGGATCAAAATCTACAGCTACCACTTCGCAATGGCAGCTCTTCTTTTATGGCGGAGGATCGTCATCCCCCTGCCAGCACAGCAGAGGCAAATGAAAAGTAAAATGATAGGTAAATGAAACAGGTTTATTATCATTTTATTTTTAATTAGGAGACAAATCTTGGGGGTGGGGCCATATGAAGAAGGTGGAGGAGTAGTGGGCACTGCTCTCAGTGCGCATGTTGGTATAGCCGGCCATCTTAGGAAGGCCAAACCGACATGCACATTGACATCTCTTCAACCCAGATGCATTGCTGGGTGAAGAGCAACAGCAGACACATGCTCCCAGTCCCTGATGGAGCTCAAAACCAGCCTGCGCCGCCCAATTCTGACGCTGCTCTCATGGGTATTTACTTGCATGAGAGCAGCGTCTGAATTGGCTGTAGGGGGAGTCTGGAAGCCTCAGCCTGTGCACACACAGCGGAAGAGCAGTAAGTGGCAGGTAAGTTCTTTTTTTGTTGTTGTATTACTGATACCCCCTCCAAAGGGTCAGTTGTCAGTGGAAAAATGTGATGCGTCCATGCTGTGTTTTGGTCCATTTCCTGTTCCAGGCACTAGGCCTACCCACATAAGTGAGATACCATTTTAATCGGGAAACTTGTGGGAACATAGAATAGTAGAACATTTGTTATTACTAATTGGATTTCGCTGCATTTCTGCCTTTCAAATATAAGCCAGTGTGTAAAAAAGAAGACATTTTGAAAAACACCATCTAAATTATGCTCTAGTATGCTTACCCACAAACTCAGAGATGTATAAATAGCCACTGCTCCTAAACTCCTTATCTTGTGCCTGTTTCAGAAATACATGGTTTCCTTTATATGCATTTTTCACTCTACATTTTTCACCATATGAATTACTCGGTACGCAATGAAAAACCATTATATGGTGCAGCTCAGTTATTGGCTCTGGGTACCTTGGGGCCTTGAAGAGCTTACAAACCATATATATATATCTGTAACCAGAAGGATCTAGCGGATATAATGGTTTATTGTTTTTGTAAATCAGCCAACGTTACCGATGAAAACGTTGTCAAGAATGGCCGTTTATTTCCTACTAATTTTCAATATTTCTTTATTTCAACAGTTGTTTTCTTTCAGAAAACCTTGAGGGATCTACACATATGACCCTTTGCTGAATTTAGAATTTTGTCTACTTTTCAGAAATCTATAGCTTTCCGCTTCGCCTACTACTGTGCTCGTATACTCTGCTGCTGCCATGCTTGCTCTCGCGTCCACTCGCCGTGTCTGCCTTCTTCTCGATTGGACAGCAGGACTTGCTAGATTCTGCTGATATGCCATTTTGCTGTGCTGCCACAAGTAACTTTGTTACTGTTTTAACCCTGAAGACACCGGAACACTGAAATGAGGCGGGCAGCGATTTTAATAACCAGACTGCCGCTCGAGCGGGCTCACCCTATTGACCAAGTAAGTTTCTCCTTGCTGACTGCTACCACGCTCAGCCCCCCTGGAGAGCTAGAGGGGTTAGGGCGTATGGCGGAGCGACCACCCAGTGTCGAGGGTTGAATGGGGCAGAGAATGCTGCAATAGTTATTGGCAGTCACCACAGATGAACAGCAGTGGCAGGGAAAAGTAAACTCACCAAACAGAAACAGCCCAGCTCACTGCTACATCGTGGCAGGTGAAGGTAGAGGTGGAAGTAAGTTTTTCAGCGTTTGTGGCACTCCCCTGCTTAAACTGGACAGTTCAAACAAAGTTCCAGCTGGTTGATTACCTTAAGAATGTGATAAAGGGAAGAATGCCACCAGGCAAAGAGAAGGCATGAGGTGGCTATGGCTTAAAGAGGGAACAGAGAGACACCTCAATAAAAAAGGCACTCGCCCAAAGAGCCTCAACATAGTGAGTCTGTGGGAAGCACTATCACCGGTCCCCTGCAAGGAAATATGACTCCCGGTGTACTAGGGGAAGAAGACCCCTTTGGTACCCCAACACACCCTACAGAAGAATCAGGTACAAAGCCTATGGGACCATCCATAAAGGAGTTAGTACAGAAGTATTTTAAAAGAAAGCCAGATGCTCACGGTCAATCCATAATGCCAATAAAGCCACTTAGTTGAGAATGGAGAGAGAGAGAGACAGAGGAATCTAATAAGTGACTATCATTTTGGAATCAGTACCAGACCAGGACCTTGCCCTGGGGGCTGGGCTGGGTAAAAATATAGGGGGGCTGTTTTTACTTAAACCTAGGTTGTCCTCATTGCCCCGCTTCTCTTCCTTTGTGGTTAACAGCCTCATGGAGGATAGTGAGGGCCCTCATTAAGTGGGGCATGGGCCAGGGGAGGAGGGAATGGAAAGCAGGGGGAAAAAACTATTAGATGCGGTTAGAAGGGATATCCTTTAACAGTATTCCACCCCTCCCGTCCTCTCGCAGTCCTCCTTGGGCAAAGATATTTATCTCAAAACGCCCTACAGTGGTAATAAATTGAGGGATGTACTGGGAGGCGAAGAACTATATACCTCGACCAGGAAGAATATGGAAAATACAAAAGATCAAAAAGAAAAGGTTCAAAAATCAAGTCGGGAAGAAGGGGCAGCATAGGGCCCCAGATTTAGAGCCCCGTGAGAAGAGTGAAATGGGAGGTAGAAAGAGGGTAAGTGGGACACTCAGTCACAGGTTGAAAGGATGCAACTGCAAAAATCTGAAAAAGAGAGAGGTAGAGATATACCTATCACCGAAAGACAGAAATGCAGTCTGAAAGGTGCAGTGCCCGGTGTAAACGACAGGAGTGAGGGCGCTTTAGAACAATAAGGGAAGAGTAGATCCTTAGTGACGGTTAGGGTATTTAGAAGTGAGGGGAATAGAGAAGGTAACAACAGAGGGGATAGTTTATGCGTGTTCCTGGAACCCCAGGGAACAGGGATATTTAGGAAGCATCAGGTGAAGCTTAAGCCCCTAAACCACTCACATCTACTGCGAATATTGGCCAAATATTCTAGCATATGTCAGATTGCATCCAGCGATATATACAGAAAATATGGTTCACAAAAAAGAAGGAAAAGAGGTAACAAAGGCCCTTTTTTACTCAGAGTGTGTATAACAGATGGTGGTGAGGGCAGAGGAAGGACTAGAGAAGGAGGGCACAAGACTGGTACAAATAGGTGAGTTAGGGAAGGAGTGGAGGGGCCTTAGGGCCCTGACTTGCCATGCAGGCCTAAGCACAGATCAAGCATGGTGTTGCTCGCTGGGGTCCAGAGTAGAAGAACATTTACTGACAGAAGCAAGAGTGGTCTACTTATAACCATAGCAAGTGGAGACAAAGGACTTATGCTGAGAAAGTGATTTGGGCCCCTATCTGATCCAGTACTAATCTGTGACAACAGTAAGCAGGAGATGAGTGATTTAGGGAGTGGGGTCTTTGCACAGCCTGGCAGCCGTGTCTTTGAACATAGGGGTTTAAAAGAAACACTTATCCCAAGACAGTTTCAATGAAATGTTGGGAAGGTTCAAAATATGTGTCTACAGGAGACTTGGCTGAGGGACGTACCTGAACCACTAGATGGATTTTTAATGCAAACTAAAGACACTGCGAATGGGCCCAGGTTGGCCCTCGGGTGGACTACCCACCATATTGTCGGTCAAAATAGCCAATAAAGTAACCTTGTTGAAGGGCAACAGTTGGTGGCTATTGGCTGGCCAGTTAGGGCTCTACAGTGGCCCTCAGGCAAAATGACATATAATGGTAATTAATATATATCCAATCATGGAATATAGCAGATTATGAACCCCAGTTGGGACTGTTAGTAGAAGACTTGGAGACAATCTGTATAGCAAAGGCACCTCAGCTGATAATGATTTTAGGGGATTTTAACCATAGGAGCTTTTAACCATAAGCTAGATCCATTTTCCAGAGATATGTTATATAAAGATTTGTTAGCAGCTACACAGGTCCCACCAGCTTTTTCCCCAGATCAGGCAGGACTGCATAAACTCCTTATCTTGTGCCTGTTTCAGAAATACATAGTTTCCTTTATATGCATTTTTCACTCTACATATTTCACCATATGAATTACTCGGTACGCAGTGAAATACCATTATATGGTGCAGCTCAGTTATTGGCTCTGGGTACCTTGGGTCCTTGAAGAGCTTAAAAACCATACAGGGAGTGCAGAATTATTAGGCAAATGAGTATTTTGACCACATCATCCTCTTTATGCATGTTGTCTTAATCCAAGCTGTATAGGCTCGAAAGCCTACTACCAATTAAGCATATTAGGTGATGTGCATCTCTGTAATGAGAAGGGGTGTGGTCTAATAACATCAACACCCTATTTCAGGTGTGCATAATTATTAGGCAACTTCCTTTCCTTTGGCAAAATGGGTCAAAAGAAGGACTTGACAGGCTCAGAAAAGTCAAAAATAGTGAGATATCTTGCAGAGGGATGCAGCACTCTTAAAATTGCAAAGCTTCTGAAGCGTGATCATCGAACAATCAAGCGTTTCATTCAAAATAGTCAACAGGGTCGCAAGAAGCGTGTGGAAAAACCAAGGCGCAAAATAACTGCCCATGAACTGAGAAAAGTCAAGCGTGCAGCTGCCACGATGCCACTTGCCACCAGTTTGGCCATATTTTAGAGCTGCAACATCACTGGAGTGCCCAAAAGCACAAGGTGTGCAATACTCAGAGACATGGCCAAGGTAAGAAAGGCTGAAAGACGACCACCACTGAACAAGACACACAAGCTGAAACGTCAAGACTGGGCCAAGAAATATCTCAAGACTGATTTTTCTAAGGTTTTATGGACTGATGAAATGAGTGAGTCTTGATGGGCCAGATGGATGGGCCCGTGGCTGGATTGGTAAAGGGCAGAGAGCTCCAGTCCGACTCAGACGCCAGCAAGGTGGAGGTGGAGTACTGGTTTGGGCTGGCATCATCAAAGATGAGCTTGTGGGGCCTTTTCGGGTTGAGGATGGAGTCAAGCTCAACTCCCAGTCCTACTGCCAGTTCCTGGAAGACACCTTCTTCAAGCAGTGGTACAGGAAGAAGTCTGCATCCTTCAAGAAAAACATGATTTTCATGCAGGACAATGCTCCATCACACGCGTCCAAGTACTCCACAGCGTGGCTGGCAAGAAAGGGTATAAAAGAAGGAAATCTAATGACATGGCCTCCTTGTTCACCTGATCTGAACCCCATTGAGAACCTGTGGTCCATCATCAAATGTGAGATTTACAAGGAGGGAAAACAGTACACCTCTCTGAACAGTGTCTGGGAGGCTGTGGTTGCTGCTGCACGCAATGTTGATGGTGAACAGATCAAAACACTGACAGAATCCATGGATGGCAGGCTTTTGAGTGTCCTTGCAAAGAAAGGTGGCTATAGTGGTCACTGATTTGTTTTTGTTTTGTTTTTGAATGTCAGAAATGTATATTTGTGAATGTTGAGATGTTATATTGGTTTCACTGGTAATAATAAATAATTGAAATGGGTATATATTTTTTTTTTATTAAGTTGCCTAATAATTATGCACAGTAATAGTCACCTGCACACACAGATATCCCCCTAACATAGCTAAAACTAAAAACAAACTAAAAACTACTTCCAAAAATATTCAGCTTTGATATTAATGAGTTTTTTGGGTTCATTGAGAACATGGTTGTTGTTCAATAATAAAATTAATCCTCAAAAATACAACTTGCCTAATAATTCTGCACTCCCTGTATATATCCCTGTAACCAGAAGGATCTAGCAGATATAATGGTTTATTGCTTTTGTAAATCAGCCAATGTTACAGATGAAAACGTCAACAATGGTTGTTTATTTCCTACTAATATTCAATATTTCTTTATTTCAACAGTTGTTTTCTTTCAGAAAACCTTGAGGGATCTACTCATATGAACCTTTGCTGAATTTAGAATTTTGTCTACTTTTCAGAAATCTATTGCTTTCCGCTTCACCTTCTGCAACTACTGTGCTCGTATCCTCTGCTGCTGCCATGCTTGCTCTCGCGTCCGCTCAAGGTGCCTGCCTGCTTCTCGATTGGACAGCAGGACTTGCTAGATTCTGCTGATCTGCCATTTTGCTGTGCTGCCACAAGTAACCTTGTTACTGTTTTAACCCTGATGACACCGCAACACTGAAATGAGGAGGGCAGCGATTTTAATAGCCAGACTGCCGCTCGAGCGGGCTCACCCTATTGACCAAGTAAGTTTCTCCTTGCTGACTGCTACCACGCTCAGCCCCCCTGGGGAGCTAGAGGGGTTAGGGCATATGGAGGAGCGACCACCCAGAGTTGGGGGTTGAATGGGGCAGGGAATGCTGCAATAGTTATTGTCAGTCACCACAGATGAACAGCAGTGGCAGGGAAAAGTAAAGTCACCAAAAAGAAACAGCCCAGCTCACTGCTACATCGTGGCATGTGAAGGTAGAGGTGGAAGTAAGTTCTTCAGCATTTGTGGCACTCCCCTGCTTAAACTGGACAGTTCAAACAAAGTTCTAGCTGGTTGATTACCTTAAGAATGTGATAAAGGGAAAAATGCCACCAGGCAAAGAGAAGGCACGAGGTGGCTATGGCTTAAAGAAGGAACAGAGAGACACCTCAATAAAAAAGGCACTCGCCCACAGAGCCTCAACATAGTGAGTCTGTGGGAAGCACTATCACCGGTCCCCTGCAAGGAAATATGACTTGCGCCGTACTAGGGGAAGAAGACCCCTTTGGTACCTGTAAACGGACATTCACGAACGCCGGTATCTATGCGCCAACGGAGGCCGTATCAACATACCCCCGGGGCACTCAAGAGTGTCCCGGACGGGTGACGTCAGCAGCAGGAGACGTCCCAGGGATCGTTGAAAGAGACGACGGACCACTGAAAGAAGAGCGAGAGGAACAGGAGGAGCCCCGAGAGAAGAGGACTGCGGGGAGAGGAACACCAGAGGAAGCGAACCTCGGAACAGCGCAAAGACGAGGGCGGAAACACCAGAAACGAGAGGAAACCACGGGGCGCCTCCCGTCCCTTCAGGAGAGACATCGGGAGATCGTGAAGGGTCCCGCCATGTCCCAGGAGGGGCGTGGCTCCCAGAGGTATGTTCATACCTAGGCTGGGGCTTTTGGCCAGCTTGGGTACGGGGAAAGAAAGCAAGGGAGGGGACGACAGGTAGCAAAGAGGAGAGATCATGTAAGGAAGGGGAACCATACTGACCTTTTTCCTCTCCCCTTCCCCTCTTAATCTCACTGTGAGGGAAGCTCTCCACAGGAAGAGATAACTAACAAAGAGAACGAGAGAGAGAGAGAGAAGAAAGTAGGAGTTTCACGGGAAGGTGACAACCCACGAGTGTATATGAATATTATTCCTCCACAACCCACCCTTGTCTCCCCTCCCACCACCCTACTAACCCTATTTTGATCTGCCTTACCTTTACACTTACCTGTTTTCCCGCTCTTCCGTTTGTTTTGGCAACCCGGTGCGGCTGCCACGAGGGGAAAAGACCGGACCTCTGTCAAGTCAGGAAAACGCTATACCGGAGCCCCGTCTCAACCCTGGAGAGAGAGAGAGAAGGACCTGAATAACTAAAGAGAAGCCGACCTGAGAAATAAAACGAAGAAGATAGCCTTACTTACTAATTATAAATAAATCACTTATCCCCTGCAAACCTGCGCCTATTGAGTCATTCCAATAAACCTCCCACCTGGGGTTAAAGAACCCATTACAGTGGTGTCAGAAGTGGGATTATTGGAATTGGTGACAGGACTACTTGAGACCATGGAGGGTACTCCCACCATAGCGGACATGATGCAGCAACTAGCGGAGGGGCAGCGACATCTGCAAATCGTGTGGGAGGAACAACAAAAAGAAGCGAAAGTGGAAAGAGAGGCATTGCAAAGCGCTCTAAAAAGTCAGGCAACTATCATGGCCAACAACCAGTTGGTGCATGAGAATGCCCTAAAGACCTTAACAGATACCATTGCGGCCACCAGAGTACATCCTAATGTACCCAGCTCAGTTTTGCACAGGTATCAGGAAGGCGAAGATCCGGACGCCTTTTTTACCAACTTCGAGCGAGTTGCCACCTCCGCCACCTGGCCTCAGGATAGGTGGGGCCAGTATATCGCCCCTTTGTTAACCGGGACCCTCCAAGCAGCTTATCAAGCGGTAAACCCTGGAGGCACAACGCCCTATCAAGACATTAAGAAGAGCATTCTGGAGCGGGTGGGCTTTGACACCGAACACTACAGGGTCAGATTTAGGAAAGCCAAGTGGGGACCATCCGAGAATCCCAGAGCACTATATTTCCGAATAAAAGATTTGGGTCTTAAATGGTTAGGGCCCATAGGGACTAATAGGGAAGATATTATCGAGGCCATTCTCTTGGAACAATATCTAGACGCCCTACCTACCAATACCCGCAACTGGATCATACAACACCCGAGTCCTGACACGAACACTACCATTGAGTTAGCATGTGCTTTCCACCGCTCCCTCGAGTTTAAGACACCCCTCCAACGCACAACTCCTAGTCCCATCCGACAGACCCTCAGACAAACCTCGCCCCTGGGGAGAAGACCAGTAGAAGACCCCGGAAAATCACGAGGGGCCGAGAGACCGTATATACAGCAACCCCAATGTTATAGTTGTGGAGAGTGGGGCCATATAGCCCGGGTTTGTCCCCTGAAAACTGAGAAACCAGAGCCTATGGAAATAGGAATTACTAGAGGGAGGGTCTTCTTTACAGGGGGTAGAGATACTCAATACAAGAAGGAGCTTTTCATCAATGAAAGACTAATGGTGGCACTTATTGATTCCGGGTGTAGTCAGTCCGTAATCAGGGCAGATTTAATAGACAGCCATACCTTCACTCCGGGACTTACTATTTCCATTTGTTGTATACATGGGGAAACAAGAGAGTATCCAAAGACTTGGGCCACCCTTTCATGGGAAGGGAGAGAAACCCCCATAAGAATGGGGGTGGTTGAACGACTGGTTGAAGAAGACATCATAGAAACCGATTTCAAAGATTTTTCGATACTTCTGGATAGTACAAGGAATAAAGAAGACCTGGGTTCCTGGTGGAAGATCGCCCCCTTTTCTACCATACCAATCCAACCCCAGGCTAGTCGGTACAAACCCACCAGGAAAGAAAAACGAGAAACAAGGAAACTCTACGGAAAAGGGGATTCGAGCTATAATAGGGTAATTACAAGGGGCCATGCCCTCCCTGGACTTCCCCCTTCCGTAGTTGTCAGAGGGACGATCCTAGTCTGATTAATGCCTGGAAAACCGCCCGGCCTCGAACCCCTGACGACAAGGGCCCTTCTTTTACTATAGAGAAAAATTTGTTATACCGAATTACTAGCAGTGACAGGCAAGAAAAAAGACAGTTATTAGTCCCCGAACCTTATAGACAACAGGTGTTGCACTTGGCCCATAGTCAGCCGGGTGGTGGTCACTATGGGAGAGAGAAGACGGAAGAGTATCTGTTACGGAGGTTCTACTGGCCTGGGGTCTTTTCTCAGATCAGAAAATTCTGTCAGCAATGTCCTAAGTGCCAATTGATCGATCCGGGACCAAAGAAAAAAGCTCCATTACAGCCTCTTCCCATTATTGAAATACCTTTTTCAAGGATTGGAATGGACCTTGTAGGTCCTCTTCTACCTTCCTCCAAAGGTTACCGATATATATTAGTATTGGTAGATTACGCCACCAGATACCCCAGGGCCATCCCCCTCACCAGTATTAACACCAAGAGCGTTGCCAATGCAATGATAGGGTTCTTTTCCTGAGTAGGTTTCCCCAAGAGATTTTAACGGACCATGGTACTCAGTTCATGTCCAATTTAATGGCTCAAATCTGTCAACTTCTGGGGGTTAAACAAATAAGGACTGCGGTTTATCATCCTCAAACGGATGGGTTGGTGGAGAGATACAACTGCACCCTGAAAACTCTCCTAAAGAAATCGGTTTCAGAGACCGGCAGGGACTGGGATAGGAAACTACCGTTAGTATTGTATGCCATTAGGACCCATGAGCAATCCTCTACCGGACATAAGGGGTGATTCTAACCTTGGCGGGCGGCTACCGCCGCCCGCCAGGGGGGAACCACCAAGCGGTCGCCATGCAGCCGCAATAACACGGCCCCCATTCCAACATTCCCGCCGGCCCAGAGGGAATGAGACCGCAACACAGGAGCCGGCTCCTAATGGAGCCGGCGGTGTTGCGGCCGTGCGACGGGTGCAGTTGCACCCTTCGCTCTTTTCACTGTCTGCTATGCAGACAGTGAAAAGCAGGCCGGGGCCCTGTTAGGGGGCCCCTGCACTGCCCATGCCAGTGGCATTACCCATTACCGCCAGCCTCTTCCTGACGGTGTAAACCGCCAGAAACAGGCTGCCGGTAAGGGGGTCATAATCCCCAGGGAATCGCTGCTTGCAGTGCTGCCCTGGCGGATTATCACCGCCGGGGGAAAATTGGCGGGACACCGCCGGCCCCGGCGGTGCGACCGCGGCTTTACCGCCGCGGTTGGAATAGGGAATGAAGCATCGCCAGCCTGTTGGCAGTGCTTCCGTCATTCTTGCCCTGGCGGTCCAAGACCGCCAGGGTCAGAATGACCCCCATAGTCCTTTTGAATTAGTGTTCGGACGACAGCCTAGAACATTATTAGATATGGCAGCAGAGTTATGGGAGGAGGAAGAGAATGGGGAAAAATCTCTTTTGGAATATACCATCTACTTAAAAGCCTGATTACAAACTGTCTGGGAAGACGTAAGAGAGCATATGGAAAGAGCTCAGGGTAGGCAAAAACAATATTACGATAGGAACACGCAATTGCGCACCTTAACAGAAGGGGACAGGGTGTTAGTACTCCTACCCAGTTCCGACAACAAACTATTGGCAAAATGGCAAGGGCCATATAAGGTGATAGGAGTAGTGACCCCTGTTACCTATAACGTCCAACTCACAGCTAATCCCAAGAGATCCCAGATCTTTCACATTAATCTGGTAAAAAAATGGGAAGAACCTACAGTAGACCAGGCAGCTGGATATTTAATTAATACGGTTAAGGAACTAGAAATAGGATGGTGCCCCACAGACCGCCCTTCTGAAACCGAGGTACCCCAAAGGAATACAGAAATTACGTCCCAACAGAATAGCCAATTAACTCAACTACTCGAGGATCATAACCAAGTCTTTTCCCCGATACCGGGTAAAACCAAGTTAGTACAACATCAAATCATAACCCAACCTGGTAAAATAATCAGGGGACGGCCATATCGTATCCCCGAAGCTAGGAAGGTCTTAGTGGAGAAAGAAATAGAGAAAATGTTGAACATGGGTATTATAGAGCCTTCACAAAGTCCCTGGTGTTCTCCGGTGGTGTTAGTACCAAAGCCGGATGGTTCTATCCACTTTTGTATTGACTTCAGACAGGTCAATGCAGTATCCCAATTTGATACGTACCCCCTTCCAAGAGTAGACGAACTTATAGAAAGATTAGGAAAGGCCAAATACATGTCTACCCTAGACTTGACCAAAGGATACTGGCAGATTCCTTTAGCGCCAGAACATAAGGAAAAAACAGCATTCTCCACCCCCTCGGGCTTATATAATTTTAATGTTCTCCCTTTTGGGTTACATGGGGCGCCAGCCACCTTCCAACGTCTCATAGACACCATATTACGCCCTCATACCAGATACGCCGCTGCCTATCTGGATGACATAGTTATCTATAGCGAAACTTGGGCCGACCATTTATCACATTTAAACAAGATACTTATAGCCCTACAAAGAGCAGGCCTAACAGCCAATCCCTCCAAAAGCCGACTCGCGTTTAATGAGATTTCATACCTGGGGTATAAAATAGGGAGAGATGTCATTAAACCACAAATGAATAAAGTAGAGGCCATTCTACGCATAAAAACGCCTACCTCAAAAAAAGAGATACGTTTGTTTCTAGGACTAGTGGGGTACTATCGGAGATTTATACCGCACTATTCCACCTTAGCCGCGCCCCTGACAGATCTACTAAAGAAAGGGCAGCCCAAGAATATCACTTCTCTCAACCCGGTCCAGTCCCATAGTTACCATGCCTTACAAAGGTATCTTACTACCCACCCGGTTTTAAAATGCCCTAATTTTGATCTTTCGTTTCACTTGCAAACGGATGCTTCCGACGTAGGGTTGGGAGCCGTGCTTTTTCAAAAAGATAGGGATAACGTGAGCCATCCTGTTGTCTTTATTAGTCGCAAACTGTTTCCAAGGGAACAGCGATATCCCATAATTGAACAGGAGTGTCTGGCCATTAAGTGGGCAATTGAGAGCCTCCAGTATTACCTCCTCGGACGGTCTTTTCTACTGTACACGGACCACGCCCCCCTTACATGGCTCTCGCGATATAAAAATACCAACGTCCGTATTCTAAGATGGTTCATGGAGCTTCAACCTTTCTCCTTCCAGGTTTGCCATCTCCCTGGTGATCTTATGGGTCAGGCTGACTATTTGTCCCGGTTCCCGGGCTCTCTGGGTCTCGAACAGCCCCATTCGAGGGAGGGGATGTGTAAACGGACATTCACGAACGCCGGTATCTATGCGCCAACATAGGCCGTATCAACATACCCCCGGGGCACTCAAGAGTGTCCCAGACGGGTGACGTCAGCAACAGGAGACGTCCCAGGGATCGTTGAAAGAGACGACGGACCACTGAAAGAAGAGCGAGAGGAACAGGAGGAGCCCCGAGAGAAGAGGACTGCGGGGAGAGGAACACCAGAGGAAGCGAACCTCGGAACATCGCACGAGACGAGGGCGGAAACACCAGAAACGAGAGGAAACCACGGGGCGCCTCCCGTCCCTTCAGGAGAAAAGTCGGGAGATCGCGAAGGGGCCCGCCACGTCCCAGGACGGGCGTGGCTCCCAGAGGTACGTTCATACCTAGGCTGGGGCTTTTGGCCAGCTTGGGTACGGGGAAAGAAAGCAAGGGAGGGGAAGACAGGTAGCAAAGAGGAGAGATCGTGTAAGGAAGGGGAACCATACTGACCTTTTTCCTCTCCCCTTCCCCTCTTAATCTCACTGTGAGGGAAGCTCTCCACAGGAAGAGATAACTAACAAAGAGAACGAGAGAGAGAGAGAGAAGAAAGTAGGAGTTTCACGGGAAGGTGACAACCCACGAGTGTATATGAATATTATTCCTCCACAACCCACACTAGTCTCCCCTCCCACCACCCTACTAACCCTATTCTGATCTGCCTTACCTTTACACTTACCTATTTTCCAGCTCTTCCGTTTGTTTTGGGAACCCGGTGCGGCTGCCATGAGGGGAAAAGACCGGACCTCCGTCAAGTCAGGAAAACGCTATACCGGAGCCCCATCTCAACCCTGGAGAGAGAGAGAGACGGACCTGAATAACTAAAGAGAAGCCGACCTGAGAAATAAAACGAAGAAGATAGCCTTACTTACTAATTATAAATAAATCACTCATCCCCTGCAAACCTGCGCCTATTGAGTCATTCCAATAAACCTCCCACCTGGGGTTAAAGTACCTATTACAGTACCCCGACACACCATACAGAAGAAGCAGGCACAAAGCCTCTGGGACAATCCATAAAAGGAGTTTGTAGAGAAGTATTTTAAAAGAAAGCCAGATGCTCACGGTCAACCCATATTGCCAATAAAGCCACTTAGTTGAGAATGGAGAGAGAGAGACAGAGGAATCTAATAAGTGACTATCATTTTGGAATCAGTACCAGACCAGGACCTTGCCCTGGGGGCTGGGCTGGGTAAAAATATAGGGGGGCTGTTTTTACCCAAACCTAGGTTGTCCTCATTGCACCGCTTCTCTTCCTTTGTGGTTAACAGCCTCATGGAGGATAGTGAGGGCCCTCATTAAGTGGGGCATGGGCCAGGGGAGGAGGGAATGGAAAGCAGGGGGAAAAAACTATTAGATGCGGTTAGAAGGGATATCCTTTAACAGTATTCCACCCCTCCCGTCCTCTCGCAGTCCTCCTTGGGCAAAGATATTTATCTCAAAACGCCCTACAGTGGTAATAAAATGAGGGATGTACTGGGAGGTGAAGATCTATATACCTCGACCAGGAAGAATATGGAAAATACAAAAGATCAAAAAGAAAAGGTTCAAAAATCAAGTCGGGAAGAAGGGGCAGCATAGGGCCCCAGATTTAGAGCCCCGTGAGAAGAGTGAATTGGGAGGTAGAAAGAGGGTAAGTCGGACACTCAGTCACAGGTTGAAAGGATGCAACTGCAAAAATCTGAAAAAGAGAGAGGTAGAGATATACCCATCACCGAAAGAGAGAAATGCAGTCTGAAAGGTGCAGTGCCCGGTGTAAATGACAGGAGTGAGGGCGCTTTAGAACAATAAGGGAAGAGTAGATCCTTACTGACGGTTAGGGTATTTAGAAGTGAGGGGAATAGAGAAGGTAACAACAGAGGGGATAGTTTATGTGTGTAACTGGAACCCCAGGGAACAGGGATAATTAGGAAGCATCAGGGGAAGCTTAAGCCCCTAAACCACTCACATCTACTGCAAGTATTGGCCAAATATTCTAGCCTATGTCAGATTGCATCCAGCGATATATACAGCAAATATGGTTCACAAAAAACCAAGAAGGAAAAGAGGTAACAAAGGCCCTTTTTTACTCAGAGTGTGTATAACAGATGGATGGTGGTGAGGGCAGAGGAAGGACTAGAGAAGGAGGGCACAAGGCTGGTACAGATAGGTGAGTTAGGGAAGGAGTGGAGGGGCTTTAGGGCCCTGACTTGCCACGCAGGCCTAAGCACAGATCAAGCATGGTGTTGCTCGCTAGGGGTCCAGAGTAGAAGAACATTTACTGACAGAAGCAAGAGTGGTCTTCTTATACCCATAGCAAGCGGAGACAAAGGACTTATGCTGAGAAAGTGATTTGGGCCCCTATCTGATTCAGTATTAATCTGTGACAACAGTAAGCAGGAGATGAGTGATTTAAGGAGTGGGGTCTTTGCACAGCCTGGCAGCAGTGTCTTTGAACATAGGGGGTTAAAAGAAACACTTAACCCAAGACAGTTTCAATGAAATGTTGGGAAGGTTCAAAATATGTGTCTACAGGAGACTTGGCTGTGGGAAGTACCTGAACCACTAGATGGATTTTTAATGCAAACTAAAGACACTGCGACTGGGCCCAGGTTGGCCCTCGGGTGGACTACCCACCATAGTGTCAGCCAAAATAGCCAATAAAGTAACCTTGTTGAAGGGCAAAAGTTGGTGGCTATTGGCTGGCCAGTTAGGGCTCTACAGTGGCCCTCAGGCAAAATGACATATAACGGTAATTAATATATATCCAATCATGGAATATAGCAGATTATGAACCCCAGTTGGGACTGTTAGAAGAAGACGTGGAGACAATCTGTATAGCAAAGGCACCTCAGCGGATAATGATTTTAGGGGATTTTAACCATAGGAGATTTTAACCATAAGTTAGATCCATTTTCCAGTGATATGTTATATAAAGATTTGTTAGCAGCTACACAGGTCCCACCAGCTATTTGCCCCAGATCAGGCGGGACTGCAAGAGATGAAGCCATGGTAAAGTTCCTAGGGTCCATAGGGTTGTTCTGTGTTAATGGATATTTGAACATAGACCACACCTCGGGCCAGACTTTCTGAGTGGGAAAACAGTCCTGCCCAATTGACTTTCTTTTTATAAATGCTTGGCACTTCAAGGTAGAGGGGTTTGAAGTGCTGCAAATTTATGGCAGTGATCACTGGCCCTTACAGGTAATAATTAGTGTAGGACAGTGGGAGCAAAGGGAAAGTCGCCCTGCTGCAGGAAGAGTAGCTTAGAAAAATAACTAACTGTATAACAGAGGAAAATATTAAATTGCTTATTTACCTGAAAATAGCTTATAAGTTACTTAACACGCCAGAGGACCAGAGGGACCTCCTATGTTGGTATGATCAAGTGGTGGAGCAGGTTGTAAATTGCTTAAGGGTAAAATTCAACTCGGGCCCTGAAGAAAGAATGAGAGAATGATGGGGGGGGGGCAAGAGAAATGGCTGGTTTAACAATGAGGGTAGGAGGTTGAAATTAAGCACAAGAAAATGGGAAAGATTGCTGAAGAAAAGGCACGACCGGGTAATAAAGGACAGGTTCCGTTTGTCAACACCCAAGTATAAAAATAAGCTGAGGGAAAGGAAAATGGAGTTTATAAATAAAAATTTATAAACAATGCTTGAAGTGTTAGGTGCAAATAATAGCAGGAAGTTCTGGCAGTTGGTGCGTAATGGGAACAAGCAAGGGGAAATGAGGTGTCTTCTAGGAGAGAATGACGTAGATGAGAACTCAAAGAATAGTGTAGAGGTTTTAGAGGACATCGGATCAGATTTCTCATTTCAGAAGATAAAATAAACCATCCAGCCGCTTAAACTAACTAAGGCAGCGGGCCCAGACAACCTGTAGGTTGTCTGTAGCTGGCCTGATGTGTGGTGGACACCTATGGTGTTGGCACCTTTTACCAGGTCCAGGTGACCCCTATTAGTGAATGTAGGCAGTGTCTAGAAAGCTAGGGTTCTCCAGAGGTAGCTGTGGACGAGCAGCCAAGACTTATCTAGTAGACATGCAAAGCTTATGCAATACACAATAGTCACACGGCAACTTATCACACATGAAAGGAGCCACACAGTGTTACAAAAATAAAGGCACTTTATTACAGTAACACCACACTAAGGGCCAGATGTAGCAAAAATTTGCGAGTCGCAAATGGCCCGAATCGCAATTTGCAACCCCGCAAAATCGGAAATGGGATGCAAGAACCCCATTTCCGAATCGCAAATCGCGACGCGAGCCATTACCGACTCGCAAATTCTGCAACCCCATTGTGCGACTCACAAATAGGGAGACGCAATTTGCGAGTCGCAAACCATATGAAAAAGCCACTCGCAAATTGCGACTAGTCGCAAAAAGCCCATTTTGCACACCCAATTTACCACTAACTCAGAGCAGGTGGTAACCAGAACCAAAGTATAAAAGGAGACCCAGAAGGCATCTGGGTTACTCAAGATGACGGAGATATATGTGATAGCAAGGAGGAGGAGAGTCCACGCCGCACAGCAGAGGAGGAGGAGGAGCCAGAGACAGGAGAGGATATACAGAACCAGGCAGACACTTTTCCAACAAACAGAGGAGGAGATATATGATAAATACAGACTCAGCAGTGCAGCAATATTAGACTTAATAGATCTACTCAATCAGCAGCTGCAACGCCAGACTATGCACGGCAGCGCCATCCCCACACATGTGCAAGTGCTATGCTCACTGCACCTCTTGGCCTCAGGTAGCTATCAGGGGGTCATTGCTGTGGCAGGTGGGGTATCCCAAAGTGCACTCTCACGGTTCGTCAGATGTTTCTTAGATGCCATACTCACACACATGTCCAGATACATATACCTACCCAGGAATGAGGCAGAAATCAACAGCACCAAGTTGGAATTCTACAGGATTGCCAACTTCCCTCATGTAATAGGGTGTGTAGACGGGACACATATACAAATATGCCCTCCTGCTAATCTGTAATATCTGTTCCGCAACTGGAAGTGTGCCCACTCGCTGTACATCCAGGTGGTATGTGACGCCCATTATGTCATCACTGACATGGTAGTCAAATTTCCAGGGAGTACACATGACTCTTACATTTTCAGGCACAGTGGGATACACCAACGCCTAGAACGTGGGGAGTTTGGAGACGGATATCTATTAGGTATTGATGCAGACACCCTGAAGACATACACACAGGTCACAGTAGAAACCATCCATGCCCTGCTAACGACCATGGATACTTACCCCGTACCTAACACCCAGCAATGAGAATGAGAGGCGATATAACAGTGCACATGGGAGGACCAGAAATGTCATAGACTGTTAAAGGCAAGATTCCGATGCCTCCACAGAAGTGGAGGTGCGCTCCAGTATGCCCCAATAACAGCATTCAAGAAAGTTGGTGCATGCGCTATCCTGCACAACATTGCCACCAGACGTGGGCTACATCTCACCCCTGAAGACCCAAATTCGGAGGATGACGAGCAAGAGCTAACACATCGACATCCTGGGGATAGAAGCATTGCAAATCAAGGCAGACAGAGACGGGACCACATTGCAAACCAATACTTTGGAAGGTACGTGGTAACTGTCACCACACACACTAATGTCACACACAAAGAGCCCAGTTGTGAAGTGGAACAAACAAGAACTTTTATTAAGTCAACCTAATTAGTGAAGAACTGAACTTTTGTGAAGGGGCTGTCAATGTCCACCTGCAATGAGGACACATTCACTTCATGTGCCTCATGTGTCCTGCAGTGCATGGGCTCAACACCTCCACCTGGGACGCCCAGCATGGCTAGTGCTCGGTGTGTCAGCAGACCCCTGACGTGCACTGCCACTCCTCAAGACTCGTGTGTCCGTGGCAGATGCGCTGATGATGGTGGACCCCTCCTCACTATCCTGAGGTGTCTCTGCCGTGCCCCTAGCCACCTGTCTAGCCTCCAGCATGTCCACAGCGTGGCTGATGCGACCCAGTCCCCGAGCCACATCCCGTGCAAAGTGGCCCAAGTCCACCTGCAAACTAACAGTACGGCGTGACAGCCCTGTGGTGTTGACTGCCAGGCGGACGATGGATGCAGCCATGCAGTCCAACCTGTGTACGAGTTGCAGCTCACGGCGCCTTGCACTCTGTCTCTCTGACTCTAGTTCTGTTACGAGTTGACGTATGGAGAGTGCAAGGTCACCGACATTCTCGTTCAGACGTGTGAACTGTGTGTTCACCTGTGCCAGCCCTGTGGTGAAATTACACTCCATCCGTTGCATTGCCCCTGATATTATTCTCATCTGCCTTGTTTGCAGGCGCTGACCTGATATGAGGGCTGCCTCCGCGGCAGACATAGATGAGTCACCTACATCCTCCTGGGACACTGCTGGGACATGGAGCCTGCGTCTGCGACGCGGTGGAGCTTCAGGGTCCTGCTGTATGACACTGTGGCTGGGACCAGGTGCTGTGTCGATTTCCACAATGTCCATTGGTACAGCCGGAGGGGACTGTGGTGGTGTGGTGCTGGGCCCTGTAGTGGCTGCTTCGGACTCCTGTGCTGCCTGTTGGCTGCTCTCTGCACCCTGGACGGACTGGCTGGTGGGGGTGTCTTGTGGGAGACCTGTGGGACATAGGGAACACACTCTCAGTATCTAACATCTGTTGTATGCCTCCTAATAAACTGTTGCCTATCAGCTGACTACTGAACTACATTGCCCATAATGCACCATTCTGGTGGTTGCAAGTCTGGAATGGAGCTAGTTTGGTTGTGCATGCTGTGTACTGGGTGGGTGGGGGTATGGCAGTTATGGGTGTACATGCATGTTTCATGGTACTCACTTGTTGATGTCCCTGGCGCTGACGTGTCTAGCACTCCCATTCCAGCCACTGCCTCAGGCTCAAGGGTCTGTTCCACAAGTTCCTCCATGAGTGTGGGTGGTGGGACGGTGGATGGGCCTCCTCCTGTGCCCCTCATCTCCCGGAGGCGCTCTGCCACCCTCTCCTTGGTCCTGGAGCGCAGGTCATACCACCTCTTTTTTATATCCTCTATACTCCTGTGGCTCACCCCTATGGCATTGACCCTCTCCTGGATGTCATTCCAGATCCTCCTTTTTTCCGTGTCTGGAACACTCAGGGCAGCCCTTCCGAAAAGCTGGTCATGGTGCTGGCAGCACTCCTCTGTCAGCACCTCAAGTTCCTTTTCAGAAAACTTCAGTTTTCTCTTCCTGCCTGCACTGCCAGAGTCTTCCATTCTTGCTGCTGTTCCTCCAGGTGGTTGCTCAGCAGTTAGAAAAGGGTGTGGTCCTCCCTCCTCCCAGGTGTATTTGTAAACTTCCTGGCTGTGATGTCATCAGCAAGAGCCAGGAAGTGTTTTTCAAACTGTTATGCTGCACCTGCATGCAATTTGCGGCACAGTCGCAATTTGCGACACCCACCCGCAATTTGCGAATCCGTTTTTAGCGAGGTCACAAAAAGCGACCTCGCAAACAGCGGACTCGCAATCTGTGGTGCGACTTCATTTGCGAGTCGCAAAATGAAGTTGCTTTTTCTTGTTGGATACCGTTTTGCGAGTCACAATTTTTTAGCTACCTACATCTGGCCCCAGATTAGTTATAGGCCCTAACTGGAGGTAAGTATACACTATATATATACAGGGAGTGCAGAATTATTAGGCAAATTAGTATTTTGACCACATCATCCTCTTTATGCATGTTGTCTTACTCCAAGCTGTATAGGCTCGAAAGCCTACTACCAATTAAGCATATTAGGTGATGTGCATCTCTGTAATGAGAAGGGGTGTGGTCTAATGACATCAACACCCTATATCAGGTGTGCATAATTATTAGGCAACCTCCTTTCCTTTGGCAAAATGGGTCAAAAGAAGGACTTGACAGGCTCAGAAAAGTCAAAAATAGTGAGATATCTTGCAGAGGGATGCAGCACTCTTAAAATTGCAAAGCTTCTGAAGCGTGATCATCGAACAATCAAGCGTTTCATTCAAAATAGTCAACAGGGTCGCAAGAAGCGTGTGGAAAAACCAAGGCGCAAAATAACTGCCCATGAACTGAGAAAAGTCAAGCGTGCAGCTGCCACGATGCCACTTGCCACCAGTTTGGCCATATTTCAGAGCTGCAACATCACTGGAGTGCCCAAAAGCACAAGGTGTGCAATACTCAGAGACATGGCCAAGGTAAGAAAGGCTGAAAGACGACCACCACTGAACAAGACACACAAGCTGAAACGTCAAGACTGGGCCAAAAAATATCTCAAGACTGATTTTTCTAAGGTTTTATGGACTGATGAAATGAGAGTGAGTCTTGATGGGCCAGATGGATGGGCCCGTGGCTGGATTGGTAAAGGGCAGAGAGCTCCAGTCCGACTCAGACGCCAGCAAGGTGGAGGTGGAGTACTGGTTTGGGCTGGTATCATCAAAGATGAGCTTGTGGGGCCTTTTCGGGTTGAGGATGGAGTCAAGCTCAACTCCCAGTCCTACTGCCAGTTCCTGGAAGACACCTTCTTCAAGCAGTGGTACAGAAAGAAGTCTGCATCCTTCAAGAAAAACATGGTTTTCATGCAGGACAATGCTCCATCACACGCGTCCAAGTACTCCACAGCGTGGCTGGCAAGAAAGGGTATAAAAGAAGGAAATCTAATGACATGGCCTCCTTGTTCACCTGATCTGAACCCCATTGAGAACCTGTGGTCCATCATCAAATGTGAGATTTACAAGGAGGGAAAACAGTACACCTCTCTGAACAGTGTCTGGGAGGCTGTGGTTGCTGCTGCACGCAATGTTGATGGTGAACAGATCAAAACACTGACAGAATCCATGGATGGCAGGCTTTTGAGTGTCCTTGCAAAGAAAGGTGGCTATATTGGTCACTGATTTGTTTTTGTTTTGTTTTTGAATGTCAGAAATGTATATTTGTGAATGTTGAGATGTTATATTGGTTTCACTGGTAATAATAAATAATTGAAATGGGTATATATTTTTTTTTGTTAAGTTGCCTAATAATTATGCACAGTAATAGTCACCTGCACACACAGATATCCCCCTAACATAGCTAAAACTAAAAACAAACTAAAAACTACTTCCAAAAATATTCAGCTTTGATATTAATGAGTTTTTTGGGTTCATTGAGAACATGGTTGTTGTTCAATAATAATATTAATCCTCAAAAATACAACTTGCCTAATAATTCTGCACTCCCTGTATATATAAACAATAGTAATCAGAAATTAGACATAGAAACAACAAGCATTGGCAAGAAATATAGGCATTAGTGAGGGCCCTAGGGGAAGACCAAACCATATACTAAAATAGTAGGATGCAAAGTGAAGTCCCCCACCCAAGTCTATGGAGTCGTTAGATGGAAGCTGGAAGAACAAGGGACCCCAAAAGGTGAGTACCTGAGTGACCCTTAGCGACCAGGAGAGCAGAGGTAAGTACCTGGTCTTCCCAAGGACTGACAAGATGACGTAGAAAATGGATTGTGCAAGAACAAGACCATATCAGAAGGAACCAAAGGTGGATTCTGGAAGAAGGAGACCTGCAAACGAAGGGGACAGAGTCCAGTCCACAATAGAGTGTCCAGTCGGGGCAGGAGCCACTACCGACCCTTCTGTGGTTGAAGATCTGGGTCAACGGGGGAAGGAAACGACCAGCTGGGGAGCCCAGGAGTTGAAGAGGATTCTTTGGAGTGGTGCAGATGGTGTCCCACACTGGTCGCCAGGTTGCAGTTAGTTGGTGATTAGGAGAACCACCAACAAGCCTTGGCAAATGCAAGAAGAAGCAAAAGGAGAGTTGCAAGGCTGAAGACGACCAGCCAGGTCCAGGGGACTCGACCCTGGGAGGGGAGTCCTGGCTGACCTTCAGCAGTCAGGAGAGCCAGAAGAAGCAGTCACAGCCCCCACATGTAACCCACTGGCAGCAGGCACAGCAAGTTGCAGTGAGGCCCAGTCAGCACACTTGGAGAGGACTCCCACATAGCTGGAGCAGCAGAGAGGAGACTGTTCTTGGAAGGATAAAGTGCTAGCTGGTGGCTGAGGCTACTCGGAGTCTGAAGATGCCTTAGAACAGGAGTCAATAAGCCTTGGTTGCTGCAAGGGCCTCGGTGCACAGGGGTACTGTCCTGCAAGGACAGGCAAGGGCTCACCATCTCGCAAGTTGGACAGCGGGTAGAGGGAGCCAGGGGGGCCACTCCAGACTACCACCTGTGATGCAGGATCCATGCAGTTCCAAAGGAGTGCAGATCCATGCAGACAGACATTGTTGTATTGGTGCCTGTAGATGTAGGGGAGTGACTCCTTCACTACAAGGTAGATTCCTTCTTCCTTCTTGATGGAGGCTGAATTCTTGCCGACCCCAGAGGATGCACAGATGGGGAAATGTTGCACTTGCTGGATTGAGCCTGGGAAACAAAGTTGTAAGGCAAGGTCATCTCGGGAGTAGCAGTCTTGTCGGTTCCTGATGAGTTCAGTTGCGGTTCCAGCGGCCAGAAGTAAACGATGCAGAGGAGTCCTGGTGGAGTCTTGCATGTCGAATCTGGGGACCCGTCTGCAAAGGAGTCCTTAAATAGCCCTAAAAGGGGGTTTGGTCACCTAGTACGATGACCACTTATCAAGAGGGGTCTCTGATGTCAACTGCCTGACCTGGCCACTCAGATGCTCCCATGGGCCTCAGCACATCTTGGTTTCAAGATGGCAGAAACAAGTGGTCATCTGGAGGAGCTCTGGGCACCACCCTTGGGGTGGTGATGGACAGGGGAATGGTTACTCCTTTTTCCTTTGTCCAATTTCATGCCAGAACAGGTACTGGGGGGTCCCTGGACTGCTGCAAACCGGTATATGCAAGTAGGGCACCAAATGTGCCCTTTCAAGTAAACCGGTGGTTTGGGGAGCCTAACCCCTCCCAAGCCTTGTAACACTTCTTTCCAAGGGAGTGGATGTTGCCTCCCTCTTACACAGAAAATCCTTTGTTCTGCCTTCCGCTGCTTGAGCTGGTCAGGCAGCAGGAGGGCAGAAACCTGTCTGAGGAGTGGCAGGAAAACCCTAGAAGACTGGTTGGATAATAATACTGGGGAGGGGTCCTTTAAGGCCCCCCAGAGTGCATGGAATCATGCAACCAATACTGGCAACAGTATTGGGGTATGATCCTGATATGTTTGACCTGTGTCCAGTACATGGGTAAAATGACTTACCCACACTTACGAAGTCCATTATAATGGAATTGGAGTTTGTAGCGGCGCCTCTGCTCATGCAAGGGTGCCCTCACACACAGGGACCTGCACCCTGCACTATGGGTTGGAAGGGCCTACCATAGGGGTGACTTACAGTGAGCTGGTAGGCTCCGATGGGTGGCATAATACATGCTACAGCTGATGGGGGACCACTGGTGTCCCAGTGCCCTTGGTACTTAAGTACCATATACTAGGGACCTATAAGGGGACACCACTATGCCAATTGTGGACTGCACAAAAGTCCTAGGCAACCAAATTTAGAGGGAGAGAGCACACACACGGGATCCTGGTTAGTAGGATCCAAGTGAGACAGCCTAAGCACACTGATAGCAGTCAAAAAGTAAGGATAACCATGTGTAAAGAAATGGCTCCCTGTTGCAGTTACCCCCCACTTTTTGCCTGATACTGATGCTGACTTGACTGAGAAGTGTGCTGGGACCCTGCTAACCAGGCCCCAGCACCAGTGTTCTTTCACCTAAAATGTACCATTGTTTCCACAATTGGCACAACCCTGGCACCTAGGTAAGTCCCTTGTAACTGGTACCCCTGGTACCAAGGGCCCTGATGCCAGGGAAGGTCTCTAAGGGCTGCAGCATGTCTTATGCCACCCTAGGGACCCCTCACTCAGCACAGACACTGCTTGCCAGCTGGTGTGTGCTGATGGGGAGAAAATGACTAAGTCGACATGACACTCCCCTCAGGGTGCCATGCCAACCTCCCACTGCCTGTGGCATAGGTAAGTCACCCCTCTAGTAGGCCTTACAGCCCTAAGGCAGGGTGCACTATACCACAGGTGAGGGCATATGTGCATGAGCACTATGGCCCTACAGTGTCTAAGCAAAACTTTAGACATTGTAAGTGCAGGGTAGCCATAAGAGTATATGGGCTGGGAGTCTGTCAAAAACGAACTCCACAGCTCCATAATGGCTACACTGAATACTGGGAAGTTTAGTATCAAACTTCTCAGAAGAATAAACCCACACTGATGCCAGTGTTGGATTTATTAAAAAATGCACACAGAGGGCATCTTAGAGATACCCCCTGTATTTTACCCAATTGTTCAGTGCAGGACTGACTGGTCTGTGCCAGCCTGCTGCTGAGAGACGAGTGTCTGACCTCATGCGGTGAGAGCCTTTGTGCTCTCTGAGGACAGAAACAAAGCCTGCTCTGGGTGGAGGTGCTTCACACCTCCCCCCTGCAGGAACTGTAACACCTAGCAGTGAGCTTCAAAGGCTCAAGCTTCGTGTTACAATGCCCCAGGGCACTCCAGCTAGTGGAGATGCCCGCCTCCTGGACCCAGCCCCCACTTTTGGCGGCAAGTCCAGGAGAGAGAATGAGAAAAACAAGGAGGAGTCACTGGCCAGTCAGGACAGCCCCTCAGGTGTCCTGAGCTGAGGTGACTCTGACTTTTAGAAATCCTCCATCTTGTAGAAGGAGGATTCCCCCAATAGGGATAGGAATGTGACCCCCTCCCCTTGGGAGGAGGCACAAAGAGGGTGTACCCACCCTCAGGGCTAGTAGCCATTGGCTACTAACCCCCCAGACCTAAACACGCCCTTAAATTTAGTATTTAAGGGCTACCCTGAACCCTAGAAAATTAGATTCCTGCAACAACAAGAAGAAGGACTGACTAGCTGAAAACCCCTGCAGAGGAAGACCAGAAGACAACAACTGCCTTGGCTCCAGAAACTCACCGGCCTGTCTCCTGCCTTCCAAAGAACTCTGCTCCAGCGACGCCTTCCAAAGGGACCAGCGACCTCTGAATCCTCTGAGGACTGCCCTGCTTCGACGACGACAAGAAACTCCCGAGGACAGCGGACCTGCTCCAAAAAGACTGCAACTTTGTTTCAAGAAGCAGCTTTAAAGAACCCTGCAACTCCCCGCAAGAAGCGTGAGACTTGCAACACTGCACCCGGCGACCCCGACTCGGCTGGTGGAGAACCAACACCTCAGGGAGGACCCCCGGACTACTCTACGACTGTGAGTACCAAAACCTGTCCCCCCTGAGCCCCCACAGCGCCGCCTGCAGAGGGAATCCCGAGGCTTCCCCTGACCGCGACTCTCTGAAACCTAAGTCCCGACGCCTGGAAAAGACCCTGCACCCGCAGCCCCCAGGACCTGAAGGACCGGACTTTCACTGCAGAAGTGACCCCCAGGAGTCCCTCTCCCTTGCCCAAGTGGAGGTTTCCCCGAGGAAGCCCCCCCTTGCCTGCCTGCAGCGCTGAAGAGATCGCTTGATCTCTCATTGACTTACATTGCGGACCCGACGCTTGTTCTAACACTGCACCCGGCCGCCCCCGCGCCGCTGAGGGTGAAATTTCTGTGTGGGCTTGTGTCCCCCCCGGTGCCCTACAAAACCCCCCTGGTCTGCCCTCCGAAGACGCGGGTACTTACCTGCAAGCAGACCGGAACCGGGGCACCCCCTTCTCTCCATTATAGCCTATGCGTTTTGGGCACCACTTTGAACTCTGCACCTGACCGGCCTTGAGCTGCTGGTGTGGTGACTTTGGGGTTGCTCTGAACCCCCAACGGTGGGCTACCTTGGACCAAGAACTGAACCCTGTAAGTGTCTTACTTACCTGGTAAAACTAACAAAAACTTACCTCCCCCAGGAACTGTGAAAATTGCACTGTGTCCACTTTTGAAATAGCTATTTGTGAATAACTTGAAAAGTATACATGCAATTGAAATGATTCAAAGTTCCTAATGTACTTACCTGCAATACCTTTCAAACAAGATATTACATGTTAAATTTGAACCTGTGGTTTTTAAAATAAACTAAGAAAAGATATTTTTCTATACAAAACCTATTGGCTGGATTTGTCTCTGAGTGTGTGTACCTCATTTATTGTCTATGTGTATGTACAACAAATGCTTAACACTACTCCTTGGATAAGCCTACTGCTCGACCACACTACCACAAAATAGAGCATTAGTATTATCTCTTTTTACCACTATTTTACCTCTAAGGGGAACCCTTGGACTCTGTGCATGCTATTCCTTACTTTGAAATAGCACATACAGAGCCAACTTCCTACATTGGTGGATCAGCGGTGGGGTACAAGACTTTGCATTTGCTGGACTACTCAGCCAATACCTGATCACACGACAAATTCCAAAATTGGCATTAGAAATTGATTTTTGCAATTTGAAAAGTTTTCTAAATTCTTAAAAGACCTGCTAGGGCCTTGTGTTAGATCCTGTTTAGCATTTCTTTTAGAGTTTAAAAGTTTGGTAAAAGTTTGAATTAGATTCTAGAACCAGTTTTAGTTTCTTAAAAAGTATTCCAACTTTTAGAAGCAAAATGTCTAGCACAGATGTGAATGTGGTGGAACTCGACACCACACCTTACCTCCATCTACAGATGAGAGAGCTAAGGTCACTCTGTAAACTAAAGAAAATAGCAATGGGCTCCAAACCTACCAAAGTACAGCTCCAGGAGCTTTTGGCAGAGTTTGAAAAAGCCAACCCCTCTGAGGATGGCAACACAGAGGATGAAGATAGTGACTTGGAGGGAAGTTCCCCCCCTCCAGTCCTACTTAGGGAGAACAGGGCTTCTCAAGCCCTGACTCCACAAATAATAGTCAGAGATGCTGGTTCCCTCACAGGAGGGACCAACAACTCTGAAATCACTGAGGATAACTCCAGTGAAGAGGACATCCAGTTAGCCAGGATGGCCAAAAGATTGGCTTTGGAAAGACAGATCCTAGCCATAGAAAGGGAAAGACAAGAGATGGGCCTAGGACCCATCAATGGTGGCAGCAACTTAAATAGGGTCAGAGATTCTCCTGACATGCTAAAAATCCCTAAAGGGATTGTAACTAAATATGAAGATGGTGATGACATCACCAAATGGTTCACAGCTTTTGAGAGGGCTTGTGTAACCAGAAAAGTAAACAAATCTCACTGGGGTGCTCTCCTTTGGGAAATGTTCACTGGAAAGTGTAGGGATAGACTCCTCACACTCTCTGGAAAAGATGCAGAATCTTATGACCTCATGAAGGGAACCCTGATTGAGGGCTTTGGATTCTCCACTGAGGAGTATAGAATTAGATTCAGGGGGGCTCAAAAATCCTCGAGCCAGACCTGGGTTGATTATGTTGACTACTCAGTGAAAACACTGGATGGTTGGGTAACTGGAAATGAAGTGTATGACTATGTTGGGCTTTATAATTTGTTTATGAAAGAACACATTTTAAGTAACTGCTTCAATGAAAAGTTGCATCAGTATCTGGTAGACCTAGGTCCAATTTCTCCCCAAGAATTGGGAAAGAAGGCAGACCACTGGGTCAAGACTAGGGTAACCAAAACTTCCACTGGGGGTGACCAAAAGAAAGGGGTTACAAAGCCTCCCCAGGAGAAAGTGGGTGACAATAGAAACAAAGAAAAAGAGTCCCCTGTAGGCCCCCAAAAACCAGACCAGGTGGGTGGGCCCAGAGACACAACCCAAAACAAAGGTGGGTACCAGGGTAAGAGCTGGGATGCCACTAAGGCATGGTGCCATAACTGTAAACAGACAGGGCACCACACCAAGGACACTTCTTGTCCCAAAAACAACCCCCCTAGCAAAATCCCAGGGGTGACCAGTGTAGCCATTGGGGATGACTCCTCAGATGAGGAGGTCTTCATAGCCTTCAACTGGAAAAAGGGCCCAACAGGTGAGTTGGAGATTCCAGAGGGAAGTAGACACTTCCACCACCTACTGGTGAATGGAATCCCAGCCACTGCCCTGAGAGACACTTGTGCCAGTCACACTATTGTGCATGACAGGCTGGTGTTCTCAAACCAGTACATCCCAGGTGAGACTGCCAGAGTAAGAGTTAGCCCAGACAGGGTCACTTGTAGGCCAGTGGCTTTTGTGCCCATAGAAGTGGGTGGGACTTTTAGCTGGAGAAGGGTGGTAGTCAGTACAGACCTCCCCCTTGATTGTCTCCTTGGAAATGACTACCCAGAGGTTAATCAGAGCCCAAGAGAGGAACTGGTCCAGTGCCAGTCCTCTCCCAAGGATTCTGGAGTGCCTACCTCTGCAGTAAATGCAAGTAGGCCCCAGAAGAAAAAGAAAAGGAAACAGAGTAGGAAAGGTGGACAACCTTTAGCCAAGGTTCCAGCAAGCCAAGGAGATTCTGCTCCAGTAGGGGAGAACTCCAAAAGTGGCTCTGATAAAGTCCAACCTGACCCACAAGAAGTCCTGGCTAGTCAGGCAACTGTTAAGCCTGAGTGGGTGGCTCCTCAGCTAACAGAGGAAAGAGTGGAAGAAGGGTGTTTACTACAAGATGTGGTAACCCCCCACTCTAATACAGCAGACAGGCACCCTGAACCCAAAGAAGCCTGTAACTTAGCCCCTTCCCTTGGAGGTGAAGAGCTAAAGGTGTGGTTCTGGGCACTGACAGCTGTCAGTGGCCTCTGCTGGGTGTTAGCCTTTATGGCTGCACTATCCTTGGCATGGTGGTCTGACCCCATGCCAAATAGCAAGTTAGGCCCCCTGACCCTGTTGGTCATGGTGTGGTTACTTCAGCTCTGGGTAACCTCTTTGGGTAAGCTAGGGGTGACCCTGGCTAAGATAAGATTAGCAGAGGTGGATACCTCTAACCCCAAAATAGAGAGAATGGGTGAAGACATAAAAAGCACAGACAAGAGGCAGTTCAGACTAGGTCCTATCACTGTGGAAGTGGGTCAGTTCCCCAGAGGGAATGACCTGAACAGGAGGATGTAAGGCAGAGTAGGCCCTGCAACAAACCAGCCTATTTCCTCTACTCTTCCTCGCCGGACAGACTAGGAAGACTCTCCCAGCTTTGGCTGAGTCTCCTGGCCTGTGGGCTGGGGGGGGCTTGTGTAAAGAAATGGCTCCCTGTTGCAGTTACCCCCCACTTTTTGCCTGATACTGATGCTGACTTGACTGAGAAGTGTGCTGGGACCCTGCTAACCAGGCCCCAGCACCAGTGTTCTTTCACCTAAAATGTACCATTGTTTCCACAATTGGCACAACCCTGGCACCTAGGTAAGTCCCTTGTAACTGGTACCCCTGGTACCAAGGGCCCTGATGCCAGGGAAGGTCTCTAAGGGCTGCAGCATGTCTTATGCCACCCTAGGGACCCCTCACTCAGCACAGACACTGCTTGCCAGCTGGTGTGTGCTGATGGGGAGAAAATGACTAAGTCGACATGGCACTCCCCTCAGGGTGCCATGCCAACCTCCCACTGCCTGTGGCATAGGTAAGTCACCCCTCTAGTAGGCCTTACAGCCCTGAGGCAGGGTGCACTATACCACAGGTGAGGGCATATGTGCATGAGCACTATGCCCCTACAGTGTCTAAGCAAAACCTTAGACATTGTAAGTGCAGGGTAGCCATAAGAGTATATGGGCTGGGAGTCTGTCAAAAACGAACTCCACAGCTCCATAATGGCTACACTGAATACTGGGAAGTTTAGTATCAAACTTCTCAGAAGAATAAACCCACACTGATGCCAGTGTTGGATTTATTAAAAAATGCACACAGAGGGCATCTTAGAGATACCCCCTGTATTTTACCCAATTGTTCAGTGCAGGACTGACTGGTCTGTGCCAGCCTGCTGCTGAGAGACGAGTGTCTGACCTCATGCGGTGAGAGCCTTTGTGCTCTCTGAGGACAGAAACAAAGCCTGCTCTGGGTGGAGGTGCTTCACACCTCCCCCCTGCAGGAACTGTAACACCTAGCAGTGAGCTTCAAAGGCTCAAGCTTCGTGTTACAATGCCCCAGGGCACTCCAGCTAGTGGAGATGCCCGCCTCCTGGACCCAGCCCCCACTTTTGGCGGCAAGTCCAGGAGAGATAATGAGAAAAACAAGGAGGAGTCACTGGCCAGTCAGGACAGCCCCTCAGGTGTCCTGAGCTGAGGTGACTCTGACTTTTAGAAATCCTCCATCTTGTAGAAGGAGGATTCCCCCAATAGGGATAGGAATGTGACCCCCTCCCCTTGGGAGGAGGCACAAAGAGGGTGTACCCACCCTCAGGGCTAGTAGCCATTGGCTACTAACCCCCCAGACCTAAACACGCCCTTAAATTTAGTATTTAAGGGCTACCCTGAACCCTAGAAAATTAGATTCCTGCAACAACAAGAAGAAGGACTGCCTAGCTGAAAACCCCTGCAGAGGAAGACCAGAAGACAACAACTGCCTTGGCTCCAGAAACTCACCGGCCTGTCTCCTGCCTTCCAAAGAACTCTGCTCCAGCGACGCCTTCCAAAGGGACCAGCGACCTCTGAATCCTCTGAGGACTGCCCTGCTTCGACGACGACAAGAAACTCCCGAGGACAGCGGACCTGCTCCAAAAAGACTGCAACTTTGTTTCAAGAAGCAGCTTTAAAGAACCCTGCAACTCCCCGCAAGAAGCGTGAGACTTGCAACACTGCACCCGGCGACCCCGACTCGGCTGGTGGAGAACCAACACCTCAGGGAGGACCCCCGGACTACTCTACGACTGTGAGTACCAAAACCTGTCCCCCCTGAGCCCCCACAGCGCCGCCTGCAGAGGGAATCCCGAGGCTTCCCCTGACCGCGACTCTCTGAAACCTAAGTCCTGACGCCTGGAAAAGACCCTGCACCCGCAGCCCCCAGGACCTGAAGGACCGGACTTTCACTGCAGAAGTGACCCCCAGGAGTCCCTCTCCCTTGCCCAAGTGGAGGTTTCCCCGAGGAAGCCCCCCCTTGCCTGCCTGCAGCGCTGAAGAGATCCCTTGATCTCTCATTGACTTACATTGCGGACCCGACGCTTGTTCTAACACTGCACCCGGCCGCCCCCGCGCCGCTGAGGGTGAAATTTCTGTGTGGGCTTGTGTCCCCCCCGGTGCCCTACAAAACCCCCCTGGTCTGCCCTCCGAAGACGCGGGTACTTACCTGCAAGCAGACCGGAACCGGGGCACCCCCTTCTCTCCATTATAGCCTATGCGTTTTGGGCACCACTTTGAACTCTGCACCTGACCGGCCCTGAGCTGCTGGTGTGGTGACTTTGGGGTTGCTCTGAACCCCCAACGGTGGGCTACCTTGGACCAAGAACTGAACCCTGTAAGTGTCTTACTTACCTGGTAAAACTAACAAAAACTTACCTCCTCCAGGAACTGTGAAAATTGCACTGTGTCCACTTTTGAAATAGCTATTTGTGAATAACTTGAAAAGTATACATGCAATTGAAATGATTCAAAGTTCCTAATGTACTTACCTGCAATACCTTTCAAACAAGATATTACATGTTAAATTTGAACCTGTGGTTCTTAAAATAAACTAAGAAAAGATATTTTTCTATGCAAAACCTATTGGCTGGATTTGTCTCTGAGTGTGTGTACCTCATTTATTGTCTATGTGTATGTACAACAAATGCTTAACACTACTCCTTGGATAAGCCTACTGCTCGACCACACTACCACAAAATAGAGCATTAGTATTATCTCTTTTTACCACTATTTTACCTCTAAGGGGAACCCTTGGACTCTGTGCATGCTATTCCTTACTTTGAAATAGCACATACAGAGCCAACTTCCTACACCATGCCAAAAAGAGGGAACTTTCCTAAATAACCTCACAGCAGTTCTAATAAAATATGATATGAATTGGTGGGCAAGCTTTTTTCATGCAATCTTCCATATGATCTTAGGCTCTGGGTGTTTTCCAGAGAGCTGGAAAGGTGCACTAATTAGGCTAATAAGAAGGATGATGCCATGCAGCCCAAGAATTACCACCTAATAAGCTTGCTGGATCTAGGGGAGAAGGTATTCTCCAACGTATTCCACGGCTTATTAAAAACTTGGGTGGATGAAAATAACTTAATCCTGGTAGAGCAAGGTGGTTTTAAGGAAAGACATTCAACAATCGACCATTGCCTTAGTTTATGGGCAAAGACAAAGAAGTTAATTGAATTGTGAGGCAGATTATTTTGTTGCTTTGTGGATTTCCGTGCTGCCTTTGACTTGGTCGACCGTAAGCTGCTGTGGGATGGTATCAGCTCGGTATCAGCAAGGCGTTGCTCTCACTTATTCAGGAGTTACATAGCCAGAACTGGGCCCGAGTGATTTTAGATACCTGAGGGACCGTATTGAAGCAAATACAGATAAAGAATGGTCTATGACAGGGCTTACAGGTAATGTTCTCTTTGTTCTTGTCCGAGCTACCAAATACACTAAATGAAGTAAGTGGCCTAAGCCCCAAAATGGGCGGGACCCATGTCTCATGCCTACTATATGCCAATGATTTGGTGATAGTGGACACAACAGAATTGGGTCTACAAAAGAAGCTGGATACTTTCCATGATTATTGTTCAAGGAAAAAACTTATGGTTAACTTGGACAACATTAAAATAATGGTGCTGCGGAAAGGAAAGGGGGGTTTTAATTGGCGTTTGGGTGGGAATAAAGTTGATGTGGTTGACAAATAAAAATACATAGGTATGTGGTATAATACCAAGTTAAATTGGAGCAGCCAAGTAGAATAGCTAAAAACAACTGCATTATCCTTGGTATGGGGCCTAAAACAGTTTAGTTGGCAGTATGGTGGGCCCACTCTATACCCCATATTTTCTGCCTTTAATGCTATGGTTCGCCCAGAAATGTGAGTTGAAAGTGTTACCCTAGGTGGCAACTTGGAATGGAACCTTGAAGAGGGTAAATGTGTGAAGCGGCTTCTCTCAATGCCACCCTCAACCATGATCTAAGCCATAAGGGCAGACTGTCAGCTTACGGCCTAGAGCTATTTCGAGTTGCAAGCTATGCTCAAATTCTGGCAGATATTAAATGGAGAGGGAAATCTCAAAATATTGTATCTCTGTAAATCGGAGATAGAGAATAGTGAACTGAACTGGGCTTCTCAAGTAAGATACATGTTAAGTAGACTCTGTGTTAAATTGTCATTATTACCAGATCAGTGTAAGATAGGGCAGCACATCCCCAAGCAGGAGTTATTCACCATTGTCACCAAAAGCCCTAGAGAAGATTATCTGCTTTATTTGAGGAGCAAATCGTTCACTCAATTTCTGGTTAAACATTGGAGCAGTGACAATATGTTTCTCTCCAGTGAGGCCCTGCAAACTCCCAAGCTTAGGAATGCTGTGCTAAAATTCAGAGTAAGGCTAAACCCATGCTACGCAGATATGAAGATAAAAGCAGCTGTGAGATAAGAGCAGGGTTTGTGTACATGTGGATTGAAGGTCAAATGCAATGGGGCACATATTCTATTGGATTATTTGTGGTTCTTAGGCGAACTGAAAGAGTTTTTAAAGCCTGTTTTTTTCTTACTTATGGAATTAATAATCCGTATCAAGCCCTCAGCCGGCTGGTGAATATGAGATTTTTAAATGTTATATGTGCAATTGGGAGATTTTTAAATGGAATACGGGAGACCGTAGAAGGGCTGCCGGATCAATTGTAAGGGATCAGATGGGTGGTATGAGACCCTCCATCAAACTGCTCTCTTTTTATAACATGGTATATATATATATATATGGTGATATGTTTTTAATTATTTTCTCTCAGGTGAGATCATAGGACGTATTGATGATCATGTTTATAGAACACAGTCTAAATAAACAATTATTTTTGACTTTCTACCCTGGTTTCCACCACAAACTGAAAGTTGGTTGAGACCACAAAACATAGGAAAGTAGCAACCTCTTTGAAAAATGCCAAAACTGTGGTACAAAATTAGGAATTTTGATTCAGCTCAGCATGTACCTGAAAGCTGGGAAGATGGTCATCATTCCTTGATACCATTTTTCAGGGAAAAAACAGACACTTTTTGTAGCACTTTTTTTCCTATTTTCTTTAAAAAACTCAACATTTTGCTATATTTTGCCTATTATCTGAGTCCCCTCCAGGGGAATCCACAAGCCCTGCGTACCTTTAGAATCCCTAGAATGTTGGAAAATAAGGATTCCCATTTGGCATGCATACCTTATGTGGAAAAAAATAGATGGAGCACTAAGTGCAAACTACCCCAAATAGCCATGAAAGGGCTCAGCACTGGGAGTTTAGAGGGGGAGGTCCCAGCAGTTAAGAGGGTAAGAATTACTCAGTTATATCAATCATTTTATTTAGAGAAAATAGTATAATTGATGATGTGTTGTTATTTAATTGGTTATGTACAAAGGACTGAGTTCTAAATAAATGGATATTTGAACTGAACTAAAGAGGTGATATGACAAGCTTCAGAAATAGTCCTAGGCTGAGCCCCTTTTACTACATGGGGAAGAAATTAAAGACTAAAAAAATACCCATCTTGGCACAATAGGAAAGGATGCTTGAGATAGTCAGATGCCACTGCAAAAATTATGATAACCCTCCTTTAACGATACACATAGTATAGAAGAAAGTATCTGGAAGTGTAACTTCTATGATGTTTTATTTACGTGGTTTCACCTCACACAAAAATGTGATGGCCTTGGCGTTCTATCTAACCGCCTCAGTGGGTCTTCACTAACGGTGCAGTGACTTCCTATTATTATTCGAGCCCCATCCCCGCAAACCCAAACGAAATAAATAAATAAACAACAAATATTAATAAAAGGGAGGGGATGATATGGAAGGTAAAAATTACAATTCTAGAGCTGCACATATGGCATTCCTAGGGAACTGCAGGTAATAGCACCCACCCACATATGGGTACCTATGTTTATGTTCACTTTTAAACTTTTGTTTTCGTTTGATTCTTTGTTGTTTAACATAATTTCCTGTTAATCACATTTTAGAATGACAATGGGAATGCTCTAGATATGAATGCATAACACATACCGGATATGAGCTATGGAGAGGGAAGGCTGTACTACACCTTCTTCTTTCAATTTAACAGGATGTAGTCCACTTCCAGGAATGGTGCACAAAGTTCAAAGATGCTCTGGCAAACATGATATGCTACTTGCTTATAGTTTATAATTTGCATTGCATGTATGTTATATTCTCTTGACCCACTAGTATGACTCACAGTTTCTATACCAAAACAAATGCCAAAAAAGACTAATGGAAAATAAACATTAGTGACAATGAGAATGGATATTGACCAGCTTGGCACAAGAAAGACCGAGGCAGATAACCTGATGCAGGAACTTAGGGCCTGAGTTAGATGCAGGGAGGGAATACTCTGTCACAAATGTGACGGATATCCCCTTCGCTGTGTTACGATCCCCATAGGATATAATGGGATTGTAATATGGTGGACGGGATATCTGTCACATTTGTAATGAAGTACTCCCCTCTGCCAACTTCTAAATCAGGCCCTTAATGCTAAAACGACTGAATCTGCAATAAGCTAAAAGCCATAGAAACAGAAGTACATGCTGCAAATATAGTGCTGGGATTTGGAAAAGAAGGCAAGAAAAGACAACATAAAGATCCGTAAAATGAGAGAGGAGTCAAGGGGTCCTTACACTTGCACCTACTCCCAGGCAATCTTCAGCTGTGTGCTGAAACTGAAGTAGGGAGAACTGTTTGTAATAGGGCAGTCAGAGATGGACCCAGAGGCCGAACAACAGCCCCAGGTTCAGCGATATGTTTGTTAAGTTTTTTTTCCTACTCACAGAAAGAGGTTATCCTAAGAGAAGCTAGGAAAATCTCCCCAGTACCCTTTGTCTATGATAACAACCTTGCCCAGTCCACCTTGGAATAGAGCACAAGACTCAAACCCATAACTGACACTTTAAGCAGATTTAAGATCGGTTTCAGATGCTGTTACTCATCAGGGATAGCCTTTCAAACAGATGGCAAGACACACCACGTGACATCAGCTCAAGAAAGTCTCAATTTGCTGAGAAAATGGCCACCACTCAAAACCAATGAAGGAGGCAGGAGGCATAGCCTGCAAGGTGAGACGTGGAAACCCCAATCCAGGGAGTCAAAGACATAGGCACCACTCATCCTGAAGTGACAATAGTTAGCACCTAGGAGAGAAGAATGGGCAACTTGCTTTCTTCCATGGAGACCTTTCAGGAAACAAAGGTAAAACAAAATGCCAATGTCCCTGGGCCCACACCTGTGCCGTATGAAGTCTAATGTCCAATTTATAAGATGATTAGATGCGTGGAGCTATGCTTAAGGAAGCTTTAGTAACTAAGCTAGACCGACAATAAGTACAGATAGCCCACACCAAGTTCAGGGGCAGGTGAACCTCAGAAGGGTTATTAGAATCAGAGTTGTTCAATAATTACTTCAGTTGCAGTGTTTCACAATGATGTACATGTAGGGGAATATTGTTTGGGTGAGGAGGGTTGGAAATACTCCAGAAGTGGAAAACACTTAAAGGCACAACACATATTCCATGTGATCCATATCAGCTTTTAGGTAACCTTTCATTTAATGTTAACGTGCTAGATTCTGAAGGTGCTAAAAAGGGTTTACATTTTCCTAGCTGTTGAAAAGGTAAAGATCACATTGCTACAAGAGACAAATTTTAAGAAAGAAGACTCGGGAAGGTCTGGTACAATATATAAACTAGATAATTCAATTCGAATGCACCCCCTAAAAATGAACAGGTGAGCCTAATTTCAAAATCCTTTGAAATGGTTAAATTGGAAACACTAATAGACAATGTAGCCAGATAGGTTATGGCGAAAGGTAAAGTGAGAAGGGAGACAGTTACCGTTGTAGCCTTATGTGCACCCATCCAAGGACTAGATCGGTGTCTGGAAAAGGTTTTGAGAAAGTTGAGCGGATTACCGAAAGGATTTTCATTACTGTAGGGAACTTTCAACACAGCACAGTTGTGGAGAGAGACCACTTGGCAAATAAACAGCTACCTGGATACTCTACAGAGAAATATCAGGTGCCTAGGAAAATCTAAAGGATCTGAGCCTAACAGAGAATTGGAGTGTGACACATCAAGGGCTAATAGATTACACATTTTACTCCCCTGTACATCCTTTCTACTCCAGATTTTTCATGATTTTCATACGCAATCATGTGATTAATGAAGTAATAGCTCCAATAGCAGTTTCTGACCATGCACCCATATGGCTTGTGCTCGTCAGTCTGACAAAACTCAGCAGGCAAAGGAACTGGAGAATTGGTAAATGCATATTCCACGACGTGGCCAATGGGGCCGAACTTTCTAAAGCAATGGACAACTATGTAGCAATGAATAATCTAGGCGATACCTGCCTTGCAATGTACTGGGAAGCATTCTTAGCGGTAATTAGGTCCAGCAGATTGCTATAGCCGCAGCAACCCAGAAAGATGGATGTCCTGTTCAAGATGTACTTGAGAAAGAGGTAAAAGAGGCAATAGAAAGACAGAAAACAACAGACTCCAGAGCTGATCTCATGGCGATCACTAGCATTTGGGGAAAATTATGAATTTTTCTCATTAATAAGCTAGAACAGTTCACCTCCCATTGAAAATAAATGTCTACAGTATGGGTGATAAAGTGCGTTGCCTAATGGAGAAAGTACACTAAGACCATACAAAAGCAATTATGTTCTGGTGTGTCGGTGCCAGACTATACTCTAAAGATTAGAGCCAAAGGAAAACGGAATGGGGGTGGTTTGTAGAGTTTGTTGTTTCCCCACATATCAGACGAACAGGTCCACGTGAGGGGTGCTCCTATTTCTAAGACAAGATTAGAACGACTATAAAGAATCTGAATAAAGCAGGACCATGCCCCTGGGCCTGACATTTATAGCTGGGAATTGTATAATACCTACTTGCCCAAACTAATACTACTTCTGGAAGAGAGTATTCTAGTTTTTCAGGGAGTCAGGCAGAGTAACACCAACCATGGAGAATGCTACTACTGTACATATTATGAAAATGTAGACAGATCATTTAGACTGTGCAGTCTGTAGCTTGATCATGTTACTAAAGCTTGATGTTAAAATTCTCATGAAGACTGTGGCAAAGAGAACTTTCTCCCATCCTTCGGACACTAGGCCCATGTAAGGTTTGTCTTGGGGCAACAACAAACTTTTAATAACATCCGAAGCCTAGCCAACACCCTTACCCTCCTAAACTCATTCCCTGGTGAAACACAAGAAACTAAGCGGCATATATAAGAAAAGTGGTGCTGCACACAGTGCTGCGCCACTTTTCTTGCGCCACTTAGCGCCCCCCTAACACCATAATGTGTGCACCGTATTTAAAATATTGTGCACCGTGGCAGTAGTTAGGGGCAGAGCATCATAATGTTTTATGCTAGTCCGGAGCTTTGCAGGATTAGTGTAAAAAATGTTGACACTAATCCTGCAAAGCCCATTGAGGCTCATTGTAATCAATGGTGTGCCTCCTTTTAACGCCTAAATCTATTAGATTAGATCGATTCGATTTTTTTAAGCCATTTTTTTTACCCCCTCTAACGGGGGAATGCCCCCTTTGCATACATTATGCATGGCACAGGCATAATGTAGCACACAGGATTACAAAGTGGTGCAATGCAAGAACTGCGCCACTTTGTAAATATGGCTCAGGGATTTTGGCCTTGTTGGGTCAAATTAACGTGAAAAAAATGACTCTAATGTGGCGCAAGGAGGCGCAGGGGACTCTTAAATATGCCCTAAAAGCAATCTTGCTGGTTTTGGATGCTGTAAAAGCATCCAGTAGGGTGGACTCATTCTTCATGATGACTGTACTCGAAAGATTTGGAATGGGGGCATTTTCGTAGGCATGATAATACCTGGGTATCAAGCCGCAAGGTAAAAGTGCTGGTAGATGAAGTGAAGTCAGAAATCTTTAATTTATCATAAGGTACTAGGCAGCGTTGCCCCCCTGTCAAGGCTTCTTTATGGTATGGTGAAAGAACCTCATCTTTTTTGGACAAAGCATAAAATAATATTATTTGTAGACGATATACCCTTGTCCCTGGACAACCACTGTTTCTTTGGATGCTGTGGAATATTGTTAAGATATCGGAAACAAGATTAACCAGAACACATCAAAACTTCTACTACTTGGTCTCATACCCAGGAGCATACAAAATTGGGCAGCACAGACCCCTTTAAAATTGCAAAATCAGCGATATGTCATGTAGGAGTGCAAGTGACATCCTCATTAACAGGATGGTACTCTGCAATCATACCCATCTTTCTGGCAAAAGATTATAATAAATGTTCCGAAATGAGGAGGTCACTGTTTATCCTGGTTAGAATAAGTACCTGCAGTTATGATTAATATAATACACAGATTGTTATGTGCTTTCCAAGCAGTGTTGATTCACCCTGGGGGAGAAAACAGACAACCTCCAAAGAGGCCTAAAAATGTGTATGGCAGGGAAAACCTCTCAGAGTGTCCAAGAAAACTCTGATGTCCCCAGTTGGAAAGGGTGAATCAGCCTTCCCATCTGTATTCAATTACTGTAGAACAGCCCAATTACGTAAATAGGTAATTTGTCCAGAGGAGAAACTGACAAACATGGAGTGAGATATATTGGGTAGGTGATTGTGGGACCTGATGTGGTTCCCTTGTAAACATAGATCTCAGACCTTTTACTGTAGCCATGTCATTAGCACACTACTGAACACTTATGACAAGATAGCTTAGGCACACTTTGACACATTTTTCCCATATGCGTTGACACGAACTCAATAATCCAGATTTTACACCAGCCCAAGGGCAGTCAGTGTTTTTGGGCTGTAGAAAAGGGGACTGTTGGATGTACTCTGACATATTTATAAATGGGCAGGCCAGGGCCTTTATGGACTGTTAGCAGACCAACCAGCTACAGGAGTATGACCAATTCCAATATCAACTAGTCTACCATTGGGTTGTCCAGCCAGTTGTCAAGGAAGTTGCTCCAAGACCACTGATTCAAGTGAAAAAACTGTTAACCACATATCTACAAGCTCCTACATTCTTGGAAGTAGGAACCCTGGAAGTAAGTGGGAGAGGGATTTGAATGAAGAGATACCCAAGGTAGGAAATACTTCAAAGGGATGTCTATACAAATATAGGTTATCAGTTCAACAGAGGGGGTGAAACTTTAAAATTATGAATGGGTGGTTACTTACTCCTTACAAACTCCATAATATATTTCCTGTAGCACCAGATAATGGTTGGAAGGTTTATGAAGTGGGGGGCTCATCAATACATATAGAGTGAACATGCCTACATATTGATACATATTGAAAGGTGACGTTAGCTGCTAATAAAGATAGTGTGAGGATTACCCTGCTGCCACACCAATCTACCTCAGGATTGGGTGTGTTCATGCCTAAATAGTACAAGATCCCCCATGGGAAATGGAAACTGATATACCAATTATTGCTAATTGCTAGATTAACATTTGCCAGACAATGAAAAAAAAGGCCAGCACATGTGGCCCCCTAAACTGACAGCTGTCAGAATGTTGGATTAAATTAGTGGCAATGAGCCAGATTTACCTCAAGGATACTTGTAAGGGATTGAAATTTTAACAGTAAGATCTGCAACGCTTTGTTCAGGATTCCTACTTTTCTTGCAGAGGGTGGACTGGAGAACAAGGATTTTGTTTTAAGTTCTTACTTTTACTTGTAAGCTGAAATGCCAGCACAGAAACTAAGGGCCAGATGTATCAACCGTTTTTGCATTCGCAAACAGTGCGAATCACAAAAATTGTCCGTTTGGGAATCCTAAAATGCCTCCTGCCATGTATGAAAGGCATTCGCAGTGCGAAAATAAGGAATTGATAAAATATAAACATTTTGCAAATGAGATGAATTTGCGTGTCGCAAATAGTGTATCGCAAATAGCGATATGAATTACCAAATCGCTAATTGCAAAACACAAATTGCGACACCGATTAGCGAATCACAGATAGCAATCCGCTAAATCGGGACGCTATTTGCAATACACTGATTGCGACACGCAAAAACTGATTCACTATGCGATGCATCAAAAAATCGCAAATTGCGATTATTCACAGAATCGCCTTTTGCACATGCAATTTAGCACGAATTGAAAGCAGGTGATAACCAGATGCAACCTAAATAAAGAGGCCCAGAATGCCTCAGCTGCTCTTCCACAATGGCTCCACTCTACGTCATAGTGAGGAAAATGAGGATCTTGGCAGGTTTGAGGAGAGGGAGGAGGAGACAGGAGCGCTGTAGGAAGTTGGCTCTGTATGTGCTATTTCAAAGCAAGGAATAGCATGCACAGAGTCCAAGGGTTCCCTTAGAGGTAAGATAGTGGCAAAAAGAGATAATACTAATGCTCTATTTTGTGGTAGTGTGGTCGAGCAGTAGGCTTATCAAAGGAGTAGTGTTAAGCATTTGTTGTACATACACCCAGGCAATAAATGAGGAACACACACTCAGAGACAAATCCAGCCAATAGGTTTTGTTATAGAAAAATATCTTTTCTTAGTTTATTTTAAGAACCACAGGTTCAAATTCTACATGTAATATCTCATTTGAAAGGTATTGCAGGTAAGTACTTTAGGAACTTTGAATCATTACATTAGCATGTATACTTTTCACATAAAACACCATAAGCTGTTTTAAAAGTGGACACTGCAATTTTCACAGTTCCTGGGGGAGGTAAGTTTTTGTTAGTTTTGTCAGGTAACTAAATCACTTACAAGTCTCAGGTTTGGGTCCAAGGTAGCCCACCGTTGGGGGTTCAGAGCAACCCCCAAAGTTACCACACCAGCAGCTCAGGGCCGGTCAGGTGCAGAGGTCAAAGAGGTGCCCAAAACGCATAGGCTTCAATGGAGAGAAAGGGGTGCCCCGGTTCCGGTCTGCCAGCAGGTAAGTACCCGCGTCTTCGGAGGGCAGACCAGGGGGGTTTTGTAGGGCCCCGGGGGGGACACAAGTCCACACAACAAGTACACCCTCAGCGGCACTGGGGCAGTCGCGATCAGGGGGAGCCTCGGGATTCCCTCTGCAGGCGTCGCTGTGGGGGCTCAGGGGGGACAACTTTGGTTACTCATGGACTCGGAGTCGCCGGAGGGTCCTCCCTGAGGTGTTGGTTCTCCACCAGTTGAGTCGGGTCGCTGGGTGCAGTGTTGCAAGTCTCACGCTTCTTGCGGGGAGTTGCAGGGGTCTTTAAATCTGCTCCTTGAAATAAAGTTGCAGTTCTTTTGGAGCAGTGCCGCTGTCCTCGGGAGTTTCTTGTCTTTCTTGAAGCAGAGCAGTCCTCAGAGGATTCAGAGGTCGCTGGTCCCTTGGAAAGCGTCGCTGGAGCAGGTTTCTTTGGAAGGCAGGAGACAGGCCAGTAAGTCTGGGGCCAAAGCAGTTGGTGTCTTCTGTTCTTCCTCTGCAGGGGTTTTTCAGCTCAGCAGTCCTCTTCTTCTTGTAGTTTCAGGAATCTAAAGTTTTAGGTTCAGGGGAGCCCTTAAATACTAAATTCAAGGGCGTGTTTAGGTCTGGGGGGTTAGTAGCCAATGGCTACTAGCCCTGAGGGTGGGTACACCCTCTTTGTGCCTCCTCCCAAGGGGAGGGGGTCACATCCCTAATCCTATTGGGGAATCCTCCATCTGCAAGATGGAGGATTTCTAAAAGTTAGAGTCACTTCAGCTCAGGACACCTTAGGGGCTGTCCTGACTGGCCAGTGACTCCTCCTTGTTATTCTCATTATTTTCTCCGGCCTTGCCGCCAAAAGTGGGGGCCGTGGCCGGAGGGGGCGGGCAACTCCACTAGCTGGAGTGTCCTGCAGTGCTGGCACAAAGGGGTGAGCCTTTGAGGCTCACCGCCAGGTGTGACAGCTCCTGCCTGGGGGAGGTGTTAGCATCTCCACCCAGTGCAGGCTTTGTTACTGGCCTCAGAGTGACAAAGGCACTCTCCCCGTGGGGCCAGCAACATGTCTCGGTTGTGGCAGGCTGCTGGAACCAGTCAGCCTACACAGATAGTCGGTTAAGGTTTCAGGGGGCACCTCTAAGGTGCCCTCTGGGGTGTATTTCACAATAAAATGTACACTGGCATCAGTGTGCATTTATTGTGCTGAGAAGTTTGATACCAAACTTCCCAGTTTTCAGTGTAGCCATTATGGTGCTGTGGAGTTCGTGTAAAACAGACTCCCAGACCATATACTCTTATGGCTACCCTGCACTTACAATGTCTAAGGTATTGCTTAGACACTGTAGGGGCACAGTGCTCATGCACTGGTGCCCTCACCTATGGTATAGTGCACCCTGCCTTAGGGCTGTAAGGCCTGCTAGAGGGGTGACTTATCTATACCTGCATAGGCAGTGAGAGGCTGGCATGGCACCCTGAGGGGAGTGCCATGTCGACTTACTCGTTTTGTTCTCACCAGCACACACAAGCTGGCAAGCAGGGTGTCTGTGCTGAGTGAGGGGTCTCCAGGGTGGCATAAGATATGCTGCAGCCCTTAGAGACCTTCCTTGGCATCAGGGCCCTTGGTACCAGGGGTACCATTTACAAGGGACTTATCTGGATGCCAGGGTGTGCCAATTGTGGATACAAAAGTACAGGTTTAGGGAAAGAACACTGGTGCTGGGGCCTGGTTAGCAGGCCTCAGCACACTTTCAATTCAAAACATAGCATCAGCAAAGGCAAAAAGTCAGGGGGTAACCATGCCAAGGAGGCATTTCCTTACACAACCCCCCCCCAAACGAAAGAGGATGAGACTAACCTTTCCCAAGAGAGTCTTCATTTTCTAAGTGGAAGAACCTGGAAAGGCCATCTGCATTGGCATGGGCAGTCCCAGGTCTGTGTTCCACTATAAAGTCCATTCCCTGTAGGGAGATGGACCACCTCAACAGTTTTGGATTTTCACCTTTCATTTGCATCAGCCATCTGAGAGGTCTGTGGTCAGTTTGAACTAGGAAGTGAGTACCAAAGAGGTATGGTCTCAACTTCTTCAGGGACCAAACCACAGCAAAGGCCTCCCTCTCAATGGCACTCCAACGCTGCTCCCTGGGGAGTAACCTCCTGCTAATGAAAGCAACAGGCTGGTCAAGGCCATCATCATTTGTTTGGGACAAAACTGCCCCTATCCCATGTTCAGAGGCATCTGTTTGCACAATGAATTGCTTGGAGTAATCTGGAGCTTTTAGAACTGGTGCTGTGCACATAGCTTGTTTCAGGGTGTCAAAGGCCTGTTGGCATTCTACAGTCCAGTTTACTTTCTTGGGCATTTTCTTGGAGGTGAGTTCTGTGAGGGCTGTCACAATGGATCCATATCCCTTCACCAACCTCCTATAGTACCCAGTCAAGCCAAGGAATGCCCTGACTTGAGTCTGGGTTTTTGGAGCTGCCCAGTCCAGAATAGTCTGGATCTTAGGCTGGAGTGGCTGAACTTGGCCTCCACCTACAAGGTGTCCCAAGTAAACCACAGTTCCCTGCCCTATCTGGCATTTGGATGCCTTGATAGAGGGGCCTGCAGATTGCAGAGCCTTCAAAACCTTCTTCAGGTGGACCAGGTGATCCTGCCAGGTGGAGCTGAAGACAGCAATATCATCAAGATAAGCTGCACTAAAGGATTCCAACCCAGCAAGGACTTGATTCACCAACCTTTGGAAGGTGGCAGGGGCATTCTTTAAACCAAAGGGCATAACAGTGAACTGATAATGCCCATCAGGTGTGGAGAATGCTGTCTTTTCTTTTGCTCCAGGGGCCATTTTGATTTGCCAGTACCCAGCTGTTAAGTCAAAGGTACTTAAGAATTTGGCAGCCCCTAATTTGTCTATCAGCTCATCAGCTCTAGGAATGGGATGGGCATCTGTCTTGGTGACAGAATTAAGGCCTCTGTAGTCCACACAAAACCTCATCTCTCTCTTTCCTTCTTTGGTGTGAGGTTTGGGGACTAAGACCACTGGGCTAGCCCAGGGGCTGTCAGAGTACTCAATTACTCCCAATTCCAGCATCTTGTGGACTTCCACCTTGATGCTTTCCTTAACTTGGTCAGACTGTCTGAATATTTTGTTTTTGACAGGCATGCGGTCCCCTGTGTCCACATCATGGGTACACAGGTGTGTCTGACCAGGGGTTAGGGAAAAGAGTTCAGCAAACTGCTGTAGGACCTTCCTACAGTCAGACTGCTGTTGGCTAGAGAGGGTGTCTGAATAGATCACTCCATCCACTGAGCCATCTTTAGGGTCTGATGAGAGGAGATCAGGGAGAGGCTCGCTCTCAGCTTCCTGGTCCTCATCTGTTACCATCAACAGATTTACATCAGCCCTGTCATGGAAGAGCTTAAGGCGGTTCACATGGATCACCCTCTTGGGGCTCCTGCTTGTGCCCAGGTCCACCAGGTAGGTGACCTGACTCTTCCTCTCTAGTACTGGGTAAGGGCCACTCCATTTGTCCTGAAGTGCCCTGGGAGCCACAGGCTCCAGAACCCAGACTTTCTGTCCTGGTTGATATTCAACCAGTGCAGCCTTTTGGTCATACCACAACTTCTGGAGTTGTTGGTTGGCCTCAAGGTTTTTACTTGCCTTTTCCATGTTCTCTGCCATCCTTGAGCGAAGGCCAAGTACATAGTTCACTATGTCTTGTTTAGGCTCATGAAGAGGTCTGTCCCAGCCTTCTTTAACAAGAGCAAGTGGTCCCCTTACAGGGTGGCCAAACAGAAGTTCAAAGGGTGAGAATCCTACTCCCTTCTGAGGCACCTCTCTGTAAGCGAAAAGCAGACATGGCAGGAGGACATCCCATCTCCTTTTGAGTTTTTCTGGGAGTCCCATGATCATGCCCTTTAATGTCTTGTTGAATCTCTCAACAAGGCCATTAGTTTGTGGATGATATGGTGTAGTGAACTTATAAGTCACTCCACACTCATTCCACATGTGTTTTAGGTATGCTGACATGAAGTTGGTACCTCTGTCAGACACCACCTCCTTAGGGAAACCCACTCTGGTAAAGATACAAATGAGGGCCTTGGCTACTGCAGGGGCAGTAGTCGACCTAAGGGGAATAGCTTCAGGATACCTAGTAGCATGATCCACTACTACTAGGATGTACATATTTCCTGAGGCTGTGGGAGGTTCCAGTGGACCCACTATGTCCACACCCACTCTTTCAAAGGGGACCCCCACCACTGGAAGTGGAATGAGGGGGGCCTTTGGATGCCCACCTGTCTTACCACTGGCTTGACAGGTGGGACAGGAGAGGCAAAACTCCTTAACCTTCTGGGACATATTGGGCCAGTAGAAGTGGTTGACTAACCTCTCCCACGTCTTGGTTTGTCCCAAATGCCCAGCAAGGGGAATATCATGGGCTAAGGTCAGAATAAACTCTCTGAAACCCTGAGGCACTACCACTCTCCTAGTGGCACCAGGTTTGGGATCTCTTGCCTCAGTGTACAGGAGTCCATCTTCCCAATAGACCCTGTGTGTTCCATTTTTCTTGCCTTTGGACTCTTCAGCAGCTTGCTGCCTAAGGCATTCAAGAGAGGGACAGGTTTCTTGTCCCTTACACAACTCTTCCCTTGAGGGTCCCCCTGGGCCTAAGAGCTCAACCTGATAAGGTTCCAGCTCCATAGGCTCAGTTCCCTCAGAGGGCAGAACTTCTTCCTGAGAAGAGAGGTTCTCTTTTTCTTGTTGTGTTGCAGCTGGTTTCCCAGCTGACTTTCCTTTTCTCTTGGTAGGCTGGGCCTTTCTTCCAGACTCCAGCTCTACTTTTTCACCCTGTGCCTTGCACTGTGCCCTTGTCTTGACACACACCAGTTCAGGGATACCCAGCATGGCTGCATGGGTTTTCAGTTCTACCTCAGCCCATGCTGAGGACTCCAGGTCATTTCCAAGCAAACAGTCTACTGGGATATTTGAGGAGACCACCACCTGTTTCAGGCCATTGACCCCTCCCCACTCTAAAGTTACCATAGCCATGGGATGTACTTTAGTCTGATTGTCAGCGTTGGTAACTGGATAAGTTTGTCCAGCCAGGTATTGGCCAGGGGAAACCAGTTTCTCTATCACCATAGTGACACTGGCACCTGTATCCCTCAGGCCCTCTACACTTGTCCCATTAATTAAGAGCTGCTGCCTGTATTTTTGCATGTTAGGGGGCCAGGCAGCCAGTGTGGCTAAATCCACCCCACCCTCAGAGACTAATGTAGCTTCAGTGTGACACCTGATTTGCTCTGGGCACACTGTTGATCCCACTTGGAGACTAGCCATTCCAGTGTTAGCTGGAGTGGAGTTTGAAGTGGTATTTTTCTTGGGACAGGCCTTGTCTCCAGTTTGGTGTCCAGACTGACTACAGCTACGACACCAGGCCTTTTTGGGATCAAAGTTTTTACCCTTGTACCCAGAATTGTTTTGTGAAGAGGCTCTGGGCCCACCCTCCTGTGCAGGTTTTTGGGGGCCTGTAGAAGACTCTTTACTATTTTTGTTTTTGGCTGTCTCACCACCCTTCCCCTGGGGAGGTTTTGTGACCCCTTTCTTTTGGTCACCCCCAGTTTTGGACACCCTAGTCTTGACCCAATGGTCCGCCTTCTTTCCCAATTCTTGGGGAGAAATTGGTCCTAGGTCTACCAGATGCTGATGCAGTTTGTCATTGAAACAATTACTTAACAGGTGTTCTTTCACAAATAAATTGTACAGCCCATCATAATTACTTACACTACTGCCTTGAATCCAACCATCTAGTGTTTTTACTGAGTAGTCTACAAAGTCAACCCAGGTCTGGCTCGAGGATTTTTTAGCCCCCCTGAATCTAATCCTATACTCCTCAGTGGAGAATCCAAAGCCCTCAATCAGGGTACCCTTCATGAGGTCATAAGATTCTGCATCTTTTCCAGAGAGTGTGAGGAGTCTATCCCTACACTTTCCTGTGAACATTTCCCAAAGGAGAGCACCCCAGTGAGATTTGTTCACTTTTCTGGTTACACAAGCCCTCTCAAAAGCTGTGAACCATTTGGTGATGTCATCACCATCTTCATATTTAGTTACAATCCCTTTAGGGATTTTCAACATGTCAGGAGAATCTCTGACCCTATTTATGTTGCTGCCACCATTGATGGGTCCTAGGCCCATCTCTTGTCTTTCCCTTTCTATGGCTAGGATCTGTCTTTCCAAAGCCAATCTTTTGGCCATCCTGGCTAACTGGATGTCCACTTCACTGGAGTTATCCTCAGTGATTTCAGAGAGGTTGGTCCCTCCTGTGAGGGAGCCAGCATCTCTGACTATTATGCTTGGAGTCAGGGCTTGAGAGGCCCTGTCCTCCCTAGATAGGACTGGTAGGGGGGAATCACCCTCCAAGTCACTATCATCATCCTCTGAGTTGCCATCCTCAGAGGGGTTGGCCTTTTCAAACTCTGCCAACAGCTCCTGGAGCTGTAGTTTGGAAGGTCTGGGGCCCATTACTATTTTCTTTATTTTACATAGTGACCTTAGCTCCCTCATCTTAAGATGGAGGTAAGGTGTGGTGTCGAGTTCCACCACATTCATCTCTGCACTAGACATTATGCTTCTAAAAGTTGGAATACTTTTTAAGAATCTAAAACTAGTTCTAGGTTCTAATTCAAACTTTCACAAAACTCTAAACTCTAAAAGGAAATGCTACACAGGGACTAACACAAGGCCCTAGCAGGTCTTTTAGGAATTTAGAAAAATAGTTCAAATTGCAAAAAATCAATTTCTAATGAAAATTTTTGGAATTTGTCATGTGATCAGGTATTGGCTGAGTAGTCCAGCAAATGCAAAGTCTTGTACCCCACCGCTGATCCACCAATGTAGGAAGTTGGCTCTGTATGTGCTATTTCAAAGTAAGGAATAGCATGCACAGAGTCCAAGGGTTCCCCTTAGAGGTAAGATAGTGGCAAAAAGAGATAATACTAATGCTCTATTTTGTGGTAGTGTGGTCGAGCAGTAGGCTTATCAAAGGAGTAGTGTTAAGCATTTGTTGTACATACACCCAGGCAATAAATGAGGAACACGCACTCAGAGACAAATCCAGCCAATAGGTTTTGTTATAGAAAAATATATTTTCTTAGTTTATTTTAAGAACCACAGGTTCAAATTCTACATGTAATATCTCATTTGAAAGGTATTGCAGGTAAGTACTTTAGGAACTTTGAATCATTACATTAGCATGTATACTTTTCACATAAAACACCATAAGCTGTTTTAAAAGTGGACACAGTGCAATTTTCACAGTTCCTGGGGGAGGTAAGTTTTTGTTAGTTTTGTCAGGTAAGTAAATCACTTACAAGTCTCAGGTTTAGGTCCAAGGTAGCCCACCGTTGGGGGTTCAGAGCAACCCCAAAGTTACCACACCAGCAGCTCAGGGCCGGTCAGGTGCAGAGGTCAAAGAGGTGCCCAAAACGCATAGGCTTCAATGGAGAGAAGGGGGTGCCCCGGTTTCGGTCTGCCAGCAGGTAAGTATCCGTGTCTTCGGAGGGCAGACCAGGGGGGTTTTGTAGGGCACCGGGGGGGACACAAGTCCACACAACAAGTACACCCTCAGCGGCACTGGGGCGGCCGGGTGCAGTGTAGAAACAAGCGTCGGGTTTTCAATGGAAATCAATGAGAGATCAAGGGATCTCTTCAGCGTTGCAGGCAGGCAAGGGGGGGGGCTCCTCGGGGTAGCCACCACCTGGACAAGGGAGAGGGCTTCCTGGGGGTCACTCCTGCACAGAAGTTCCGATCCTTCAGGTGCTGGGGGCTGCGGGTGCAGGGTCTTTTCCAGCCGTCGGGATATTAGGTTCAGGCAGTCGCGGTCAGGGGGAGCCTCGGGATTCCCTCTGCAGGCGTCGCTGTGGGGGCTCAGGTGGGACAACTTTGTTTACTCACGGACTCGGAGTCGCCGGAGGGTCCTCCCTGAGGTGTTGGTTCTCCACCAATCGAGTCGGGGTCGCCGGGTGCAGTGTTGCAAGTCTCACGCTTCTTGCGGGGAGTTGCAGGGGTCTTTAAATCTGCTCCTTGAAATAAAGTTGCAGTTCTTTTGGAGCAGTGCTGCTGTCCTCGGGAGTTTCTTGTCTTTCTTGAAGCAGAGCAGTCCTCAGAGGATTCAGAGGTCACTGGTCCCTTGGAAAGCGTCGCTGGAGCAGGTTTCTTTGGAAGGCAGGAGACAGGCCAGTAAGTCTGGGGCCAAAGCAGTTGGTGTCTTCTGTTCTTCCTCTGCAGAGGTTTTTCAGCTCAGCAGTCCTCTTCTTCTTGTAGTTTCAGGAATCTAAAGTTTTAGGTTCAGGGGAGCCCTTAAATACTAAATTCAAGGGCGTGTTTAGGTCTGGGGGTTAGTAGCCAATGGCTACTAGCCCTGAGGGTGGGTACACCCTCTTTGTGCCTCCTCCCAAGGGGTGGGGGTCACATCCCTAATCCTATTGGGGAATCCTCCATCTGCAAGATGGAGGATTTCTAAAAGTTAGAGTCACTTCAGCTCAGGACATCTTAGGGGCTGTCCTGACTGGCCAGTGACTCCTCCTTGTTATTCTCATTATTTTCTCCGGCCTTGCCGCCAAAAGTGGGGGCCGTGGCCGGAGGGGGCGGGCAACTCCACTAGCTGGAGTGTCCTGCGGTGCTGGCACAAAGGGGTGAGCCTTTGAGGCTCACCGCCAGGTGTGACAGCTCCTGCCTGGGGGAGGTGTTAGCATCTCCACCCAGTGCAGGCTTTGTTACTGGCCTCAGAGTGACAAAGGCACTCTCCCCGTGGGGCCAGCAACATGTCTCGGTTGTGGCAGGCTGCTGGAACCAGTCAGCCTACACAGATAGTCGGTTAAGGTTTCAGGGGGCACCTCTAAGGTGCCCTCTGGGGTGTATTTCACAATAAAATGTACACTGGCATCAGTGTGCATTTATTGTGCTGAGAAGTTTGATACCAAACTTCCCAGTTTTCAGTGTAGCCATTATGGTGCTGTGGAGTTCGTGTAAAACAGACTCCCAGACCATATACTCTTATGGCTACCCTGCACTTACAATGTCTAAGGTATTGCTTAGACACTGTAGGGGCACAGTGCTCATGCACTGGTGCCCTCACCTATGGTATAGTGCACCCTGCCTTAGGGCTGTAAGGCCTGCTAGAGGGGTGACTTATCTATACCTGCATAGGCAGTGAGAGGCTGGCATGGCACCCTGAGGGGAGTGCCATGTCGACTTACTCGTTTTGTTCTCACCAGCACACACAAGCTGGCAAGCAGGGTGTCTGTGCTGAGTGAGGGGTCTCCAGGGTGGCATAAGATATGCTGCAGCCCTTAGAGACCTTCCTTGGCATCAGGGCCCTTGGTACCAGGGGTACCATTTACAAGGGACTTATCTGGATGCCAGGGTGTGCCAATTGTGGATACAAAAGTACAGGTTTAGGGAAAGAACACTGGTGCTGGGGCCTGGTTAGCAGGCCTCAGCACACTTTCAATTCAAAACATAGCATCAGCAAAGGCAAAAAGTCAGGGGTAACCATGCCAAGGAGGCATTTCCTTACAAGCGCATTTTCAGAGTGCGCATTACCCTTTTTGACCAGACTGAGGAGGAAATTTTTGAGAAGTACAGGTTAAGCTCAGCCATGATACTTGACCTGATAGCTGAGCTACAACCCATGCTGCAGCACACAACACACAGGACCAATAGCATACCCACCCATGTGCAAGTATCATGCTCCCTTCACCTACTAGCCTCAGGGACCTATCAAGGGATAGCAGCAGCTGGAGAGGTACCACAGAGTGCCCTCTCTAGATTTTTCAATGCATTCCTCAATGCCATGCTGAGCAGAATACAACTGTACATAAGATTCCCCAACACCCCACAGGCATTACAACAAGCTAAAATTAATTTTTACCAGATAGCACAGTTCTCACATGTCCTAGGTGCCATTGATGGGACACGTGTAGCAATCTGTCCGCCACTGGCCACCGAGTATGTGTATCGCAACAGTAAAAACAATCATTCCATGAACATACAGGTGATATGCAACGCCTCCCACATCATTACCGATCTCGTGGCCAGATACCCCAGGAGCACACATAACCCACACATCTTTCGCCACACCGGATTCACACAAGACTGCTAGCTGGGGAGTTCGGTGAAGGATATCTACTAGGTAATTTGATAGTTTACAATGTTGCATTGATGTAAGTGTGATGTCAGATATCACAAGTACTCATTTTACTCTCTGTGCATTCAGGAGACAGCGCCTACGCTGTGCGCACCTATATACTGACGCCCTACCTGAGCCCTGCAACTCCAGCAGAGAGGAGGTACAATGCTGCACATAGGGCAACCTGCAATGTGGTGGAGTGCACTTTTGGGCTGCTGAAGAGCCACTTCAGGTGCATCCATAAGAGTGGAGGTGCACTACAGTACAGCCCACAGATGACATGCAAAATTGTGGCCACAAGTCCTATCTTGCACAACATATCAACCACCAAGGGCATACCAGTGGAACTCATGGAGCTGCACTCAGATGAGAATGATGATCCCTTACCACCCCTTCAACCAGCAGACAGGAGCAGTGCAGCAGAGGGCAGGCAAAGACGTGTTGAAATCACGCGCAACCATTTTTGATGTAAGTAATGACAACTCCACTTCAATAATATGTATTTCTGTAGTTAGCCTCTTTATTACCTTGACTTCAGGTAACAAATTTGTCAATAGGACATAGCTATGCACAATAGGCAGACATGAACGATTAACATTGTCATACTATTAGCATTGTAGTATAACTGTAATGCTACATGTTTAGGTAGTCCCCTGTAGCCCTCAACATCACTTCTTACGTCCACGCACTCCACTTGAGTGCTCAGTGCCCTCGCTGGCACCTCTTGTAGCAGGTTCACATGCAGTACTGTGTCTGGCACTGCAACGCCTCAGATCAATTACAGGGACTGTCAGACTGCTGAGGCTAGAGGACTCCTCACTATCCTCAACACCCAGTGCGCTGGTTGTGGCACTGTGTGCTGTTTGTATTGCATCCAGTATTTGCACCAATCCCTGTGCAACGTCCCGACTGCAATGTGCCATCTCCACCTGTGTGGCCACGGCACGCCGTGATATCAAGGCTGTTGAACTTGCAAGCCGATTGACGGATCTACAGAAGCTATCAAACCTTCTCAAGAATTGGTGATGGCGCCTGCGCTGGCTGACGCGCTCCTGCTGTATCTCAGTGCAGAGTTCCCCAATGGCGTGTGTCAACTCCTTGGTGTTTTCAGCTGCTGTTTGTTGTCCCTCAATCAGAGTCTCCAATTGCTTGTGTAGTAATCCCATTTTGTAATTGGGAGACACAAACTGTCTGTGCAGTGACCTCATGTGTTTGCATTGCAGGCACTGCACCTTCAGCATGGAAGCTTCAAGGCCGCCAAAGATTGATGGGCCCTCTCCTTCATCTGTGCACTGTCTGCCTGCTTCGCGGCGCCTCCTGAGGGGAGTTGACTGGCGTTGGTGCAGGGACTGCTGTCTTCCTGTGGGACTAGCCTCTGGTGGTGGCGTGGGTTAGTCTTCTGGCATTTCATCTGAGTCCAGGTTATACTCTGGGAGTTGTAACACCCTTGCCCTGCGTCTAGTCTATTAGGAGCAATACTGTAGGACTCACTGGTATTTGAGTCAAACTGTGGCTGCGTTTCTGGTTTGCCCACTTTTTCAGATACTGCAGCAGCAGGGACCGAGGCATCTGCAAGGACAATGTGCAGCATGTCAGTTTTTGCATTTTTCACAGAATTTCGCATTGTTGCTTTAAATGTACAATTAAATCATGTCACTATAAGTCGTTTCTGGTGTTTCTCTATGCGGCTGACCACTAGCTTGCTATTTATGTTGTGTATTCACCTTAGGCTTATGTACTACCACTCCCATAAGACATAGTTGTGTTGTATGTAAGATGTGACATAGACTACTTTTTGCCTGTGCATCAAGCCAATATCTATTTCCTAAGGGGCATTTGTACATGCACATATGGGGATACACATAATTACTGGCCTTACCTTTGCTGGTGCTGGGTGTCCCTGAGGTGTCAATGTCAGTAACGCCAGTGACAGCTTTCGGAAGCAATGTGGACTCCACCAGGTCTTTCATGGGGGTGGACGATGTCTGGGTGGATGGTCCACCTCTGGTGCTCCTTGCCTCCTTTAGCCTGCTGGCCACCCTCTCTTTGGCACGGGAACGCAAGTCGTACCATCGCTTGAGTATCTCCTCCACAGAGCGCTGCGCAACACCCACTGCGCATATTTGTGTCTGAATGTCAGACCAGAGTTTCCGCTTCTCACTCTCAGGTACTTGGAGTGAGTTCTTGCCAAATGGTCTGTCATGGTTCCTAACAACCTCCTCAGTGAGCACCTCCAATTCTTGCTCACTGAATTTGAGCTTCCTCTTCCTGTCTCCCTTCTCCTTCCCATTTCCAGCATTGGCCATGGTGCTGTTTGGTCCTGGCTTGCTCACAATGCTGGCTCCCTGGTGCTGGGCTGTGTCTCTCTCCCTGCTCCTATGGGTGTGGCTCCTGGAAACAGCATGGGCTGATTTACTTCCTGGTTTTGATGTCATCAGGCTGTTCTGGTTTGTCGTTTTCTCTATTTGTGATTTTCATTTACCGAATTGCAATTTTTTTAGCGATTTGGTATTTGCATCTCACAAACTGCGTTTGGGAATTTTAAGAAATCGCTATTAGCGATCTTCAATTTTGATACATCGCTTTTTGCATTTCTTAAATAGCGATTTCTTAAAAATCGCTATTTGAGAATCGCTAACTGGAACCTTGATACATCTTGCCCTAAGTCTTTATATTTGATTCTTCTGGCAAGTAATTTCTTACTTTGATTGGTGTATGCTGATATCCTTGTAAACGCTTGGAAGCTAATGAGAAGAATTTAATAAAAAGGACACTGCTTTGAGTGAGGTGCCCTTTTAATATTTGTGACGTGTCCCATTCAGTAGAGAGGGACAGATTACAAAGCTGCTGCCTGCAGTGATTTCTCTTTGTCAGTGCTTAGATCTTAATGTGTTCTTGTCTGTGTGGGAAACTGCACCTTGTTGCAGTATCCCCCGCCTCCCACTTCCCACCCCCACTTTGTGCCTGGTTTCTGAATGCAACTTGGACTGGAGTGCACTGGGATCCTGCTAACCAGGTTCCCAGTGCCAGTGTTCCTTCCTTAAAATTGCAAAGGTAATTGGAAACACCCTTAACTACCACTATAAGTCCCTAGTAAATGGGTACCTATGTGCCAAGGGCATGGGGTTCTATGGGTAGGCCCCTGAGGGCAGCAGCACTGATTGTGCCACCCTCTAGGGCCCTGCATCCAGATTCACCTAGCACTGCCACTGCAGGCTGAGTGTCCTGGTGCAAACCTAAAACACAAACTCGACATGGCACACTACCTGTGGGCCCTGTCAACCATACACTGCATTTACTATGTGTAAGACATCCCTCTGGCAGGCCTTCCAGCCCTAAGGCAGGGTGTTCCATATTATATGTGAGGGCACAGCTGCATGAGAAATATGCTCCCACTGTGTCCTTGCCAAACCTGGGACATAGTGAGTCAACAGAGCAGTCATTTTAATATATGTGCGGGACACTGGGTAACACGAGTTTCCTAGCTACATAATGGCTACTCTGAACCCTGGGTTGTTTGGTATCAAACAACTTAGAATGATAAATCCAAACTGGTATCAGTACTAGATTTATCATAAAATTTACCCAAGGGTCACCATAGAGGTGCCTCCTGCAAAAGCTAACTATCCTGGCACGGTAGCTGACTGGTTCTATCCAGCTTGCCACCTCCAGACAGCCAATGTACAAACCTTGTGGGAGAGCCCTGTCTCTCTGGTTTGTAACACAACTTCCTTCCTAGGTGGTGGGGCTAACAGCCCCTCCCCCAGCAATGTGCACTGCCCTGCTAGTGAGCTTCAAAGGGCTTACCACCCTTGAAACTCGACCCCCAGGCCTGCTACTAGCAGCAGATGGCCTCCCCCTTTGCAAACCCCCACTTTTGGCAGGAGTAAAGGTGGGAAACCACACAAAGGGTAGGAGGAGTGGCCCCCACCTGGCATGCAAGGTGTTGCCTGCGAGGTGAACCCTCCATTTCATATTGCTCCATCTTAGATGGAAGGAAAATAGGCAATTAGATTAAGGGAAGGTGCCCTTCCCATAGGAAGTGGTCACTGTAGTGGATATAGCCACCCAAAGGTAAGTGTCCTATTGGACATTACCAGGTTCGCCCTAAAACGCCCATTAAATTCAGTATTTAGTGGGCATCCATGGACCAAGAAATCAGATTTGAAGGACACAAAGAAGACTAGCCCAAAGAAGATCCAAGGAACGAGAACTGTGGACCTGCTGCACAAGAAAAAGGCACCAAACCCTGCCTGCTTTACTCAGGACCCGACAATCACCGCTGCAGAGCTGGACACTGGACTGACCTCAAGAAACTCAGAGGACCTCCAGGCTTCGCCCAAGATGTCCTGCCAGAGTGGAGGTACCACTCTGCAACAAACTAAGAACCGGCAACCGAGTGAGGGTCAGTTCGCTGACCGGTCTATATCTCCCATACCAGAAGTTGCCGCCAGACCAGATGACCACAAGGACAAACCCTGCAAGTGTGCCAAGTTTGGTGGCACTGTGCCCTCTAGTGGCTGTACTGTACCAATACCCTGGGTACTGGTCAGCTGATGTCGGACATCAAGAAAAGCAGCTCGCCCAGAGCTGAAAAAGGACCAGGAAGAAGCCCTAGTCGAAGGACTTCAGGAACACCCTGGACATTCCGCCAGAGTGCCCCCATAGTCCTGTAAGTGACTGACAGAGAAACCTACCTCCAGCTCCAAAGGGCTACTTTGCACACAGCCTCTGGCTCACCAATTTGCTCTGCACCTGTCCACTCTGTGCCCTGCAACGTAGAACCAGCTGTGCCCCAAGGGTCCTTCACCCCTTGCGACCTCAACACTCCAAGGGAACCCCCAGGCACCACCTTTAAGTGAGAACAGACCTTCTCCAAGTCGTCCCCCTAAGTGGCCCTGCACTAGCTCCAAGAGACTTTCTACCATTGCTCCCACTGGAACCAGGAGCCCCACGAACTTCTCCAGCTGGCAAAGTGACCCCCCCCCCTAGAACCTCAACCAACCTGCAAAAGCAGAACTTGGTAAACCAACTTTATGATTTTATATGTATTTTTTAAAAGTGACTGCCTATGGATTCCTATGGTGCGTAATTACGCACAGAAAGACTGCATTTATTAAAACTTCAAAAATCCATTTATTAAAAAGTACTTAACCAATTTTGATAATCTCAGCCTTAAAATTCATATACAAATCTGAAGTATTTTTATAAATTGGTATTGAGTTATTCCTTCGACTGTGTGAAATGCATGATTGATACTGTGAGTACAACAAATGCTTTGCACTTCTCCAAGATTGGCCTAACTGCTCGACCAAGCTACATCAAAAACTAGTGCATTAGGTGATCTAGTTTTCTATCTCTGGAAACCAACGTGTGGTTGCTTGGACCCCCTGCACAGTGTGCCTAGCTTGCACACTACATAAGAGGGCCAGCCTCCTAGAGTCTGTCTGGTGCTATCAAGAAAGCTGCGGAGGAAAGACAGATATTTCTGCATCGCCTCTGTCAGAGTGCCTTCACACCTTCTAGTAGTGTCCTGTTTTGTTGCACTCCTAAAACTTCTCAGTGTCTGTGAAAGATGTACCAAAGGCACTGTGGGGCTTAGGGCTGCTGGACCGTCCCTCTTGTCTTTGATACGGCATAGTGCTATTTATTTCACAGTCATGTCTGTGGCAGGCCATTACCTCATCCTGAAATTCTATTGCCATGTCTACTGCCAGGGTGTCTCTTAATCTGGATGGCTTTTGCATCAGTAGTTAAGGGACGTCTGAGAACTACTTTAAACAGTAACTTGTGATCTTAAAGCCTTCTCATTATTGTTACTGTCAAATTCACAATGATGGATATGTGATTTTAGGTGAAACGAATGCCCAAATGAACTCACCAGGCTTCTGACATGTCATGTGAAATATGTAACATTGATGACCAACTTTTTTCCTGGAATATGTCATGAGGCATTTCTATATCTTTTCGTACCTGTCAATGTCTTTATCAGCAACGTGAAAGATTATGTCACATGTGGAGGTCCATATACATTACTTCATGTGGCCCTTCAAGCACGTTTCCTTCTCTGTGCCCAGCTCATGAGTATAGCTTTTCTATGACCTCAATCCAGTGACCCCTATTGGGTCAGAAGATTGTTTTTAGTCACCAAGACTTGAATTGAGGCACTGCATCAATGGCAAGAGAATCAGACAGTCACAGCACTGCTGGGCGTCTAAGACAATTCAACTTTTAGATTGTCTGCTACTTGGTCGCTGTCTCGCTGTCTTGGACAACATCTTCACAGAAACGGCAGTCGCCCAAGATAACTGACTAGATATCAAATAAAACATTGCAGGAAATGACTTTCCCTGAATTATAAGTGAAACAGAGAGCTACCTCATTACCATTGTACAATTTTGATTGAAATCTACATCAGATATGTACAACATAACTTATTTATACGGTATTTAGCATCTTCTCTCACAGCTAGCGGGCTACTTCAGGTCTGATTTAAACAAGTGGGACTCTGTGGTGCTTGTGACCCAGCTTGCACTGCAAGCAAAAGAAGTCACCTAGAGTTTGCTGTGCTTGAATTGTCAGTTCACAATTCGAATTCGAGCCCTTGGGTTTTTTGTTTGTGCATCTGCCAGACATATGAACGGAAGTGCTGAAACTTACTAAACCTGATTGCAACAAATGGGTTCCATCCTTTTAGTCCAAAAAGATGTTTTGCTTTTGACTTCTTCATTTTTGGACTTTACAGTGAAGGAGTCTCACTACCTGAGTCTCGCTTACGGTAAATTCACGGTAGTTGGACTAAAGGTGTTAACCGCTAGTGTATGTCTTTTAAGATAAAGCAGCTGCTGCTCAGCTAAGGTAAGAGGCACCGGGTTGGTTACATGTGAACACATGAGCACACATGTATGTGCACGTGTGAGCTGAGCATCTGAGACTACAGTTGTGTGCAGCCCTATATCTATTGCAGAAGGGACTCTGCAAAGATTGCCACTGACATGGGGCAGTCCTTACAATATGAGCAGGCATTCATAGTGAAAGTCTGTAGTGCTTACTGGAAAATCTGTGGTATTTTCACTCTATTGTACATATAGGCAAAATCTGCCCTAATGTACAGTTTTGCTCCACATATGCCTGCAGAGTCCAGTGAGGTTACAAACTGGGGTAAAACATGCACACCAAGTTCGAATAGGCAGTCCCCAGTATCCCACAACCACAACCTATGAGACTTCAGGATTTGTGATATTTCTCTGAATCTGCACATAATCAGATTCATGGCCTTTTTCCTCCCTACTGGCCCAAGTTAATTACTCTGCTCCCCAGCAAAACGCCCCCAACAGCAGGGAAGGAGCACCAGGTGCCAGAGAGAGGACAATGCTGGGACAGGGAGCTAGAAACTCCAGCTGCCCACAAAATGTTACACTCTAGAGGCAAAGAGGCCTGATGAAAATGCTCTCGGTGGCAACCCCTGGGCACCAGGAGAAAAATGAGCACAAGATGAGGAAAAACCATCCAATAGGGCAAAAGATGTGCACCTTTAAAAGTTTGCCTTTTTAAACAGGGCCCAGGGGTTGGTGCATTATTATTCAGTACTGCACATCTGCACATACTTTCAGTGTTCAAGTATTGTTGTGAGTCTGCAAGAATACAATATTCTTTGTTTTAGGATCTCCCATTCTGACGTATAAACATGATTAGGCAATCTTACATAAATTAGTACATGTATTTTCTCACCTTATATCTTCCAGTTTCCCACTGGAATCTAGTAGCTTGAACCTTGAAGAGTGCAGTGTTAAACCTATGGAAGAAATGTAAGACGGAGATCAATAGGTACCCGCATAGTCACTAACACTGCGATTTTACTACATCACCCAAAGTTACCAAAAAATAAAAAGGGGTCTGTTGTCGACCAGAAACTGAATTAAATCATTCCTTCAATTTTTCGCAAAACATCATCCATAAGTAGGGAACTGAATAATGTCTCATGGAGCGCCAGAAGTCTTAGAAATAATGGTTTTTAGATTCCAATCACTCTGTCACAGTAAAACAAACACCAAATAACAGTCTTGTCCTTTGTTTGCAGGGTAAACAACCATAATCCACAAGAGGCCATAGAGTCACAGTTTTGGACAGTAAGTTTATATCCAACAATGCATGTTAATCATGCACCTTACCAATTAAGAAGGCTGGTCAGCTGTTGGTAAACCCTCTTGTAACCTTTGTGTCCTCGTAGGTGATGTTTCTTCCAGCATTGCCAATGAAGACGCAACATCTCGTTGATTGGTTGTACATCCGAAGATGACTGAGTAGTCCAATTTGGGCGTGGAACATTCTGTCACACGTTGGGCAGATGTGATGACACTGACCGTGATTGCAGAGCTCAAGTTTTCTTTGAGCTTCAGCAATATGCCTCGCCTCAGAAGTTTAGCAGCCTTTATGAATGAGGCTGTGCCATGCTGGACGGTTCAATTTACGGGTTTTCCAGGTGGTGGTGTTGATCTCCGTAGGTAACGGCTGAGATAAAGAAAACCTGAAGGAACACCAGGGAGACGGCAGACGCAGCCAATTAGCACGGCAAGAATCACCAAATAGAAAGTGATTTAATTTGGACACCAGGGAGACAGCAGCAGTCAATCACAAAGGCAGGAGTCATCAAACATGCAGAGATGTAATGCAACATCAGGGAGACTTGTCAGAAGAAAAACTGGCCTTCCGTGATGCGGTAAGTAACATTGCCTTTTTGTAATCGATTAAGGCGCAAGAGAAGAATCTCAACCGTGACCTAGTGCGGACTTCCTGGAGGCCGTCAGATGCAGGGAGATATGGGAACACTAGCCCATGACTCCTGCCTTGGCCGCCTCCTTCCCCTCACTTCCTGGTTTGCCTGTGCCACACATCCCAAGCGGGAATGCACTGCAGCATCCATGACAGTTAGCTCCCGTAGAGCACAGGAACTGCACACAAGGATGAGCCTGGGACAGCGAAGACCGAGGGGACCTCCCCACCTTTCTCCCCCAACTTTTGAAAGTGGCATCTCGGTGACCCAAGTGGGATCAGGACACCAGAAGAACAAAAAAGACTAAAGAAAACAAATGCAACACAAAGCCCCGTTAACAAAGAAAGAAAGAGAGCGACCTGCTTATAAAATATTCATAGTGCCGGGACTGACATGCCCCATAATGCCCTGCGCAAGCTAATTTGCCTTCTTTCATGAGCTTGTAGCGGCCGTAGGCAGAAGGAGAACCAGCAATAACATTATACGTTTTTGGGGGATTATAGGAGGTGCAGTGGCCCTTCAGGAATGTTTTTAAGAAAACTGCCCCTTAAAAGGATGAACCCACGAGAGGTTTAGCCTGTTTTCAAGCACTTGTGGAGCACTTGTGGAGCTGCAGGGATCTCTTGTGGTTGGTCTTATGGTTGCATTATGTAGCCTGTAGCGAGGATGAAGATGCTAACACATATGTTAATGGTTGGTTTTGAATTCCCAAAACGTTATTCACAGTATTGCTGATGAACAAAACAATGGTTAGACTTGTAATGAATGTTTGATTGTGGTGATTGCACCTGTTGGTTTTCATGGTTATATTACTGATGAATTATAACGTGGCTGTTCCATTAATGAGGTGACACCTTGACAAAGCCAGTAGGCCTGCATTACATATAGTGACACCCCTCTGTAATATGCTACATTGATTAAGTATAATGTATGGTTATTCTCTGCTGCCCCCCCCCCCCCCCCCCAAAGCCAGAATGCCTGCCTTACTTAAAATGTAATCCCCTTATATTGTGATGCTACATCTGATATGGGTGAGGGGTAGTGTGGGGGGTATTGTGAATATGGGATTGAAGGCCGCATTAGGTGTGTAATGTGATATGAGCATCTCACCAAAGATACTTCCATCTACCTGATATACATATTTATTTAATATCTGATTTAATGTGTAGTCTTTAGTAGTGTGATAAATGTACTTTTACTTTTTTTAAAGAAAAAGCACTCACTGGACAATACTTTATTGAGTGTTCAGTGTTGGTGTAGCGTTCCAGCAAATAGGGATTGCTAGGCCATACCACCTCCCATCAGTATGCCTTGGACTGCTCTACTTCACTACCCTAATGGAGTCAAGTGCTACAATGGAGTGCTTGGTCCCACTTGCAGACCTATTATGTATGAAGAACTTGCATCTTTAACAACTAATAACCAAATTTCTTACATTGGCAAATACAATAGGAAGTTGATGTTTGAATTGTTGCTAGACACGCAAACGTCTCATACGCTATTTCACTCATGTTAGTCATTGTGAGACTCATCCAGCTACATTGGCTGACACTAATATGTCCCTTGATATTACAGACAGCACCAGTTTCAGCCTTGCTGGGACATTTGTTTTTTTTGTTTGTTGATGTTGCGTTAAATGATTTAATACACATGCATTTTGTAATGGCAATGACAGCACCTCTTGCCAGAATGTTTCTTTTATAATTGCACCTCATGTTTGCTTTGTTGTTGTTTTTTTAATTTTCAGATTATTGTACGGCTTTTAATGTGCACTTGTCTTCTTTGCTTTGCGCATGAGTAGTAGCCTGAAAGCCATGTATAAACCCTCCTCTCTTTTTCTTCTTTGTTCTTGGGCCCTTACAAAATATGTTTCGCTCCTGCAGTCTGGTAGATCCTCTCAAAACTATTCCTCTGCCAACCCTCCCTTCTTCTCTATCTGTTTAATATCACCCTATCTAGAGCATCCTGCTTGGGATATCTAGCGCAGACATTCAGGTTCAGGTTAACTTCCAGGAGTGTCTTCCTGATTTGGGACATTTAGGGCCTGGAAAGGGCCTTCCGTACTAACCTCTGCCTTACTCCCTTAACTCATGGATGCCTCCAGCGGCTCTGCTCGGCCCTGGGTGGAATTAATATGACATTTCCTTAGTGCCTTATTAGTGGGTCTGCAATACCATTGGGCTAAGCGGGTTTCAGCCCCTCCCCCACTGTCCTTCCACCCACTCCCTTGCCCCATCACGTGCAGTAGCACGGGCTGCTGTCACACGGAAAGCCTGGGCTGAGCTATGATAGGATGCATGCGCCAGAAGAAACATTTTCTTTTCTTCATGAGAAACATGTTCAGCTTCTTCTGCTGCTTTGTCGTCACAGGAGTGTGGGGATCGCTGGTCATAGTTCACAAACCCCATCCTTGGGGCTCTTGTTGGGCAGGGCAATTATGTTTTACCATTCACCACTGCTTTAAAGGAGAGATAGTGTGTTTGCCCATTAGCACTGGGATGAAATAGACTATCTGCAATTGAAAGGAGATCTCTCTTTTTTATTGAGTTTTTTATACAATGGACAATAACGAACACAACAAAGAAAAGGTCACATTCATCACAGCTGAAATAGTTACAGTACATCAAGGGATATGACTGGAAAGTGGATGTTCCCAAAAATACATTGGACATCATTTACATATTTTCTTTCTACAGTGTGTCCGGCTGGGCAAACAAAGCATACACAATCACATTTCCCCCCCAAATGCACCTTCATCAAATCATGTTTTCCACAGTGTGGTAACTCCTCCCAATGTTGCCTACGAAATGCATCCCAAATGTTCTTGTGGTTATTACAGTCAGGGAGCAGCGTATTATATACTTTTGCAGTAGCTTCACACCAGACAGTACCTCTAACTCAACTACACCCCTCTGGGCAAGGGCTCTTCCACCATTGCACTGCTAACAGTGCTTAATTTGTAAATATAAAGGTGCCGGTGCCCAAAGCCCTCCTCTTAACATGCGGCTTCTGTAATTAAATGTGTGAGCACGGAATACTGAGGCTGCGTAATCCTGAAGCCACCTCGGGCCTCTTCAATCCTTTTACAGCCCCTTCAGCTCACTCCTGCAGCTTTTTACTTTTCCCTTTGGGACGCTTTTTCGTTTTTCTCTTCCTCCGTCTTTCCCATATGTGTCTTTTGCTCGCAGCAAATGCTTGAGGGAGAAGAATAAGCGCCCGCCCTCAAAAATAAGTGCCGGTGCTCAGCACCGGAAACAACAAGCACAAATTAAGCACTGACTGCTAATTGTCTTTTCACCAGCAACAATAGCAAGGCAGCAAGTTTATGAATTGGTTTAGGTATATCTGCCACACATCCAATCAACAAAACCAGGGGAAAGCACGGTACTACGCAAGTTTCCTTTTTATTTAACTCGTCAACCACAGCCTGCCAGCAACGGGCTATCCTGGACAAAGCCATGCCAGATGCACAAGTCCCGCATTAGAGGTGTCATATCTCTGACACACATGATCCCTAGCTGGGCTCAACCTGTGTAAACTGTTCCAAGGCCATGTATAGCCTATGAAGTGAAAGGCTATCTCTGCATTCTTCCTAATCTAACTGATGCCATGACTGCGTCCAAGCAAAGAAGACAGAAATCACGAATTCTCTTTCATTGTAACTGTATTTATATAGTAGAGGTTAGCTAGCCTCTGAAAGTGTAACCATAAGGCTGGATCTGGCTCCGTGCGAGGTCTTCTTGGAACCTCAAGCTGAAAACGAGCCCATCTTTCATAGGAGAGGATGTGGCCTAGTGGCTGCAGCTGCTGACCATGTAACATGGGAAATCAGGTTTGAATCCCACCCTCGGGTCAGCTTCTTGTGAAGCCTGGCAGATCTCCCACTGCCAAGGTGTAACGTCGTCTGTATCTGTCACCAAGCACTCTTATGCCCTTGGTCAAGTTTTGCGTTGTCCAAAACTGCCAAACAAATGTAGATTTTGTTCACCACTCCTGCTCTAATTTCATACACCAACAATTAAACACCTTTGATGAAAAAAGAAATACCCTTCTAGTGGTTAGATTGCACAGTGTGAAACTGGAAAATCTGAGATCAATCGCAGCGTCTCTGTGTGACCAAATTGTGTGATCCTGGGCAAATATATTTTTTTTACAGTCTCATTTTTGTTCATTATCACATACGAAAGCACCTTCAAATGCATGAGTTCAGGATGTAGGCTGTAAAAAAAACCCTATTTTCTTATATTTCATAGCCTATAATGGTTCTCCATCTGTAATAGGAGCTCAGGCCATAAATAAAGCACACATGACAGCTAACTTGCCTGTTAGTTCACTAACAGCATTGTTGTCCGTGCCAGAGTCGTGAAAGGGGCAGGAATGTTTCTCACTCCATGTTTAAAAAAAAAAAGCTCCCTTTTAAGAGCCAACACCCATTCAAACATACACTCTTTAGAGTGTCCAGGAACCCATACAAATCGGAGCTTTTCATGATCTTGCTAGGGGTATGAAGCTCTATATAAATCGTGCAATCAGATGACCCAGAAAGTACCCCACAAGGAGTATGGACAGTGCTTAATTAACATCCTCACAATCTATCCTTCGGCCCAGGGAGATCATGCGCCCATTCACCATGCTCTCTTTGCTGGTAGATTTAAATGGCTGTTATAACTTATCTTTTTTTACAGAAAGCTTTCAGAGCTGCAGGTATGGAAAGTTGCTATTTGCCAAATTATGGTATAAAATTTACCACCTGTAAGGCTGAAGTCGGACATTTTTAAAGAAGAAACAGTCCATTCTCTGAACCATTTTTTCCAGTGTAAATACATGTGTGTGTATGTATGTGTGTATGTATGTGTGTATATATATATATATGTATATAAACATATATAAATATATATATATATATATATATATATATATATATATATATATATATATATATATATATATATATATATATATATATATATGTATTTACACTGATTATTCATAGTCCCCCACCATATTGCAAAAAATGTTGAGGACACTGTCTGATCATACCAGCACACATTACAGCAGTGCCTGCACATTGTCTGCTTTCTGTTTGGAGCAGCAAACTGCAGGCTGTGAGGTTTCTTACTTTCTGTTCCAGCAGGATCCAAAAAGGAAAAGGCCTGATTTAAAGGGTCATCAGCTCTCTTTTTATTTTAGCATCATTCTGGGCGGGGGCCATCAGCAGCATAACACCTAGACACCAATGCTATGGAAGGAAACAAAGGCACACACCTTATAATCGCTTCACACAAGATGTGCTTGCACTGTAAGAATGCCAGATGTATCTATGTATATGAGTATTCACACATAATAATGTAAATGTCACTTAATTATTTCTTTTTTAATTCTTTTATGGCGCTACTCATCCTAGTGAAGGGTGTCAGAACACTTTTCATCACACATAGAGAGACAATATTTCATACAAGTGTGTAAATCAATGCACATGCATTTTTATGTAAGACAATGAGGTGACAAGGTGTAAGAGTCACATATGGCCTATACTTGTAGACCCTATTTGTTGAGTGCATGGTCAGGATAAATGGATTGAACCTGTTGGTGGGGACTACGAGTCCCATACCTCCCTGCGGCTGACTGCAAAACCTGGGAGGAGGGGGCAGTCATCTACAGCGCTATATAACAATGAAGGACTCCTGCAGGAGTGGAATGCACCGAACCTGTTGGTGGGGAAAGTGAGTCCCAAACTGCCCAGCTGCTGACTGAAAAGCCTGGGAGGAGGGGTCAGTCATCTACCCCGCTATATAGCGCTGAAGTACTCCAGCGAGATGAGCCCAGGCACGTGCCCATGGGTAGAACTGGTCCGCCTGCACCTGTCTGCGGCCGTACCACGTCGGAGTGGGCCCACCCTCTTGGTTTTTCTGCAGTGGGGCGTACTTGGGGCCATATGTACGAACACTTTTTCCCATAGACCCAGAATGGGGAAAAACCTTTGCTACATCTGGCCCTTAGTTCTTTATTTGCCGTCAACCTTGACTCCAAGGAAGGAAGGTATCCTTCTTCTCTTTCTTTCCTTTTCATTCTGTACTGTAGCATACCATTTTGGCTCCTATGTTTTAGACGTGGAGAAAGGAAGACCTGCAAAATCAAATCTTCTTCAGGCCCCAACAGCACGACCATGGGCACTTTCTTGACTACAGCAGTTGGTGTAAATACCAAGAAAATTGATATGGCAGGAAAGAGCTTGTCCTTGGATCTAGCCTGGTCAATGAACTCTCTTATGCATAGGGATACCAACTCTGCTGTACTGGGGGAACGGAGGTAGTGTTGGATAATGAGCTTGTATTGCTTAACGCCACAGTTCCTAACCCCCCTCCCCCCAGGTCTCGCAAGCTCAGCAGTCTTCATGCCAATGCACCCCAGCCTCTAAGTGTAAACAGAAGTCCAAGCACGTGAACTCTGAACTGATAACACTTGTCATACCATATCTGGCACCTCTGATGCTCCTAAACCCCCTGGGTGATTACAACAATCCTGCATGGGCGCCTCTAGACTTATTTCTGCCTATAATGACTGTCTCACCCGCTAAGGGAAAAACTGGACAAACTTGATGCTGAAGTTGTAAAAATATGTAGGCTCTGTTAATGTCACCCTAACCCTCTCCCCACCAAGGCAAACCCTGTTGTTACTCCAGCTGCTGCGCCCTGCCCATTTCCAGGTCCTCTTGGCTCGGGGCCAAATCCACCCCTGCTAACAAATCTGTCCAATTACATTATGGTGGTCTCCCTCATAGTCATACCCCTCCAGCTTATTTGGATAACGTGCCTAGTGATTTTGGTTCCTGCCAACTGCACACCAGATATGTTCCTGATCCTTGCCCTACGAGTCCTCTGCGTTAAATCAATCTTCTCCCCGCATATTTGCATTATGTTGTAATTCCGGCCAACATTCCGCAGTTGGTGGATCCTAATGCAGTGACTACTGCACAGCTCAAAAACAAAGTGTGCCATTGGCTTGTTAGTAACTCATGCCTTAATGTTTGGGACTATAAAAACACCATCTTGATGGTCTGGCGGAAGGGGATCGGGGTGGCCTGCTGCCAAGCTTTCCAGGGTGACTGCATCATTATAAATATTAGACTATGAATGGGAATATCAATGTTTTGCCCTTAGGTTCTTTTTACAGACACACAAAAACAACAGGATCCATCAGCCTGTATCTGAGGGTCTAAGCTCCAACCAAATGGAAGTTTTCATTGTTCCTTGCAATAACCACTTTACACCCCTGTCAGACCTTAATGGAGTGGATTGACGCCCCCCAGTATCTTGTTGATCTGTCTTATGCTATGGTTTATAGGCAGCCTGAACCTGATAGTGTCTGGTGCAGCACCACACCACTGATAGATGGTGCTACCATTACCAGTGTCCTTAGTTCCCCCTGTAGGCAGGCTCCTGAGGTCATGCCATCAGCCAACTCAGTTACCACTAATATTTCCTCCAGCTGCTTCGGAGGAGGTTCTTTGAGCGAACAAATATGATTTGTTGGAACGTGTCGGGGCTGATGTCTAAACTGCGTGACGAGGATTTGCTTAATTATGTTAAAAGGTTTGGCCTAATTATGTTCCAAGAAACCTGGTGTACAGAACAACTTACATGGGATGATTTTCAGTGTTTTGGGGTCTCTACCCTTAAAGCCAACAGGGAAAGAGCCAGTGGGGGTTTAATTTCCAGCTCGTACCACATGCGGTTTTACCATGTTCCGTGTACTGGTAAAACATGCAGGGATTCAGATTTTCTGGTTGGTGCATCTAGTAGTTTTAATTTTGGCATTGTTCATTTTTACAATGCTGTAGGCCCCTTTTGTAGTACCTGCAAAATCAATGATTTGTTTTATAATGTACAGTGCCTTCCTAAAAGGTCTTTTTTATTATTTGATCATTTCAATATTATAATCGGGAGATTTTAATGCTAAAATGGGGTTAAATCATACGCTGTTCCAACCCTTCCAAGTCCATGAGTTGGGGATGGTGAATTCTTTGGAATTGCTGGGAGCCATTGATCCCGCCACCTCAACCTTCATTGGAAGAGACCGATTCACTACCAGTGATTACATCTTTGTCTCCCCCCCACACACACACACACAGGTAGGTGTGCTTACTTAATTGCTATTCCTGTTAGTGCTGACAATTACCATAATCCTATTTAATTTTTCCTTACCCTCTCTTTTACTGCTGACATTCCAGCATTTACTGGTGCCCCAGGTGTTGCTGTACAAAACAATGCTTAAGGATTATATGGTGAGATGTTGACTTTTCCAAACTCCTTAACACTGTGACTAAATCCAACTTTCCCCTAATACTCAAGCATCTCTTGTCACTGGATCAGCCCAGCGATCTTGTAGTTTCAGCCTTCTGTTCTTTGAATGCTAGCATATAAAATATCCTACTACACCCAGCATTTGTGGGTAATTGTGGGAAATTACCCTTTTTTGACATGGTCACCCCACTTTTTGCCTGGTATTTGATGCAATTTGAAAGTGCACTGAAATCCTGCTAACCAGGCCCCCTGTGTCAGTTCTCCTTCCCTAAAAGTGTGCAATTGTTCCCCAATTTGCCAAACCTTTGGCATCCCTGTAAGTCCCTAGTAAATGGTACCCCAGGTATCTAGGGCATAGGCACCAAAGATGGTCCCCAGGGGCTGGTGCATGTATTGTGCCACCGTTAGGGACGCCTCACCTAGCACATGCTTACTGCCATTGCGGTGCAGCTAAAAATGAAAACACAACATGGCACACACACTGTGTGCTACTTCCCCTAACTCTGCATGCAATATATGTAAGCCCCCCCCTTCAGCAGGCTTTACAGCCCTAGAGTGCATTATATTATGTATTTGTTGATTCTCAGACCCAGTGAGTGAACAGGGAAGCCATCTTAAGTACATGTGCTAGACACTGGTCAATATGAGTTCCTCAGCGACATGATGGATTCACTTTAAATAGGGATGTTTGGTACCAAACATCTCATATTAATAAACCCTCACTGACAGTGTAGGGTTTATTAATACATGCACCCAGTGGGGACATCGTAGGTGCCTCCTGAAACACCTACCACTACCTGTGTGCTGGCTGTCTAGTTCTAACTAGCCTACCACCACCAGACACGGTCCGACCCCCAAGGGTGAGAGTCTTTGTTTTTGGGTGGACAGAAACAAAGCCTGCTCTGGCAGGGGTATTAGCACACCCCTCCCAATAGGATGACCTGCGAATCTGCATTCCAAGGCAGGGTGCTTTAAAGAAGTCTTCCATATGTAGGTCTGGCTTCCCTCAAAGTAGAGGATGCTGACCCCGATTTCCCAGGGCCCATTTGGCACCTGGAGAGGTCGGAAAATTAGTAAGGGGTGTGTGCTCACCTCTCAGGTCAGACCCACCCCTAAGGTGATCTGCCTGATGTGGACACAATTTTTGAAAGGCTGTCATCTTGGTGATGGCAGACCTAGGAACTCTGGGACAGGGTTAAGCCCATTTACCCCAGGAAGTGGTCATATAGGGTGTGTAGTGACCCCATTGATAAGTAGCCCATTGGCTACTACCCTATACTCCCTGAAAAGTCCCTAAAGAACGAGTTACTTACCTTCGGTAATGACTTTTCTGGTGGATACATTAGCTACCTGTGGATTCCTCACCTAATGAATACTCCCATGGCGCCAGCATTCGACGGAAATCTTCTTACTAGTCTCTGCACGTCGACGAGGACGTCACTCTTGCCCACGCGACGCCGTCTGACGTCATACAGGCAATAAGAGGTCCTCGCCGACGTGCCGATGACAGTACCAACATTTTTTACGTGCATGAGAATAATAATAACCCAATGTAATGAAAGAGCAAAGCAACATCTCTTAATATTGTAAATCACACAACATTGCAATAAAATAGCTGTAGATTTAATATAACCTTCTTTTTTTTTTTTTTTTTTTAACAAATAAATATATTTATACATACGAATCATGTATATACACAATATATATAGATTTATATATAAATATACACATATATACAAATATCATATATGCAAAATGTATTGCAACTTTGAAGACCAAAAGGAGCACACTCAAGGATTGCTTGGAGAGACCAAAAAGGCAACGGGGAGGCGGGTGGGACCGTGAGGAATCCACAGGTAGCTAATGTATCCACCAGAAAAGTCGTTACCGAAGGTAAGTAACTCGTTCTTCTGATGGATACAACTACCTGTGGATTCCTCACCTAATGAATAGAGTCCCAAAGCAGTACCACGCCCGGCGGTGAGTGCCTAAATGGTCAAACCAAGAAATCCTGCAGCACTGACCGTGCAAAATGACCGTCCCTTCTGACCTCAGAGTCCAAACAGTAATGTTTCACAAAAGTGTGAAGGGACGACCAAGTTGCGGCCTTGCAGATGTCGACCACAGGAACACCCCTGGCCAAGGCCGAAGAGGCCGACTTAGCTCTGGTGGAATGAGCTCTAATGCCCTCAGGCGGATCCTTCTTTGCCAAAGAGTAACAGATTTTAATGCAAAGAACAACCCACCTGGAGAGTGTTCTCTTGTGGACTGCCTTTCCTCTCCTCTTGCCCACGTATCCGACAAACAGCTGATCCTCCAGCCTGATATCCTTCATTCTGTCGATATAGAAGCTCAACGCCCTTTTTGGGTCCAGGCGATGTAGTCTTTCTTCCTCCTTTGAAGGATGAGGCGGAGGATAAAACGTGGACAAAGTAATTGTCTGAGCCAAATGGAAGGGTGAAACAACCTTCGGAAGGAAAGCAGCCTTGGTCCTCAACACCACCTTATCCCCATAAAACGTTATATAAGGGGGTTTAACCGATAAGGCCTGCAACTCACTCACTCTCCTTGCAGATGTTATAGCTACCAGGAATACTGTTTTAATAACCAAATACCTTAAAGGGCAAGAATGCATAGGCTCAAAAGGGGACCCCATAAGGAAAGTCAGGACCAAGGACAAATCCCATTGAGGCATAACAAATGGTTTTGGAGGATATTGATTCAGAAGACCTTTCAAGAATCTGAGAACAATAGGGGATTTAAATAACGACGGTTGGTCTGGAAGACAAATGAAGGCTGACAAGGCCGACAAATAACCCTTAATGGTAGCCACTGCACAACCTTTCTGCGCTAGAGACAGTGCAAAAGACAAAACATGTGACAGATGAGCATGTAAGGGATCAATCTGTCTCTCTCCACACCACATAACAAATTTAGACCACCTATTAGCGTAGATAGATTTAGTGGAGTGTCGCCTGGCCGCTAAGATAACATCCACTACATCAGGCGGGAGAGAGAAGGAACTCAGGTTGCCCCGTTCAATCTCCAAGCATGTAGGTGCAGACTCTGGAGGTTGGGATGTAAAACCTGCCCCTGCGACTGCGAGAGGAGGTCTGCCCTGAGAGGGAGACGGAGCGGAGGGCACAGTGAGAGTTGGAGAAGGTCGGAGTACCATACCCTCCTTGGCCAATCCGGAGCTATTAAGATGACTTGGGCCCGGTCTTGGCGAATTTTCCTCAACACTCGAGGAATCAAGGGTATGGGGGGAAACGCGTAAAGCAACTGGTCGCACCAGGTTATCTGAAACGCGTCCCCCAACGCTCCCTGCATCGGATACTGGAGGCTGCAGAATAACGGGCAATGCGCGTTCTCCCGAGTGGCAAACAGATCTATCCGAGGAAACCCCCACATCTGGAAGATTAAACAGACTTGATCTGGATGGAGACGCCACTCGTGGTCTGCCGAGAATTGGCGACTGAGACTGTCCGCACGTACATTCAAGACCCCGGCCAGATGATTTGCCACCAAGCAAATCTGATGGTCCTTTGCCCAGGACCATAGCCGAAGAGCTTCTCTGCAGAGAAGGTACGACCCTACTCCTCCCTGTTTGTTTATGTACCACATCGTGGTAGTATTGTCCGTCAGGACCTGTACCGACTGACCACGAAGGGATGGGAGGAAGGCCTTGAGAGCCAGACGTACAGCCCGTAACTCCAACAGATTGATATGAAACACCTGTTCCTCTGGAGACCAAAGCCCTTTGATCTCCAGATCCCCCAGATGAGCTCCCCATCCTAGGGTGGAAGCATCCGTTATTACCGTGGCCACTGGTGGCGACTGCGCGAACGGCTTTCCCTGTGAAAGATTGTTGCCCGCAATCCACCACTTCAATTCCACAGCAGCATCTCTGGAGATCTTGACAGTACCTTCTAAATCTCCCTTGTGTTGAGACCACTGCCTTCGGAGGCACCACTGAAGAGCCCTCATGTGCCAGCGAGCATGCGTGACCAACAGAATGCAGGAGGCGAACAGACCGAGCAGACGAAGGACCTTGAGGACTGGAACTACCGCTCCATTTCGAAACATTGGAACCAATTCCTGAATATCTTGAATCCGCTGAGGCGGAGGAAAGGCTCGACTCAATGTTGTATCCAGTACTGCCCCTATGAACAGGAGGCGCTGAGAGGGCTCCAGGTGAGATTTGGGCACGTTCACCGAAAAGCCCAGGTCGAACAACAACTGGGTTGTTGACTGCAGATGATGCAACACAAGCTCCGGGGACTTGGCTTTGATCAACCAGTCGTCCAAGTAAGGGAATACTGCTATTCCCTTCCTTCTGAGCTCCGCCGCAACCACTGACATCACCTTTGTGAAGACTCGAGGTGCTGAAGTAAGACCAAACGGGAGGACCGCAAACTGATAGTGCTGCGACCCTACCACAAACCGGAGATACTTCCTGTGCGACTTGAGTATCGGGATATGAAAGTAAGCATCCTGCAAGTCGACAGACACCATCCAGTCTTCCTTGTTCAACGCCAAAAGCACCTGTGCTAGGGTCAGCATCTTGAACTTTTCCTGTTTGAGGAACCAATTCAAGATCTTCAGATCCAGGATTGGTCTCAACTGACCATCCTTTTTGGGAATCAGGAAGTATCTTGAGTAACAACCTCGACCCTTTTCCTGCTCTGGGACCAACTCTACCGCGCCCTTTGAAAGGAGGACTTGAACCTCCTGTTCTAGCAACAGGAGGTGTTCTTCTGAACAATAAGATGGGCGGGGCGGGATGAGGGGCGGGAACTCCCGAAAGGGAAGGGCGTAGCCTTTTCCCACAATGCCGAGAACCCAAGTGTCCGTTGTGATAGACTTCCACTTGTGGAGAAAATGCTGTAATCTTCCCCCTACAGGAGAGGAGTGAGTGGGAAACGGTGGAAGCCTAAGGCTGCTTCCCCTGCTGCACCCCTCCAGAGGACGAGGAAGAGGCAGAGTGCTGTTGAGAGGCTCCTCTGGTACGGACCCCACCCCTCCCCCTCCCTCTAAATGACCTATAGGGGAGGGAAGAGGCGGGTTGCTGGAACCTCCCCCGAAAGGAAGAGGAATAAGAGCCACGCCCAAATCCCCGAAACCTCCTGAAAAATCTAGAAGAGGCAGAGGAAGAAGGAGCTTGCAGTCCTAACGATTTGGCTGTGGCTCTGCTCTCCTTAAATCGTTCCAAGGCCGAATCTGCCTTGGCTCCAAACAGTCTGTCCCCATCAAACGGGAGGTCCAGCAGGGTCGACTGCACATCCGCAGAGAACCCTGAGTTTCGGAGCCAGGCCTGTCTTCTTGCCACCACAGCCGTGCCCATCGCCCTGGCCACCGAGTCGGTCGTGTCCAGCCCAGACTGGATAATCTGGGTCGCGGCAGCCTGGGCGTCCGAGACCACATCCAAGAGACCCTGGGGAAGCTCCGTAAATGAAGACGAAATATCATCCATCAGAGCATGGATGTACCTCCCCAGAATGCACGTTGCGTTGGTGGCCTTCAACGCCAAACTGCATGACGAAAATATTTTCTTGGACTGCGAATCCAGTTTCTTGGAGTCTCTGTCTCCAGGCACCGTCGGGAAGGAACCAGGCGCTGACTTTGAGGAACAGGAGGCTTGCACCACCAAGCTCTCCGGCGTAGGGTGTCTAGAGAGAAAGCCAGGGTCAGATGGTGCAGCTCGATACCTCCTGGCCACAGCCCTATGAACGGCCAAGGAAGACACCGGCTTCTTCCACACCTCCAACACCGGATCCAGCAAAGCCTCATTAAATGGCAAGAGAGGCTCAGCTGCAGCAGAGGCCGGATGCAATACCTCTGTCAGCAAATTCTGCTTCGCCTCTGCCACCGGCAAAGGCAGGTCCAAAAAGCTCGCTGCCTTCCTCACCACAGCATGAAAGGAAGCAGCCTCCTCCGTATATTCCCCTGGAGATGAAAGGTCCCATTCAGGGGAAGTGTCCAGCCCACTGGCTGTATCCAGACCATGCAGTCCGTCTCCAGAGTCCTCAATCTCTCCCTCCTCTAGGACTCGCTGGTACTCTTGCTCTTCTAAAAGACGGAGAGCACGCCTCCTCGAATGAAGTCTTTCCTCGATACGCGGAGTCGACATGGCCTCCGCCGACGTCGAAGAACGGCGCCGATCTCCAGAAGCATCTGACGCCGTGTCCGGCGCCACAGGCAGCTTCGGCGCCGAGGCAGGAGCCGGAGGACGAGGTCTTGGAGCCGATGGACCAACCGGAGTCACAGGGCAAAATCCTGACTTCGACGGAAGGGCAACCTCCGGGGCCGAAACATCCGAAGCCACCGGAGCGGCCACCGACGCCGGCACCGGCGCCGAGCCCACATTCCCAAAAGGGAGAAAGGGCATAAAGGGTGCCGGCCGAAGAGGCGCAGGATCACCCAACGAAAAGGCCAAGGGCCCCGAAGGACCAGCCGGAGCAGCTCCTGGAGCCATCTGCTGAAAGATGGTATACATCGCATTAAGAAACGCGGTACTATCGGCTCCAGGAGTGGGAAAAGCCGGATACTGGGGTGCCTGGATCGAGGGCGACCCCGACGCCGGCCTCGACGTCTGCGACGCCGGAGAAAACACAAGAGGCTGCACCACCTCAATCACCGACGCCTGACCAGGCGAAATCGGTGACGCCGGAGAGGGCAACGGCGTCGAAGGATGCGGCGTGACCGTGGGGCTGACCTCCCAAGTCTTCCGACGCCGAACCGAAGGTGACCTCGAACGAGACTCCTTGCTGGAATGACGTTGTGAGTCTCTACGGCGCCGGGAGTCTCGATGACGCCGGTGAGACCTTGGCGAAGAAGACTTCTTATGATGTTTCTCCTTCTTCTTTGACTTTGCCATGAATAACTTGGCCTCACGCTCTTTGAGGGCCTTCGGATTCATGTGTTGACATGAATCGCAAGTCGAGACGTCGTGGTCGGAGCTCAAACACCATAGACAGTCGGAGTGAGGATCTGTAACTGACATCTTGCCCCCACACTCTCGACAGGGCTTGAAACCCGACTTCCTCTGAGACATTATTACCGCAGAGAAGACTACGCAGCAGACAATACACTGTAACCACGAAGGTAACAGTAGCTCCCTCGAAGATAACCGTTTCAAATGCATGGAAAAAAGGGAACTGTCATCGGCACGTCGGCGAGGACCTCTTATTGCCTGTATGACGTCAGACGGCGTCGCGTGGGCAAGAGTGACGTCCTCGTCGACGTGCAGAGACTAGTAAGAAGATTTCCGTCGAATGCTGGCGCCATGGGAGTATTCATTAGGTGAGGAATCCACAGGTAGTTGTATCCATCAGAATTCAGTATTTAGGGGAGCCCCTTGCACCAGGAAATCAGATCCTGCTGACATGAATAAGAATGACACTCCTGAGACGCAAAAGGCAAGAACTGAAGACTTGTGATGTACTCAGTTCCAACCCTGCCAGCCTGCCTGCTGACTTTGACAATTGCGAGAAAACTGCCTCTTCCTCTAGCGGCTGAAACTTCCAAAAGCCCGGGAAGACTGCCAGCCTTCACCCCAGCACAAGGAACTCCCATAGAGCAGCAGAGCTGCTTCCTTGCACCTTTGCAGGCACACAAGAAACACTGAAGAGAAATCCGGACCGCCAAAAGTGGACGCCGGACAGCACCACTGCATCCGTGCCAGCGTGTTCTTCAGCCTCTCCAGAGACAAGGTCCATTGTGGATTTCCCCACTGCGACATTCACACCGATGCCTGTAGCCTCTTTGTGCAGGCCCCCCTCAACTGCAACCGCCTCTGGTGACGGCGACTAGACAGTCCACTGCACCTCTGCACCCAGGCGCTGCGGGCGAAGGAGAAGAGGACCAGTGGTGTCCCTGCATCCCCCAGGCTTGTGAGACTTGAGCCCACTTGTTGGTTCAGCTGGACTGGTCCCCAAGCCCACACCTGTAGCCTGTTTCTGTGGGTCCCCTCCACCACGACTGCCACCGGTGACAGAAACCCAATGGTCTAAGAACCCTCTGCACCCAGATACAGAGGATAAGAGGACCACTTGCGTCCCTACATCCCTGAGCATCGCAAGAACTAAGTCCACTTGGGGGTTCTGATCTGTTTTTTATATTTATTTTTATTTAAACTTTCTCTAGTACAGTAGGACTATAGTAATAAATAACTAGATATCTAAATACATATTAAGGGAATATATGTGCAAGGAATATAATAATAGGTATAATAATATGAGAAGAAAAGTAGTACTGTATAAACACAGACTTTAAAGATTCGTAATATTTGAAGTTAATAAGTGTCCTTTTCTAACATTCATTTATCTTTCCTCAATTTTTTAATAGCAAACTGCTTATGATAATAACATTTTTATCATTGTGATATAAAAACGACAGCAGGGATTCATTATTATTTAATATAATAACTTATCTAGGAGCTATGCACTGACCTATGAACATGTTAAGCATAGAATACACATATATATGTAGATACACACAGACACACATATACACACACACACACACACATATATATATATATATATATATATATATATATATATATATATATATATATATATATATATATATATATATATATATATATATATATATATCCATGAGTAAATATACATTTGTTAAACAGGCTTAAAGAGTATGTGTATAATTTATTATCATGAAATAGTAACAACACATATTTCTTAAGGAACTATAAATATTTGTTTAGAATATACACATAATCAGATTATAAATATTTATCAACACAGGCATATGCAGTCCATTGCTGTTTGAATATGGTGGTTATGAAAGAAAGCGGCAACTCTTGAGTAGTCAACTGAAGGCAAGACAGTTATCTGTGGATCTTATATTTGGGGGTAATGGATTCCATTGTTTGGCTGCTTGAATGGAGAAGGATGTACCACCTTTTGTCTGTTTCTTGTATGATGGTGTTTTAAGGCTGGTGCCAATCTTGAACGGAGGTTTCTTTCTTGAATGTATTTGGTTATTTTGTTTCTTATGAAAAGTGGTCCAATTCAATGCACAGCTTTGTGGGTGATACAAAGCAGCTGAAGGTGGATCTTCTGGCAACAGGTAACCAGTATAGTGCTCTTACGGCAGGGGAGATGCGGGCTTGTAGCTTTACATGTAAAAGTAGCCTGGTAGCTGAGTTCTGAATATGTTGTAGTTTTTTCATAATAGATGAGATGATCCATGGTAGAGGCTATTGGCATAATCCAGTTTGGATAGTACAGGAGAGATAGTAGCCTGCATACATGTACAGTCTTTACATATATAAAAAATAAACACAGTATTTTTAAATATCTAAATATATTGTAATACTCTTAATGATACCCTCCCTGGAAGCAAATGTATATACTGTGATATATGTACTTTCATAGAAAGACATATAGGTGGTCATTACAACCCTGGCGGACGGTGTTAAAGCTGCGGTAATACCGCAAACAGGCCGGCGGACAAAAAAAGTTAATTATGACCGTGGCGGAAACCGCCAACATAGACAGCCACTTTAACACTCCGACCGCCACGGTGGTACAGACAAGCAGCGCAGCGGTCACCGCCAACAGACAGGCGGGAGACAATGTACCGCCCGCAGTATCACAACCCGCCAATCCGCCACCTTTTCCGGGGCGGATTCACCGTGGATAAAAACACGGCGGAAACAGCTTTTGCAATGGGAAAACGCTCACCTGAACACACTCCACGAGGAAGGAGGCCACCATGGAGCCCGAACTACAAATACTCCCTGCGCTTGTCTTCCTGCTCCTCTACGATCACCAGCAACGTAGGCGCCGAAGACAACGGTGAGTACTGCACCTACGACATAGGGGAGGGGGGAGGCAAAAGTCAGGGGGACACACACGCAGCACCCCCACCCCCAACCTGACCCTCACCCACTACAACACACACACCAATGCATTTCCAAACAGCACAGTAACAACCCAAAACCCCCCGGATGAATGCAAAGACAAAAGGAAATCAGTTCAAACTTTGTAATGTATCAAAATACAGTAACCTACTATATACAGATATATATACTCTTTCCAAATATATACATCACGATTAGTAGTGCAGGTATGCACTTTTCAATGTCCGTGGACCACTGGGACCAAAATGCATGGGCGAGGCCCACACTAGATACCTGTCCACAAACGGAGAGAACACTGCAGGGGCATCAGATAGAAATACAACAGGCACCTCAGGGGGAAGGGAAGGGCACCTCAGCCGGATTACAGCACCACGCCAGATCCACAACGGGGCTCCATGCCCATTGATGTATCCTGGGGAGTGCAAAGCCACAGTCTCTCAAGTCTCTACAGTGGGTGGGTTGCCCACTGTTCCATCCTGGGGAGTGCAAAGCCATAGTCTCTCAAGTCTCTACAGTGGGTGGGTTGCCCACTGTTCAATCCTGGGGAGTGCAAAGCCACAATCTCTCAAGTCTCTGCAGTGGGTGGGATGCCCACTGTTCAAACCTGGGGAGTGCAAAGCCACAGTCTCTCAAGTCTCTGCAGTGGGTGGGTTGCCCACTGTTCAATCCTGGGGAGTGCAAAGCCACAGTCTCTTAAGTCTCTACAGTGGGTGGGTTGCCCACTGTTCAATCCTGGGGAGTGCAAAGCCACAGTCTCTCAAGTAGATGCAGGTCTCCACTGGTTCTGGAGGGGGACTGGTGCCCAGAGTGCTTCATCCTGTGAAGGACAGACAGAGTGGATGCAGGTCTCCACTGGTTCTGGAGGGGGACTGGTGCCCAGAGTGCTTCATCTGCAGGTCTCCACTGGTTCTGGATGGGGACTGGTGCCCAGAGTACTTCATCCTGTGAAGGACAGACAGAGTGGATGCAGGCCTCCACTGGTTCTGGAGGGGGACTGGTGCCCAGAGTGCATCACGCTCCCCGTGACGGTCCCAGTTCTGTCACTGTCCCAGCTGCACATGGGCTAACAATGCTTGATTTGGCGGTGCTTTGCCCTGTTCAGCGGTCTTCACCATGGCGGTGCTTTGCCCTGTTCGGCGGTCTTCACCATGCCGGTCTTTTGCCTGTTCAGCGGTGCTTTGCCCTGTTTAGCGGTCTTCACCATAGCGGTGCTTTGCCCTGTTCAGCGGTCTTCACCATGTTGGTGCTTTGCCCTGTTCAGCTGTCTTCACCATGGCGGTGCTTTGCCCTGTTCAGCTGTCTTCACCATGGCGGTGCTTTGCCCTGTTCAGCGGTCTTTACCATGTCGGTCTTTTGCCTGTTCAGCGGTGCTTTGCCCTGTTCAGCGGTCTTCACCATGGCGGTGCTTTGCCCTGTTCAGCGGTCTTCACCATGGTGGTGCTTTGCCCTGTTCAGCGGTGCTTGCCTTTGCTGTCTCTGACCTGTGCAGCGGTGTATGGCTTTACGGTCCCTCAGTGCCCAGCGGGGCTGTGGCTGCCGGGGTCCAACTGGTCACTGACGCTGGTGGTGGTCTCCTGACCAGTGACGATACTGCTGCCCTCCAGGGCACTGACTCTGGCGGTGGTCTCCGGACCAGTGACGATACTGCTGCCCTCCAGGGCACTGACTCTGGCGGTGGTCTCCTGACCAGTGACGATACTGCTGGCGGTGGCATCCCGGCCGGCGGGGACGATGGCGGCCTTCTCCGCCGTGCTGCTCTTCCCAGACTTTGGAGACTTCTTCTGCCCCTTCACCACCTTGGGAAGAGTCACAGCTGACTCGGCACTCCCCCGGGGACCCTTGTGAGCTGTTTTTCCGGCAGGAGTCTTCACCCTCTCCCGTCGGCCACTTTCCAACTTAAGGTGCTTTACAGGGGGTGGACTGTCATTGCTTTGGCTCCGTGTCACACTGGCTGCCCTGGTGGCCGGTGCACTCCACACACCTTTAACACGCACCACTGGTACTGGACTTTTTTTGGCTGAGGTGCTACTACGGGACCTATGATTTGGAGGGGTGGGGGTGGTGGGAAAGAGGTCAACGTCGCTGAGGAAGAGTTTCTGACGAACACTGGGATGGGTAGCTGGAGGGGGTCTGGGAGTGGAGGAAGAGGAGGTGGTTGTAGGAGGTGTCACTTTAGGTGATTTGGGTGCAGGTGCAGGTACTGGAGGCTGTTGTGAGGTGGATGGATGTTGGGTGTGTGGGTGCCCACGTTTGTGTACTTTGGGAGGGGGCATCACAGACACACTGGGAGTGGACACAGGGGACGTGTAAATAGTAGTGGGGGTGGTGAGTGCAGGTGAGCGGGGTGTGGTGCTGGGTGTTCTGGTGCGAGTCCTAGTGCCTGTAGATGTAGTGCATGCAGGTGAGAGTGTAGACGACACTGGTAGGGAGGAAGGAGACGACGACGAGGGGGACACAGTGGAGGCAGTGGATGTTGCTGTGTCTGTATGTGGGTGATGCTTGTGTGAGTGCCTGTGGGCTGTGTGGTGCTTATGTTTGCCTAAGCTACTTTTGTGTGTTGGGGTGTGTGCATGCTTGTCTGATGGTGTGCTTGGGATGGGCTGGGGTACAGGGGATTGGGTCTGGGTGGAGGAAGTTGGAGGGGGGAGGCTAGACACAGGGACAATGGCTGCCATCAGTGCTGAGGCCAGAGATTGCAGGGTTCAATGAAGGGCAGCCTGACCAGAATGAATGCCCTCCAGGAATGCATTACTGTGTTGCAACTCCCTTTCTACACCCTGGATGGCATTCACAATGGTAGACTGCCCAACATTGAGTGACCTGAGGAGGTCAATGGCCTCCTCACTGAGGGCAGCAGGGGTGACAGGGGCAGGGGCTGAGGTGCCTGGGGCGAAGGTGATGCCCACCCTCCTGGGTGAGCGGGCATGGAGCGAAGGCTGAGGGGCTGCTGGTAGGGGGGTGGCAGCTGTACCTGTAAAAGTGGGGGGCACAGATGGTGCCACCACCACAAGGGAGCTCCCATCGGCAGACGAGTCCATGTCGCTGTTTGGTGATCCGGTGACTGACGTGAAGCTCCCCTCGCCCTCCATCCCACTGGTGTATTCAGAGTCTGTGGTGTGGCCCTCCATGGCCATGTGGGATGAAGCTCCCTCGTGCTCCGGTGCCACTGTACCTCCGCCTGATGATGCTGATGCACAAAAGAACAGGGAGAGTACAAAAAGGGGGGGGACGACAGAAGAAAGACAGGCTGAGTGCATGGCTTACCGCTACCGTTGGCGGACAATACAGACACAGCAGCCCCCTGCACTACGCCGTGCTCTTGGCCTTTACAGATGCAATTCCTGGGATCTGGCCTACATGGCTATGGTGGACATCTGCACACATAGATGACACAGGGGCATGTATACCTGTACTTGGCACTCTACAGAGGTGGGGTGGAGTGCCACATGGCCTGTATTACGGAGGGGCCTAGCCTACGGAACTCGCCCTGGCCTAGGGAAACCTACAGCCCACCTCCCCCACCCAGACACCTCCACTGCGCGCAAAGTCCGCAGAATGAGAGTGTACTCACCCCCTTGTGTCGGCTGTGATGCCCTCATGCGCCCATCCAACTCAGGGTAGGCCACCGCCAGGATCCGGAACATCAGGGGGGTCATGGTGCGACGGGCACCCCTCCCACGTTGGGAGGCCATTCCCAGCTGAGCCTCCGCCGTCTTCTTGCTCCAGCGGCAAATGTCCTCCCATCTTTTATGGCAGTGGGTGCCCCGTCTCTGGTGGACCCCCAGGGTCTGGACGTCCTTGGCGATGGCACGCCAAATGTCCTTCTTCTGGTGGGCGCTGACCTACATGACATGTACAGGGGAAGAAGAGAAGTCATTACCAACTGCACTGTCGAAGTGACTGGCCCCCATCCCTACCCTTGCCATGTGGCACATGCATTCACAGTCCTTCATGGTCGCTGAACTCTGCCCCCTTGCTACTGACTTCCAGCCCTCTCCACCCAGCATAGCCCATACAACGTGCTCCCTGTGTACTTACCTGTTGGTCTGGAGGACCGTAGAGTAGCGTGTACTGGGGGAGGACCCCGTGGACTAGCTTCTCCAACTCCTGAGCTGTGAAGGCAGGGGCCCTTTCCCCAGACGCAGCAGCCATTGTCTCTTCCAGACCGAGGTCACAGCAGCACTTGCAGTGTAGGTCCTCTCCTGTCGAAGATCAGGTATCGAGTGATTGAACAGATAGAAAATGGCGGTCACGTCCGCGGCGGTCACGTCCGTGGCGGTGCGTATCATCATCGCCGGCACACTTCAACATTGGCTCCTGGGACCCATAGAGTCCAATGTCAACCAATGCAGCAATGCCCCGCGGTCCACGACCGCCTACCGCGACGGTGTACAACTCCAGTGCAGTTACCTCACATCCCATTGTCCCACTTTAGAGGTCAGGCAGCCGCCATTTCAGGGGCCCACATGGCTTCATTTACTACTGCGTCACACATACCTAGGCCTACACTCAACACACATACAGGAAGAGTTTTGTATTTGGTGTCGTGTTTTGTGTAGCTGTGGGTACATACCTGGGAATTTGTTGACTCTTTGGTCGCTGTTGTCCTTCTTAGGCACCGTCAGCTGGGACATTTGAGGAGATGGCGGAATCCTCCGGTGTACCGACCGCTGGTGGACCTGTTAACAATGGAGGAGCGACACTTGATCATCACCTACAGGTTTGACCGTGCCACAATCCAGGAACTGTGTACCCAGTTGGAGCCAGACCTGATCTCACCAATCCGCCATCCCACAGGAATACCCCCTGAAGTGCAGGTGCTATCAGTGCTCCATTTCCTTGCAAGTGGATCATTTCAAACAACATTGGCTATGGCATCAGGGATGTCCCAGCCTATGTTTTCCAACGTGTTGTCCAGAGTGTTGTCTGCCCTGCTGAAACACGTAAGGAGCTACATCGTTTTCCCTCAGGTGGAGGATTTGGCTACAGTGAAAGGTGACTTCAATGCCCTGGGACATATCCCCAACATCATAGGTGCTATTGATGGCACCCATGTAGCTCTGGTCCCCCCACGCAGGAGTGAACAGGTGTACAGGAACCAGAAGAGTTATCATTCGATGAATGTACAGATGGTATGTTTGGCAGACCAGTACATCTCCCAGGTGAATGCTATGTTCCATGGCTCAGTGCATGACGCCTGCATCCTGCGGAATAGCAGCATCCCGTATGTGATGGGTCAACTCCAGAGGCACCGGGTGTGGCTATTAGGGGACCCCTGTTACCCCAACCTGTCATGGCTATTGACCCCAGTGAGGAATCCCAGGACCAGGGCAGAGGAACGCTACAATGAGGCCCATGGGCGGACTAGGAGGGTGATCGAAGCACCTTCGGCCTCCTGAAGGCCAGGTTCAGGTGCCTCCATATGACAGGTGGTACCCTATTCTACTCACCAAGGAAGGTGTGCCAGATCATCATCGCCTGCTCGATGCTTCACAATCTTGCTTTGCGACGCAAGGTGCCTTTTCTGCAGGAGGATGGTCCAGATGACGGTGTTGTGGCAGCTGTGGAGCCTGTGGACAGTGATGAGGAGGAAGCTGAGGAAGAAGACATAGACAACAGGGAGTCAGTCATACAGCAATATTTCCAGTGACACACAGGTGAGAACAATTTTTTTACTATCACATTCACTTTCACACTTCTACCTCTATTCTGTCTGTCAATTAGTAGGAGTATTTGGTAACTGAGTTGTACATTTCCATTACGGTTTCACAGGTGTGGTTACCAATGTGTGTCATCTGCTTGCATCCTTCATGCACTTGTGATATGTGACATAGGTATGTTGGCATTACACTGAAAACGCATTTTGTCACTGTCATAGCTAATACACATTTTTAAAATCACAGACTGACTCCAGATTGTTTTGTGGTTCAAGGGTGTTTATTGAAGTGCTAATTATTGGAGGGGGTGGCAAAATGGTGATGGGTGATGGTGGAGGAATGTCCATGGCAGAGTCTAGTCTATTAGTCTCACAGGTGCACTGCCCATATGGGCATAGGAAGTGAAGCTGGGGCAGTTCCAATCTGGACAAGGTAACAAAGTGGGACAGTGGGAGGACAATCAGGGTGGTCTCATTTCCTGGCGGGGTCTTGCCATTTTGCTCTGTCCTGTTCCTGGATCTCAGGGACCGCTTGCGGGGTGGTTCTCCATCTGCAGGGGGGTGGGGTGCTGGTGTGGTGGTCCTGTGGCGGGGCGTCCTGTCCACTAGCGCCGGCGGAGGTGGTGGGCAGTTCATCGTCCATGCTAGTGTCAGTGGCCCCTTGGAGTGCCACGGTGTCCCTCATGGTCTTTTGTATGTCCTTCAGCATCCCTACGATGGTGCCCAGGGCGGAGCTGATGGTTCTGAGCTCCTCCCTGAACCCCAAATACTGTTTGTCCTGCAGCCGCTGGGTCTCCTGAAACTTGGCCAGGACTGTAGCCATCGTCTCCTGGGAGTGGTGGTATGCTCCCATGATGGAGGAGAGGGCCTCGTGGAGGGTGGGTTCCCTTGGCCTGTCCGCCCCCTGTCGCACAGCAGCCCTCCCAGTTCCCCTGTGTTCCTGTGCCTCCGTCCCCTGGACCGTGTGCCCACCACCCCGGGTCCCTGTTGTTGTTGGGGTGGTGGGTTACCCTGGGTTCCCTGTAGTGGTGGACACACAGCTGATTGACGTGTCCTGGGTACGGAGGTATGGGCCCTCTGGGAGGGTGCTGTGCTGGTGTTACCAGAGGGTGGAAGGTCAGTGTTGGACTGTGTCTGTGCAAGGGGAACCGACTGCCCTGAGGCCCACAATGGTCCGGGCTGGTCATCTGGATCCAGTTGGCCAGAGCTGCTGTTGTCACTGTGGGAGTGGAGATGTCTGGACCCTCCTGTGTGGTGACGTTACGTAGTGGTCCTGCAGGGGTATAAGAGCATGATTATTGCATGTGTGTGTGTCATGGTGTGCAATGGGTGGGTGTGCGTGTACCCCAGTGCAAGCATTGCTGTGTGGGGGCTTGTATGGTGATGGTTGGGGGGTTGTTATTGGTATGTGCAGTGAGCATGCTTTAGTGTTGGGTGTCCATGCTTAGTTGTGTCATGCAGGGCTTGGTGTTGGGATGTGTGGTTTGTGATATTAGTACAGGAGTGAGGAGTTTGAGTGATAGGGGAGGGGGTGAGGGTGGGGGTGTGTGATAACATGCAGGTAGGGTGGGGGATATGATAGTTAAGAATAGACTTACCAGTGTCCATTCCTCCACCGACTCCTCCAAGGCCCTCTGGATGCATGATGGTCAAAACCTGCTCCTCCCATGTTGTTAGTTGTGGGGGAGGAGGTGGGGGTCCGCCGCCAGTCCGTTGAATCGGGATGTTGTGCCTGGAGACCACGGAACGCACCTTCCCCCGTAGGTCGTTCCACCTCTTCCTGATGTCCTCCCGATTTCTTGGATGCTGTCCCACAGCGTTGACCCTGTCGACGATTCTTCGCCATAGCTCCATCTTCCTGGCTATGGAGGTGTGCTGCACCTGTGCTCCAAATAGCTGTGGCTCTACCCGTAGGATTTCCTCCACCATGACACTGAGCTCCTCCTCGGAAAACCTGGGGTGTCTTTGGCGTGACATGGGGTGGTGTAGGTGATGTGTGGGGTGGTGTATGTGGTGCTGAGTGTGGTGATGTGTGGTGGTGTGGGGTGTTTTGAGCATGGATGTTGTATGGGTGATGGTGTTGTATGCCTCTGTGTGGTGGGGTTGTCTATTGCTGTAGTCTCTCTCTGGCCTTCTCTCTGTAATAGTGGTCGTAGGGGTTTGTGTGTGATGTGGGTGTGTGTTTTATATTGTGTTGGGTGTGTGGGAGTGGTGTTTGTATGTGTATCAGGTGTGTGTAATTCGAATTGTCCAATGTGGCGGTGTTTTGGAGATGTGTGTGTATTTTGAGCGTGGCGGTGTGTACCGCCAATGGAATACCGCGTTTGAAAGACCGCCGCGTGGATTCGTGTGTCGTGATAGCATGGGCGTGTTTCTGTTGGCCTGACGGTGGAGGATTTGTTTTCACCAGTTTATCACTGACCTTTGGTGTGGCGGACTTGTGTGGGTGTCTGAATTTCGGCGGATTCCGTGCTGTGGGTCATAATAGCTGTGGCGAAATTCCGCGGCTGCGGCGGTGTATTGGCAGTCTTCTGCACGGCGGTAAGCGGCTTTTACCGCCAATGTTGTAATGACCGCCATAATGTCATATACACATACTAGCCACTTATATGTTATGTAAATAGAATGTATTTGTTAGTTGCAAGAGGCATATATTTATTGTTATATAAAGATTAATTTAAAAATATATATTTGTTATTGGGATTTAACTTGATATTTGTTTATTTTTTCTTCTTTGCTAGAACTAAAATAAACATATACATATATTCAGACACATCTATATCTAACCATGTGTATACAAATATATATAACATACACACATCTAAGCATTATTTGTATTAATATTGATGTACAAGGAATATATTTCTATCATGGTACTTCTCCGTCTAATCCTATGTATATACTCTATGTATTTGTATTATCCTAGAAGGAGCAGAAACCTATGTGTACTCATCAACATTTATACTTTCTGTATACAATGACATACTCATAATCTGATGTATAAAGAAATGTATATATAAATATACACATAAATATGTATATATTACCTACTGGCGGTTGCCAGTAGGTAATTATAGTTAGTGTTGGTGGGGAGAAAAAGACAAAGTCGACATGGCATCCCTTTCAGGGTGCCCGGCCCACAAACCACTGCCTGGGGCATAGGTAAGTCACCCCACTAGCAGACTTTACAGCCCTAAGGCAGGGTGCACTATACCACAGGTGAGGGCATAGCTGCAGGAGCAATATGCCCCTACAGTGTCTAAGTCCATTCTTAGACATTGTAAGGTAAGTGTGGCCATATACAGTACATGGGGTTGGAGGTGGTCATTATGAATTCCACAGCTCCATGATGGCCCCACTGAAGGCTGGGAAGTTTGGTATCAAACTTCTCAGCACAATAAACCACACTTAATCCAGTGTTGGATTTATTGTAAAATGCACCCAGAGGGCATCTTAGAGATGCCACCTTTATTTTAGCCAAACTTCTTGTGCAGGACTGACCGCTCTGTGCCAGCCTGCCACTTCCAAACTAGCTTCTGACTACATGGGGTGAGATCCATTGTGCTCTCTGTGGCCAGAAACAAAGCCTGCACTGGGTGGAGGTGCTTCACACCTCCCCCCCTGCAGGAACTGTAACACCTGGCGGTGAGCCTCAAACGCTCAGGCCTCTTGTTACAGTGCCCCAGGGCACTCCAGATTGTGGAGATGCCTGCCCCGAACAAAGCCCCACTTTTGGTGGCAAGTCCAGCGGAAAAATTAGGAAAAATTAGGAGGAGTGACCACTTCAAATAGGACCATCCCTAAGGTGTCCAGAGCTGAAGTGACCCCCTCTTTGCAAAATCTTCCATCTTGGTTTGGAGGACAAGGACCAATAGGATTAAGTCTGTGTCCCTCTCCCCAGAGGGAGTGGACATCGAAAGGGTGCAGTCACCCTCAGGGGCAGTAGCCATTGACTACTGCCCTCTGACCCCTGTAACACCCCTAAATCCAGGAAGGAAGGGCTCCTCTGAACCTAGCTCGTTAGATTACTGGCGTCCTCAAGAAGACAACCAGAAGAAAGAAGAAGGACTGCTAAGCTGACCCCCAGCAGATAAGAATGAAGACACCTAGAGGCCTGTCTCCAGCTTCAGAAGCCCTTCTACAAAAAAGGTGACGCATCCTGCAGGACTAGCAACCTCTTAAAAGCCTCAAGAGGGCTGTCTGTACCCCAGAGGACCAAGATCTTCTGTGAACAGAGGCCCTGTCCAGAAAGAAACTCCAGCAAAGGACTCCAGAACCGCCACGGATCTGCGAGTCCTGGTCTCTCTGCACCCAACACCCATGGCCGTGTCCAGATGGCCAAATGAACTAGAGCTGGTCCCCAGGTAATTCTGACCTAGTGTCCACCCTAGGTTGACACCTCCTATCTACCACAATGACGCCTGCAGACTAAATCCTGAAGCCGCCCCTGCCTGTAAAGGATCCAGATGAACATACCAGACGCCAAAAGGTACACTGCACCCGCAACCCCATGGCCTTAGGGAACCGAACATCTGGTGCAGCAGGTGGCCATCCTTTTTGTCCAGCCTGTGGTTTTTCTGAACCGACCCCCGGGACCCAGCTTGCAGCCTACTTGTGACCCCCAGGCTCCCAATTGAAAAGCATTGGGAGCCTGACGCTAGGTTTGCATCCTGCCACCCCGTTGCAGCTGAGGGTGTGTGTTTGGTGCTGATCTGTGGCACCTCCCAGTGCTCTCCTAAACCCCCCAGGTCTGCTCTCCGAAGACATGGGTACTTACCTGCATGCAGGCCTGATTCCGAATGCCCCAAGTCTCTATCTGAACCCATTTCAGATCTTGCAGCAACTTTGACCTCTGCACCCAACCAACGGCGACGAAGACGACCACGGTGAGTACCGCCCCTAACACACCAGGGGGGGAGAGAGTGACACACACATGCAACATGCAACACCCCTACCCCCAACAACATACACCCAAAACCCAAACAGATGCAACAACATTACATATCCACCCCGTACCCCTCAGGAATAATGCAAGGACAAAAGGAAGTGATTAAAGTCAGTGTATTAATATAAAGTTCTAGAAATACGTCCTCAAAGCACAAAACAGTATCTACAATACAAACAAATGGAGGGACACTGCCCAGTCCATAATGTCCGTGGACAACACAGCCATATCACATAGGCCAAGGCCCCACTTGACTTCTGCCTCAATACGGAGAGAACACTGCTGGGGCATCAGATCGAAAATACACAGGCACCTCAGGGGGAAGGGGAACGGGGGGCACCTCAGCCGAAAGATGGTACAACGCCACTGCTCCTGGAGGGGGCCACATGCCCATCACTCTGTCCTGGGGAGTGCAAAACCACAGTCTCTCTAGTGGGTGGTCTGCCCACTGCATGGTCCTCGGGAGTGCAAAGCCACAGTCTCTCTAGTGTGTCGTCTGCCCCCTGCTTGGTCCTGGGAAGTAGAAAGCCACAGTCTCTCAAGTGGGTGGTCTGCCCACTGCTTGGTTCTGGGGAGTGTAAGGCTACAGTTTCTCAAGTGGATGGCTTCTCCACATGTTTGGGAGGGGGCTTTTTGCCCAGTGTGCTTCATCCTGGCAAGGAGGGGGTGAGTGGATGCCTTCTTCCACTGGTTCTGGAGGGGGCTTTGTGCCCAGTGTGCTCCATCCGGGCAAGAAGGGGGTGGGTGGGTGCCTTCTTCCACTGGTTCTGGAGGGGGATTTGTGCCCAGTGTGCTTCATCCTGGCAGGGAGGGGGCAAGTGGATGCCTTCTTCCACTGGTTCTGGAGGGGGCTTTGTGCCCCGTGATGCAGATCTTGGGGAGTGCACGGTCACAGTATCTCACCTGGGTGTCACAACTACAGGATTTGCAGGGTCCAGGACGCACTACTGCCCATGGTGCACGACTACACACTGCCCGCCGGCTGTGACGGCTGCTCAGTGGTGGCAGTGGTGGTGCTGGCGGCAGTGCTGCTAGTGGTGGGGGGAGGCTCCAGCCCTTCCCCTGCAGCCTGGGACGGCTGCCCACTAGGGCTGCTGGCAGTGGTGCTGGTGGCGGTGCAGGTGGCGGTGCTGCAGGTGGTGGGAGGAGGCTCCAGCCCTTCCCCTGCAGCCCCGGACAGCTGTAGTGCCATGGCTGGTGTTGTTTGCTCAGGTGCTGCTCCAGCACCAGGCTTCATATCCATCCTGCCTGCGCGTCTGTGCCTTTGTCATTGCCCTTAGCAGCTGGTGGTCCCTTCTTGCCCTTGACAGCTGGTGGCCCCTTCTTGACTTTGTTAGCTGGTGGTGCCTCCTTCCCTTTGCAAGCTGGTGGTGCCTCCTTGCCTTTGCCAGCTGGTGGTGCCTCCTTGCCTTTGCCAGCTGGTGCTCCCTTTTGGCTTTGCCAGCTGTTGCTCCCTTTTTGCCCTTGGCAGCTGGTACAGCCACACTGTCTGTGCTGACGGGTGTCTCCTTGGAGCCTCTCACAACTGCAGTGGCTGCAGAAACTATAGTGGCTGTGGACTGGGTGGCTGAGGTGCTAGCCTGAGTCCTGACCACCCTGGCCCGAAGTGAAGTCGGGGGAGGGGCAGGGAATAGGTCAAGGGTGGAGAGGAAAAGCTTTTTAAGGACAGTGGGGCTGGAAGAGGGTGAAGGTTTGGGAGTGGAGGAAGAGGGAGTGGTGGTAGGAGGTGTCTGCTGTGTTTGGGTGCAGGTGCATGGGCTGGATGCTGTTGTGAGGTGGATGGCTGTTGGCTGTCTGAGTGCTTGTGTTTGTGTACTTTGGGAGGAGGGGGCACAGACACAGGGGACATGTGCATGGATGTGGGAGTGGTGATTGCCAGTCAGGGGTGTGTAGTTATAGGCGTGATGGTGATGGGGGTAGTGGATGAGGATGTAGTGCATGCAGGTGTGAGTAGAGACACTACTGGGAGGGAGGTGGATGACAAGGAGGAGGGGGACACTGTGGAGGCAGTGGATGTTGGTGTGTGTGCATCTGGATGGTGCTTGTGTGAGTGCCTGTGGGATGAAGTGTGGTGCTTGTGTTTGCCTGATCCACTTCTGTGTGTTGATTTGGGTGCATGCTAGTCCGGTAGTGTGCTTGGGATAGGCTGGGGTTGAGGGGAATGGGACAGGGTAGAGGAAGTTGGAGGGGGGAGGCTAGAGACAGGAACAATGGCTGCCATCAGGGAGGAGGCCAGAGCCTGGAATGATCTCTGTTGGGCCGCCACGTCAGAGTGAATGCCATTGAGGAATGCATTTGTTTGTTGCAAATGCCCTGCCAGACCCTGGATGGCATTCACTATGGTTGACTGCCCAACAGAGATAGATCGCAGGAGGTCAATAGACTCCTCACTGAGGGCAGCAGGGCTGACTGGGGTAGGGCCTGAGGTGCCTGGGGCGAAGGAGATGTCCACCATCCTGGGTGAGTGGGCACAGGAAACACGCTGAGGGGCTGCTGGGAGGGCGGTGCTGGTACGGGGTGGCAGCTGTACCTGTAGTTGGGTTGGCCACAGAGATGTCCGCCACCACCAGGGAGCTTCCATCTGAGGAGGTGTCACTGTCCGAATTGCCCCCTCCAGTCTCCACTGTGGTGCTCCCCTTGCCCTCCGTCCCACTCGTGCCCTCACAGTCGGTGGATTTGGCCTCATGTGCCATGTGGGATGCAGCTCCCTCCGTCGCCGGTGCTTCTGCTCCTCCGCCAGATGATGCTAATGCACACAAGGACAGGGTGACAAAACAAAAAGGGGAGGGGGGAGACAGAGAATACACTTGGTCAATGCCAGCAACAACACCACCGTTGGCGTACACAACACACAGGGAACAGCCCTATGCACTATCAGTTACTGCTAGTCACCAGGCCATGGAGTACAATGCCTAACGCCAATAGCAGCACACCTGACACCCTCTGGACCCTGCCCAGTAGTAGATGCCCACTAGCATATTTGGGGCTGGAGTGCATCAGAGCCTGCCCAACATGGAACCTACCCTGCCATGTTCGTCCTGGCCTAGGGGCACCCACAGGCCCACATCCCCCACCCAGATAACACCCCACCACGCGCAATTTTCAGAATTTGAAACTGTACTCACCTCCTTGTGGCTGCTGTGATGCCTTCAAGTGCCCATCCAACTCCGGATAGGCCACTGCCAGTAAGCGGAACATCGGGGGGTCAGGGTTCGACGGGCACCCCTTCCTCGTTGGGAGGCCATCCTCCGCCGTCTTCCTTGCCTAGCGGCGCAGGTCCTCCCACCATTTGCGACAGTGGGTGCTCCGCCTGTCAAAGACCCCCAGGGTCCGCACGTCCTTGGCGATGGCACGCCAAATACCCTTTTTCTGATGGGCGCTGACCTGCAGAGAAAGATACATAGAAAAAGGTATCAGCCATACCGTCCGGCCTGTTACACTCATGGCCCATTGACTACCATACATGCAGCACTCTGCCCAGGACCCCTCAGCCACCCCCTCCCTTACACGAGGCTTACACACACAGCACTCCATGCATTCATGCCCCATGCATCGTGCTCGCAGTGTACTCACCTGTTGGTCTGGCGGACCATAAATGAAATGGTACTGGGGTAGGACCCCATCCACTAGTCTCTCCAACTCCTCAGAAGTGAAGGCTGGGGCCCTTTCCCCAGATACTTGAGCCGTGATCGCTTCCAGACACAGGTCACAGCAGCACTTGCAGTGTAGGTCCTCTCCTGTTGAAGGTCAGGTAGCAAGTGAGTGAACAGATAGAAAATGGTGGTCACGTCCGCGGCGGTGCGTACCGTTACCGCTGGCGTACTTCACCTTTGTCTACTGGAACCCATAGGGCAAATTGATAACCAACGAGGAGTTGCACGGCGGTCCTCAACTGCCTCCCGCAATGGCGCACAACGTCAGCGGAATGACAACATTTCCACTTGTCCCTCCACACAGGTCAGGCGGCCGCCATTTCAGGGGGGAGCAGGCCATAACACCTAACTGCGTCACAGCAGACATAGGCACATTTACGGGACTACACGTTATCATACTGTTTCTGTCACAACATGCAAAGCATTTCACTCTGAGGATATGTTTGAATATGACCAGCTTCTCACCATTTTTCACCCTAGAGTTCAACCGCTGAGGATGAATAGGAGATGGAAACATACCCGTGTACAAACTCCTGGTGGACTTGGCAACAATGGAGGACAGGCACATTATCCTCACCTACAGACTTGATAGGGCCACAATCCAAGAGCTGTGTGACCAATTGGTGCCAGACTTGATCTCAGCTATCCGTCACCCCACTGGAATACCCCCTCTTGTGCAAGTCCTATCAGTGCTCTATTTCTTGGCAAGTGGCTCCTTCCAAGTGACAGTGGCCATGGCAGCAGGGATGTCACAGCCTATGTTCTCTAACATGCTGACCCGAGTGTTGTCTGCCCTGATGAAACACATGCGCAGTGACATTGTTTTCCCAGAGGTGGAGGATTTGGCCACAGTGAAGGATGACTTCTATTCAGTGGGACATATCCCCAACATCATTGGTGCTAGTGATGGTACACATATTGCCTTTGTCCCCCCATGGAGAAATGAACAGGTGTACAGAAATTGAAAGAGCTTTCACTCTATGAATGTGCAGATAGTGTGCCTGGCGGACCAGAACATCTCCCATGTGAATGCAAAGTATCCTGGGTCTGTGCATGAGGCCTGTATCCTGAGGAATACCAGCATCCCATATGTGATGGCTCAACTTCAGAGGCACTGGGTGTGGCTAATATGTGAGCCCATGGTCCCCACCCAGTGTATGTTGGTGTATGGGTGTGCGGTTGGCCCTAAGGGTTAGTGTCTGGCTAACAGGTATCCTTCCATATTTGCAGGTGACTCTGGTTACCCCAACCTCTCATGGCTACTGACCCCAGTGAGGAATGCCAGAACAAGGGCAGAGGAACGTTATAATGAGGCACATGGGTGAACAAGACAAATTATAGAGTGAACCTTTGGCCTCCTGAAGTGGCAGTTCAAGGTGGACAGGGTGACAGAGTGTGACACAAGGGTGACAATCAGGAGAGTCTTATTTCCTGGTGGGGGTCTTGGCAATGTTCTCTGACTTCTGCCTGGATCGCAGGGACTGTTTGCGGGGTGGTTTTCCTTCTGCAGGGGGTGGGGTGATGGTGGCCTGTTGTTCCTGTGGTGGGGTCTCCTGTCCACTAGTGTCAGTGGAGGTGGAAGGCTGTTCATCCGTGTGGCTAGTGTCAGGGGCCTGTTCGTGTGCCACTGCCTCCCTCAAGGTGTTGGCCATGTCTGTCAGCACCCCTGCAATGGTGACCAGGTTGGTGTTGACGTCCCTCAGGTCCTCCCTGATCCCCAGGTACTGTCCCTCCTGCAGCCGCTGGGTCTCCTGCAACTTGGCCAGTATCTGGCCCATGGTCTCCTGGGAATGGTGGTATGCTCCCAGAATGTTGGTGAGTGCCTCGTGGAGCGTTGGTTCCCTGGGCCTGTCCTCCTCCTATCGCACAGCAGTCCTCCCAGCTTCCCTGTTGTCCTGTGGCTCTGTCCCCTAAACAGTTTGCCCACTGCCACTGACCCCTGGTTCCTGATCGTCCTGTGTTTGCGGGTTGCCTGGGGTCCCTGTAGTGGTGGACACACTGCTGATTGACGTGTCCTGGGGACAGTGTTATGGACCCGCTGGGTGGGTGCTGTGGTGGTGTTTCCTGAGTGGGGAGGCTCTGTGGTGGGATGGGACTGTGCCTGGGTAACCGACTGTCCAGAGGTCCCTGATGGGCCAGGTTGGTCATCCTGATCCAGACGTGCAGAGCTGCTGTCATCACTGTGGGCCTCTTCTGTGGGGGGACTGGATGTTGCTGGCACCTCCTCTCCAGGAACGTTGTGTGGGGGACTTGTGGGGATGTAAATGCAGTGTCATTGTTTCTGTGTGTGACATCTTGTGCATGGGTATGTTTCCCTCTATGGTTGTTATTACCATGGCAGATTTGCCTTGTGTGAGTTGTTATTTGGTTGGCTAAGTGATTGTCTCTAGTGTGCATGCAGTGGGGATGGTTGTCCATGCAGGCCTGTAATGGGTGTCCATGCATTGATGTTGCATGCTGGGCTTGGTACTGGGATGGGTGGGTTGTGATAATGGGGTATATGGGAGGTGGTGGAGTGATGGGAGTGAGGGTGAGGGTGGGGGTATGTGACAGCATGCAGGTAGGGGGTGAAAGTAGTAAAGATTTGACTTACCAGAGTCCAGTCCTCCTGCTACTCCTGTCAGTCCCTCAGGATGCATGATTGCCAAGACTTGCTCCTCCCTTGTTGTTAGTTGTGGGGGAGGAGGTGAGGGTCCACCGCCAGTCCTCTGTACAGCTATCTGGTGTCTTGCAACCACGGAACGCACCTTCCCCCGTAGGTCGTTCCACCTCTTCCTGATGTCATCCCTTGTTCTGGGGTGCTGTCCCACAACGTTGACCCTGTCCACGATTCTCCGCCATAGCTCCATCTTCCTGGCAATGTCTGCTGCACCTGTGATCCGAATAGCTGTGGCTCTACCTGGATGATTTCCTCCACCATGACCCTTAGCTCCACCTCTGAGAAGCTGGGGTGTCGTTGTGGTGCCATAGGTGTAGTGTGTGTGGTGTGTGTGAGTGTGTGTGGGGTGATGTGTTGGGGTGTGTGCTGTGAGGTGCGTGGATGGTGTATGGGTGATGGTGTTCTGTGGCTCTGATTCTGTGGGTGCTCCTAGTGTCACTCTCTCTCTGTTGTACATTTTTTGTAGTGTAAAGGGTTTTGGGTAATGTGTGTTTGTGGGTGTGGTGTGTGTATGTGTGTTGGGTGTGTGTAGTTTGAATTGTCCAAGGTGGTGTTGCTTTGTTAGTGTGTGTTTATTTTTAGCGCAGCGGTACCGCCAATGGTTTACCGCGGTTGAATGTCCGCCGCGTGATTCGTGGGTCATAATGCTGTGGGCGTAGTTCTGTTGGTGTAACAGTGTGGGTTTTGCTACTCATCACTGCCCTTTGGGCTGGTGGACTTGTGTGTGTGTGTCTGTATAGTGGCGGATTTCTATGTGTGGGTCATAATACGGGTAGCGGTATACCGCTGTGGTCGCGGTATGTTGGTGGCAGTCAGCATGGCAGTAAGCAGCTCTTACCGCCAATGTCATAATGAGGGCCAATATCTCATTTTGATATATTATATACACTGAGCCAGCTGCCTACAAATAGAAAAAGCATTTTTTGACTTGCCTATATCTTTGGCAGTGTTTGACGAATCTTCACAAAATGTTCCAAAAAGAAGGTGCTCACGAATCTTATTGTGCATGGAAAGGTTCGGGGTAATCCATCAAGCAGGGGCCAAGAAATAGGGGGGGGTTAAAAAAAAGTGTATTTCCCATGTTAATTTCCACAGAGATTTTAGACACAACTAAAGCCCGAACCGCTGGATGGAATCACACCAAATTTGGCAGAAAGGTAACTCTTGGTCCAGAAAGCTCCCTTTTTTGTTTTTGGGTGTAAATCTGTTAAGTAGGTTTTGAGAGTTTTTAGAACCGTGAAGACTTTAAGAATCCTCCTGATCTCATGAAGAGATCTGATTGAGTGGCAACACTTGAACCACAAAGTGATGGCAGCTGTAGGAAGTTGGCTCTGTATAAACTATCTCAAAGTGAGAGATAGCGCGCACAGAGTCCAAGGGTTCCCCTTAGAGGTTGATAGTGGCAATAATAGATAATATTAATGTTTTATTTGTGATTCGAGTCGAGCAGTAGGCTTATCAGAGGGTAGTGTTAAGTATTTGTTGTACACACACAAGCAATAAATGGGAACACACACTCAAAGACCTAACTCCAGGCCAATAGGTTTTTATATAGAAAAATATCCTTTTCTTAATTTATTTTAGAACCACAAGATTCAGAATTCAAGTAGGTACATAAATCGTAAGGTACTTGGCATAGGTAAATATAGAACTCTGAATCAAAACAGTAATAAACACAGTTTAGCAGTAAATGGCAATAAGCTTTTTTTAAAGTGGACAATGCAAAATTCAACAGTTACTGTGGGAGGTAAGTACAAGTTAGTTTAGCAGGAAAGTAAAGCACTTACAAGTTCAGTCTCCGGGGCATAGGCAGCCCACCGTTGTGGGTTTAAGTCAACCCCAAAGACCCAGCACCAGCAACACAGGGCTGGTCAGGTGCAGAGGTCAAAGTAGGGCCCAAATAACATAGGCACCTATGGAGACTATGGGTGCTCCGGTTCCAGTCTGCTAGCAGGTAGGTACCTGTGCCCGCGGGGAGCAGACCAGGGGGGTTTTGTAGAGCATTGGGGGGGACCCAAACAAGCACACAAAATACACCCTCAGCGGCACAGGGGCGGCAGGGTGCAGTGTGCAAAGTATGTGTTGAGTTTTGTATTGGTTTCGATGGAGGGACCCGGGGGTTACCCTGGCAATGCAGGCAGCGGACAGGGGTCTTCTCGGGCCAGCCACCGACTTGGCAAAGATGAGGGTTGCCTGCTGGTAACTCCTGCACCGGTAGATGGTTCCTCTCGGGCATGGGGGCTGCAGGTGCAGTGCTTCTTCCAGGCGTTGGGTTCCTTGTTATCAGGCAGTCGCGGTCAGTGCAGGGAGATCGTCTCAGGATGGCCACGTCGTGGGAGTTGCCTGGGGGTCCTCGCTGCAGTGTTGGTTTCTTTGGGCACGGGCCAGGGGTGTCGGGTGCAGAGTGCTGGGGACTCACGCTTCGGATGTGAGGTGAGAGTTCCTTTAAAGATGGTTTCTTCTTGTTGCTTTGGACAGAGCCACTGTCCACGGGAGGTTCTTGGTCCTTTGGGTTGCAGGGCAGTCCTCTGAGTCGGCAGAGGTCGCTGGTCCCGCTGGATGCATCACTGTTGCAGGTTCTCTGAATCTGGAGACAGGCCGGTAGGGCTGGGGCCAAAGCGGTTGTTGTCTCCATCTTGTTGGTGGGGTTTTCAGGTCAGCAGTCCTTCTTCTTGTTCAGGTCATCAGGAATCTGTTTTCCTAGGTTCGCGGTCCCCCCTAAATACTAAATTTAGGGGTGTGTTTATGGCTGGAGGGTAGTAGCCAATCGCTTCTGTCCCTGAGGGTGGCTCCACCCTCCTTGTGCCTCCTCCCTTTGGGGAGGGGGGCACATCCCTAATCCTATTGGGCTAAATCCTCCAAAGCGAGCTGGAGGATTTTCTAAGCAAGGGAACGCCTCAGCTCAGGACACCTTAGGAGGTGTCCTGGCTGATGGGTGACTCCACCTTGTTTTTCTCATTATCTCCTCTGGACTTGGTGCCAAAAGTGGGGGCTGTGTCTGGGGGGGGGGCATTTTCACTAGCTGGAGTGCTCTGGGGCATTGTAACACCAGGCTTGAGTCTTTTAGGTTCACTGCCAGGTGTTACAGTTCCTGCAGGGGAGGTTTAAGGCACCTCCACCCAGGACAGGCTTTGTTCCTTGTCACAAAGTGCACAAAGGCACTCACCCCATGTGGCCAGAAACTAGTCTGGAAGTGGCAGGCTGGCATAGACCGTTCAGACTAGCACTAGCAGTTGGGTTGGGATGCAGGGGGCATCTCTAAGATTCCCTCTGAGTTCATTTCTAAATAAATCTCACACTGGCATCAGTGTGGATTTATTGTGCTGAGATGTTTGACCCCAAACTTCCTAGCATTTAGTGAAGCCATTATGGAACTGTGGAGTTCATGTTTGGTAAACTCCCAGACCTTGTACTCTTTATGGCTACCCTGCACTTACAATGTCTAAGAAGTAGCTTAGACACTATAGGGGCATAGTGCTCATGCAGCTATGTCCTCACCTGTGGTATAGTGCATCCTGCCTTAGGGCTGTAAGGCCCGCTAGAGGGGTGACTTACCTATGCCACAGACAGTGTGAGGTTGGCGTGGCACCCTGAGGGGTGTGCCATGTCGACTTAGTCTTTTTCTCCCTACCAGCAAACACAAGCTGTGAGGCAGTGTGCATGTGCTGAGTGAGGGGTCCCTAGGGTGGCATAATACATCCTGCAGCCCTTAGAGACCTTCCCTGGCCACAGGGCCCCTGGTACCAGTGGTTCCTTTTACAAGGGACTTATCTGTGTGCCAGGGCTGTGCCAATTGTGGAGACAAAGCTACAGTTTTAGGGAAAGAACACTGGTGCAGGGGCCTGGTTAGCAGGGTCCCAGCACACGTTCAATGATAAGTAGCATCAACAAAGGGCAAAAAGTTAGGGGTAACCATGCCAACAGTGGCATTTTCCTACACCTCCTCTCCCCCAAACGAAAGAGGATGAGACTAACCTTTCCAAAGAGAATCTTCATTTTCTAAGTGGAAGAAACTGGAAAGGCCATCTGCATTGGCATGGACAGTCCCAGGTCTGTGTTCCACTACGAAGTCCATTCCCTGTAGCGATATGGACCACCTCAACGGTTTAGGGTTCTCTCTCTCCTATCATCTGCATGAGCCATCTGAGAGGTCTGTGGTCAGTTTGAACAATGAAGTGAGTACCAAACAGGTATGGTCTCAACTTCTTCAGTGACCAAACCACAGCAAAGGCCTCCATCTCAATGGAACTCCAGTGCTGCTCCCTGGGGAGTAACCTCCTGCTAAAAAAAAGCAACAGGCTGGTCAAGGCCATCATCATTGGTTTGGGATAGGACTGCTCCTATCCCATGTTCAGAGGCATCTGTCTGCACAATGAATTGCTTAGAATAACCTGGAGCTTTCAGAACTGGTGCTGAACACATAGCTTCTTTCAGGGTGTCAAAGGCCTTTTGACAGTCCAAGGTCCAGTTAACCTTTTTGGGTATTTTCTTAATGGTAAGTTCTGTGAGGGGAGTCACTATGGATCAATATCCCTTCACAAACCTCCTATAGTAGCCATTCAAGCCAAGGAATGCCCTGACTTGAATCTGGGTTTTTGGAGCTTCCCAGTCCAGAATTGCCTGGATCTTGGGTTGTAATGGTTGCACTTGGCCTCCACCTACAGGGTGTACCAAGTAAACCAATGTGCCCTGCCCTATCTGACATTTGGATGCCTTGATAGAGAGGTCTGCTGCTTGGAGGGCCTGAAAAACCTTCCTTAGGTGGACCAGGTGATCCTGCCAGTTGGAGCTAAAGAAAGAAATATCATCTAGATATGCTGCACTAAAGGACTCCAAGCCAGCAAGGACTTGATTCACCAACCTTTGGAAGGTGACAAGGGCATTCTTTAAGCCAAAGGGCATAATAGTAAACCGGTAATGCCCATCAGGTTTTGAGAATGCTGTCTTTTTCTCTGCTCCAGGTGCCATTTTGATTTGCCAGTACCATGCTGTCAAGTGAAAGGTACTTAAGAATTTGGCTGCACCCAATTTGTCAATTAATTCATCTGCCCTTGGTATGGGGTGAGCATCTGTCTTGGCAACAGAGTTGAGCCCTCTGTAGTCCACACAAAACATCATCTCTCTCTTTCCATCCTTGGTGTGAGGTTTGGGGACCAAGACCACTGGGCTAACCCAGGGACTGTCTTATTGCTCTATCACTCCCAATTCAAGCATCTTGTGAACTTCCACCTTATTGCTTTCCTTGACTTGGTCAGACTGTCTGAATATTTTATTCTTGACAGGTAAACTCTCTCCTGTGTCAAGATCATGGGTACACAGTGTGTCTGACCAGGGGTCAAAAAAGAGCAGACTTGCCTGCAGTCAGCTTGCTGTTGACTAGAGAGGGTGTCTGAGTAGACAACTCCATCCACTGAGCCATCTTTAGGGCCAGTTGACAGGAGGTCTGGGAGAGGTTCATTCTCTGCTTTCTGATCCTCATCAGTAACCATCAACATGGTTATGTCTGCCCTGTCATTGTAGAGTTTAAGGCGGTTAACATGGATCACCCTCTTGGGTGTCCTGCTAGTGCCCAGGTCCACTAAGCATGTGACCTGACTCTTCTTTTCTAGCACTGGGTAAGGGCCATTCCATCTGTCCTGGAGTACCCTGCGAGCCACAGGCTCCAGAACCCAAACTTTCTGCCCTGGCTGAAACTCAACCATTGCAGCCTTTTTGGTCATACCACAACTTCTGGAGTTGTTGGCTGGCCTCAGAGTTTTTGCTTGCCTGTTCCATGTACTCTGCCATCCTGGAGCGGACGCCTAGTACATAGTCCACTACATCTTGTTTAGGCTCATGGAGAGGTCTCACCCAGCATTCTTTTACAAGTGGCAGTGGTCCCCTTACAGCATGGCCAAACAGAACCTCAAAGGGCGAAAACCCTACTCCCTTCTGTGGCCCCTCTCTGTAGGCAAAAAGCAGACAGGGCAGGAGGACATCCCACCTCCTTTTGAGTTCTTTAGGGAGCCCCATGATCATGCCCTTCAATGTCTTGTTGAATCTTTCCACAAGACCATTGGTGTGTGGATGGTATGGTGTGGTGAATTTGTAAGTCACCCCATACTCATTCCACATATGTTTCAGGTTAGCTGACATGAAGTTGGTACCCCTTTCAGAAACCACCTCCTTAGGAAATCCCACTCTGGTAAAGATACCTATGAGTGCTTTGGCTACTGCAGGGACAGGAGTCGACCTAAGGGGAATTGCCTCATGGTATCTGGTAGCATGCTCAACTACTACTAGTATATATTGGTTCCCTGATGCTGTGGGTGGTTCAAGTGGACCCACTATGTCCACACCAACCCTCTCAAAGAGGACCCCCACCATTGGAAGTGGAATAAGGGGGGCCTTTGGATGGCCACCTGTCTTGCCACATGCTTGAGAAGTGACACGGGAGCTGCAAAACTCCCTTACCTTCTGGGACATATTGGGCCAATAGAAATGGTTGACTAATCTCTCCCAAGTCTTGGTTTATCCCAAATGCCCAGCAAGGGGAATGTCATGGGCTAAGGTGAGGATGAACTCTTTAAACGCCTGAGGCACTACCACTCTACTAGTGGCACAAGGTTTGGGATCTCTTGCCTCAGTGTAAAGGAGTCTATCCTCCCAATAGACCCTGTGGGATCCACTGACACTTCCATTTTCTTGCTCGGCTGCTTGTGTCTTAGGCCTTCAAGAGTAGGACAAGTCTTTTGTCCCTGGCAGAGCTGTTCCCTTGAGGGTCTCCCTGGGCCCAAGACCTCTAGCTGGTAATGTTCCAGCTCCAAAGACTCAGTTCCCTCAGGGGATAGGACATCTTCCTGGGAAGAGAGGTCTGTTTTTTTTGCTGTGTAGAAGCTGGTCTCCCAGTCCGACCTTTTCTCTTTGAAGGTTGGGCCATTATTCCAGACTCCAACACTTCTTTTTCACCCTGTGCTCTGCTCTGTGCTCTTGTCTTAACACACACCAGTTCAGGGATACCCCGCATGGACTCCAGATCATTCCCTAGCAAACAATCTACTGGAATTGCAGAGGAGACTACCACCTGTTTCAGGCCAGTAACCCCTTCCCATTCTAAAGTCACCATTGCCATGGGATGGACTTTAGTTTCATTGTCAGCATTGGTGACTGGATATGTCTGTCTAGCCAGATACTGTCCCGGGGAAACGAGTTTGTCTGTCACCATGGTGACACTGGCACCTGTATCCTGAGGGCTTCTACCTTATTCCCATTTATCAAGAGTTGCTGCATGTATTTTTGCATGTTAGGCGGCCAGGCAGCTAGTGTGGCTAAATCCACCCCGCCCTCTGAGACTAAAGTAGATTCAGTGTGAACCCTGATTTGTTCTGGGCACACTGTTGATCCAACCTAGAGACTGGATATTCCAGTGCTAACTGGAGTAGTAGTTGTGGGACAGGCCTTGTCTCTACAGTTTGGTGTCCATGCTGTCTACAGTTATGAAACCAGGCCTTCTTGGGATCAAAGTTTTTACCCTTATACCCATTTGTGGACTGTGAAGAGGCTAGGGCCCACCCTCCTGAGCAAGTTTTTAGGGCCCTTGTGAAGACTCTTTGTTTTTGTCCTTGGATGTCTCACCACCCTTCCCTTGGGGAGGCTTTGTGACCCCTTTCCTTTGGTCACTCCCTGTGGAAGTCTTGGTCACCCTTGTCTTGACCCAGTGGTCTGCCTTCTTTCCCAATTCCTGGGGAGAAATTGGACCTAGGTCTACCAGATGTTGATGCAGTTTGTCATTGAAGCAATTACTTAACATATGTTCTTTCATAAATAAATCATACAGCCCATCATAATGACTTATTCCACTGCCAGTTATCCAACCATCTAGTGTTTTGACAACTAAACCACCCAGGTCTGGCTCAAGGTTTTGTGAGCCCCCCTAAACCTAATCCTCTACTCCTCAGTTGAGAATCTAAAGCCCTCAATCAGGGTTTGCTTTCATGAGGTCATGGGATTCTGCATCCTTACCAGAGAGTGTGAGGAGTCTATCCCTACACTTTCCAGTGAACATTTCCCAAAGGAGAGCTCCCCAGTGAGATCTGCTTACTTTTCTGGTTGCACAAGCCCTCTCAAAAGCTGTGAACCATATGGTGATGTCATCACCTTCTTCATATTTAGTTACAATCCCTTTGGGGATTTTAGGATATCAGTATTCTCTCTGACCCTATTTAAATTGCTGCCACCATTTATGGGTGTTAAACCCATTTCTTTTCTTTCCCTTTCTATAGCTAGGAGCTGCTTCTCAAAGGTAATATCTTGGTCATCCTTGCTAGAACGATGTCCTCTTCATTGAGGCTGCCCTCAATGCTTACAGAGGTACTGGACTCCCATGTGGAAGAACCAGGCTCTCTGACTATGATTTGTGGGGACTGGGTTCTAGGAGCCCTGTTCACCCTAATTAGGACAGGAGGGGTGAGTTCAATCTCCTGTTCACTAATTTCCCCATCTGAGGGAGACTCCTCCAGCTCAGAGGGCTGGTCCCTTGTGAACTCTGCCAAGAGCACCTGGAGCTTGGCCTTGGTAGGGTTGGACCCAGTTTTTATCTTTTTTTATCCTACAGAGAGACCTTAGCTCTGACATCCCGAGATGCAGGTAAGGGGTGAGGTTGAGTTCCATCACCATCTCATCTGTGTTACTCATTATGATTCTAAAAGTTGGGATTACTTTTTAAGAAACTAAAAACTACTTTTAGTACTTAAATCCTAACTTTTACAAACTTTCAAACTTAAAAAGAAATGCTAACCGGGACTTACACAAGGCCCTAGCAGGGCTTTTGAAAATCTAGAAAAATAGTCAAAAATCAGTTTTTAATGACAATTTGGGAATTTAGTAGTGTGATCAGGTATTGGCTGAGTAGTCCAGCGAATGCAAAGTCTTAGACCCCACCGCTGATCCACCAATGTAAGAAGTTGGCTCTGTATATACTATCTCAAAGTGAGAGATAGTGTGCACAGAGTCCAAGGGTTCCCCTTAGAGGTTGATAGTGTCAATAATAGATAATGCTAATGCTCTATTTGTGGTAGTGTGGTCGAGTATTAGGCTTATCAGAGGGTAGTGTTAAGCATCTGTTGTACACACACAGGCAATAAATGGGAACACACACAGAAAGACTTAACTCCAGTCCAATAGGTTTTTATATAGAAAAATATCATTTTCTTAATTTATTTAAGAACCACAAGATTCAGAATTCAAGTAAGTACATAAATTGTAAGGTACTTGGCATAGGTAAATATAGAACTTTGAACCAAAACAGTAATGTACACAGTTTAGCAGTAAATGGCAATGAGCTATTTTAAAAGTGGACACTGCAAAATTCAACAGTTCCTGGGGGAGGTAAGTACAAGTTAGTTTAGCAGGTAAGTAAAGCACTTACAAGTTCAGTCTCCAAAGCATAGGCAGCCCACAGTTGGGGGTTCAAGTCAACCCCAAACACCCAGCACCAGCAACACATGGCCGGTCACGTTCAGAGGTCAAAGCGGGACCAAATAACATAGGCGCCTATGCAGACTAGGGGTGCTCCTGTTCCAGTCTGCTAGCAGGTAAGTACCTGCGTCCTCGGGGAGCAGACCAGAGGGGTTTTGTAGAGCACTGGGGGGGGTCGGGTTTTGTATTGGTTTCAATGGAGGGTCAGAGGGTCACTCTGGCGAAGCAGGCAGGGCACAGGGTGGCTTCTCAGGCCAGCCACCAACTGGGCAAAGATGAGAGCCGCCTGCTGGTCACTCCTGCACTGGTAGTTGGTTCCTCTTGGGCCTGGGGGGCTGTGGGTACAGTGCTTCTTCCAGGCGTCGGGTTCTTTGTTACGGGGCAGTCGCGGTCAGGGGCAGCCTCTGGATTCTCTCTGCAAGCATCGCCGTGGGGGTGCAGGGAGGTCGTCTCAGGGTGGCCACGTCGTGGGAGTCGCCTGGGGGTCCGTGCTGCAGTGTTAGTTTCTCTGGGCACGGGCAGGGGAGTGTTGGGGACTCACGCTTCAGGAGTGAGGTGAGAGTCCCTTTAAAGATGGTTTCTTCTTGTTGCTTTGGACAGAGCCACTGTCCACGGGAGGTTCTTGGTCCTTTGGGTTGCTGGGCAGTCCTCTGAGTCGGCAGAGGCCGCCGGTCCCGCTGGATGCGTTGCTGTTGCAGGCTCTCTGAATCTGGAGACAGGCCGGTAGGGCTAGGGCCAAAGCAGTTGTCGTCTCTGTCTTCTCTGCAGATTTTTCAGGTCAGCAGTCCTTCTTGTTCAGGTTGTCAGGAATCTGTTATCCTGGGTTCAGGGTCGCCCATAAATACTAAATTTAGGGGCTTGTTTATGGCTGGAGGGCAGCAGCCAATGGCTACTGTCCCTGAGAGTGGCTACACCATCCTTGTGCCTCCTCCTTTTGAGGAGGGGGCCTTATCCCTAATCCAATTGGGCTAAATCCTCCAAAGCAAGATGGAGGATTTTCTAAGGAAGGGGTCGCCTCAGCTCAAGACACCTTAGGGGCTGTCCTGGCTGGAGGGTGACTCCTCCTTGTTTTTCTCATTATCTCCTCCGGACTTTCCCCCAAAAGTGGGGGCTGTGTCCGGAGGGTAGGGAGGGGGGCAGGCATCTCCACTAGCTGGAGTGCCCTGTGGTGTTGTAACACCAGGCTTGACCCTTTGAGGCTCACAGCCAGGTGTTACAGTTCCTGCAGGGGAGGTGTGAGGCACCTCCACCCATGACAGGCTTTGTTCCTGGTCACATAGTGCACAAGGGCACTGTAATAGGGGTTGCGCAATGATGACACTAAGCCCCTGATCAGATAGAATGCACCCAGTCTTTATTTCAGATTACAGATAACTTCTCTGTTTATATTATGGTGTTCGGCCACTGTTCCTCTGGTGTTTACTTCTTGTCCTCTTCTTTCCAGGTGAACTCCCAGCAGGCAAATGTGGGAAGAAAACGGAGAGAAACAATGGTAAGTGGCCTGGTGAGTCGGTTTTTATCTCGTTTCTCTTTTCTTTCTATTCTTTTTGTTTCTCTCTCTCCTCTCTTCTTCTCTTTTGCTCTTTGTTATTCTCTTTCTCTCTATGAGTTCTTTATTTCCCTTACTGTTACTTTCTCTCTACTTTCTCCTTTTTTTCTTCTTGTGGCTCTCTGTCTGTTTGTCTTCTCCTGCACCTTCTTTTCCTTTTCTTTTCTTCTTTTTTTCCCTTGTTGTAGGACCAGACCGGATTTGGGTGAAGGTTTTAGATTCCTTCCTTTTATTTTAGGGGAAAAGCGATCGCTCTTCTTCTAGGCTATGCTGGACTAACAGGAGCTATCTCTCTCTCTCTCTCATAGTCGTGCAGCCTTTGTAAATCATAAACACAAAAATCCTAAATCCTACATGCCTCTAATGGTGCCTGATAATGAATCCTCATGGTGTAAAAGAAAAAAAAATAAACCTAAATACCATTAACCAACAACCAAGCCCTTTTACTCCCCCTCCCTTTTACCTCCCTCCTTCCCCTTTTATCATTGTTAAGTCCTGCCCCACACACCTGCTGAAGCCACGCTCTTCCCAGAGCGTAGCCGTAAATTCTGGTGAAGTGCCTCCTGTTCCTTCACTGCGTCTTGCGGTGCTGCTGGGTTCCGGTGTCCTTCCCGCTCTTCCAGTGCAATACTCGCTGCCGAGGCTTCCCCTGCCTCCATCTCCAGAGTCTCCATAACCTCCGCCTTCTCTTTCACCGTTCCCGCTCTTTTGGTCTCCGCTTCCTCGCTCGCCGTCCTCGCTCCTTCGGTCTCCGCCTCCTCGCCCTCCTTTCCTGGTGATGGCGCGAAGGGCCTGTTTCTGCCAGCCGTCACCCGAAAGGCCAACCAGATTGGTTCCGGACCAGATGACTTCCGGGTCGGGAACCTCCTCCATGCCGGTGCCCCGGGGGTATGACAGTGTCGGCCCGTCACAGGCACTCACCCCATGTGGCCAGAAACTAGTCTGAAAGTGGCAGGCTGGCAGAGACTGGTCAGCCTAGCACTAGCGGTTGGGCTGGCATGCAAGGGGCATCTGTAAGATGCCCTCTGAGTGCATTTCTGAATAAATCTCACACTGGCATCAATGTGGATTTATTGTGCTGAGAAGTTTGATACCAAGCTTCCCAGTATTCAGTGTAGCCATTATGGAACTGTAGAGTTTGTGTTTGGGAAACTCCCAGACCATATACTCTTTATGGCTACCCTGCACTTACAATGTCTAAGAATTGGCTTAGACACTGTAGGGCATAATTCTCATGCAGCTATGCCCTCACCTGTGGTATAGTGCACCCTGCCTTAGGGCTGTAAGATTTGCTAGAGGGGTGACTTACCTATGCCACAGGCAGTGGGTTGTGGGCATGACACCCTGAGGGAGTGCCTTGTCGACTTAGTCTTTTTCTCTCCACCAGCACACACAAGCTGTGAGGCAGTGTGCATGTATTGAGTGAGGGGTCCCTAGGGTGGCATAATACATGTTGCAGCCCTTAGAGACCTTCCCTGGCCATGGGGCCCTTGGTACCAGGGGTACCATTTACAAGGGACTTATCTGTGTGCCAGGGCTGTGCCAATTGTGGAGACAAAGGTAAAGTTTTAGGGAAAGAACATTGGTGCTGGGGCCTGGTTAGCAGGGTCCCATTACACTTTCAATCTTAACTAGCATCAACAAAAGGCAAAAAGTTAGGGGGTAACCATTTCAACAGTGGGATGTTCCTACAGAAGCCATTTTGAGACTCGGCTTCAACCAAGTTTCAATAATAAACCTAAAAAAAGAAAAGGGGGCAGGGTATGTTTACCCTAAGCTCCTAGCCTTGGTAAAGAGACCCTTCCAGGGCTTAAAAGCATTTTTTAAAAATTCATGGTTACATTCACAAATATTTGTGAATTTCCCCATGAAATAAAAAAATAATAAAAAAAGAGAACAAGTGTGGTCTCCTGTGCTTGCTTTTAATATTGCCCCAGGCGGGCCAGGTCCTGGAGTTATTGCAGGAAAAATAGGCAGGGGGTGCACGGGACTTCCCTCCTAGGGCTTATAGAAGCCCCCCGGACCACCACCTACCCGGGGCTATGCGCTATAAATATGCAGGGCTGCACAGCCTCTCAGCACTCTGGGGACCTCCTTCCTGGGGCTTAATTAATGATATTATAATGGGGGACCTCTGAGCCCCAGGGATCACCACCTCCTGAGGCTCTGTTCATAAAGTATGTAGCGGGGCCATGCAGCCCTTGCGCCCCAGAGACTACGACCTTCTGAGGGCAACATTCACAAATAAATAATAGGGGGTTCCTGCGGACCCCCTGGTGCCCCTGGGGATGCCACCTCCCTGGAGCTACTAATACATGTAAGAAGGGGGGTCCATCGCAGATCCCTATCCCCAGACACCACTGTCTCCATGGGTCAGAATGTAAAAGATGGAGGGGGACCATGTGCCCCCTCTTGGAGCCTTTGATGGCCCTGGGGGCCGCCACCTCCTACAGTCGGCTCTTGCTACCTCCCAAGGTGCCACCTCCCGCCAAGCAAAAACAAATATAACTCCCCTTTCCCCTGTCAAACAGCTCTTGTTTGCAGAAAGCGGAGTTTTAATCACTCTTTTCCTGCATGCAAAAATGGGTGCAGGGAAAGAAATGGAGACGGGAGATAGCTGGAACCGCGGGGTCCTTGAGCTCCCCAGCAGTCCCCAAAACAAAAAAAAATTACAAAGCAGATCTGCAGTTCCACTTTGAAAAGTTATCTGATGAAGACGCTCAAGGAACAATAACATAGACAAAGTTACAGACACACAAGGTCACCGGAGAGATTACCACGTCAACCTTTAAGCAGCTGTAGTGAGGGAGATGCACTATACATATACCCAACAAGGAAGAACTTACTGACTACCCAGTAGAAAGTACTCCATTTGTGTAGACATTCTGCACAAAACTGTGGCATTTTCTTGGATAAATATGCAGAGCAGGATTCATTCTGGCACAATGATAATTTGACAAAAGTCAAACCTCAACTGGAATTTACTTACAGATATAAACAAAGAAGATGTCCAACTTCAAGGTCCACTTTGGTAAAATACTAATCATCCTAATTTCTTCTGCATGGTAAAAGCAAGTGTTTTTTCTTTACATTTTCACCTTGAAATAGTATCTGTAAACTTTGATGGAGGTGTTTGTATCCTTGCTTGTTCTCAGCGCAATATCTCAAGTAGTGACTGTGACGAGTGGGTTCTTTCCTGTCAACTGTTGCTGAGAGGCAACTCTCACGAGCACAGACAAAGGCGGTGTGAAAAGCAGGGTTGGGTGGCTATAGGGGGTTGTGGCCAACCCCCCACTGTGCACAGCCAAAGGCTCTGCGTGGCGCAGGGTTGGGTGGTTAGAGGTGGATGGCTGCACGGCCTGGCCACAGGCCGTGCATGGCTTTGGGCTGGGTGGTTATAGGGCGTTGGCCACAAGACATGGCCAGGCCCTGTGGCCAACCCCGCTGCACTCCCCCGAAGGCCGTGCGTGACTTGTAGTTGGATGGTTATAGGGCTGTGCACGGAGGTGGTTGGATTAACATGTAGGCCCTCATTACGACCCTGTTGGTCATAAGACCGCCGTAGTTGGACCGCCAGCACCGCCACAGGACAGACTGGTGGTGCTGTTTAATCTGCCACGGCAGAGCTGGGGGATTACGACTCCTCTCTGTGCCAGTGGTTTCATGGTGGTAGCACCGCCATGAAGCGGCTGGCAGAGATGGGGTGCAGGGGACTCCGGGAGGGGGCCTGCACTGCCCATGCACTTGGCATGGGCAGTACAGGAGCCCCCTGGCCAGCCCCTTCGTAATGTTGCGATGGGTGCTGGTGCACCCTACGCTCTACAGCATTGCCGCTGGCTCTGTTATGAGCCAGAGACAATGCTGTAGGCCGTTTTCCACTGGGCCAGCATGAAACTTGTATTGGGGCCCACAGGAAGGAGGCTGCATTGGCGGCAACCTGCCCGTCAGGACTTCGTCAGACGGGCTTTTCTGTCCACTGAAGTCATAACCCCAAACCATAGGACTTTAAATTACTTTTACTCTACGTTAAAAATACATAAACATTCACTGAAAAAACAATGTTACAGGGATGTTGTAGTTAGGAAACAGGAAAAAAACATAGAAATTCACTTAAAAAACGAAGTTTACAGGGACGTTATAGTTAGACTCAAATTTTAAATGTACAAAACCACTGAAATTCAGAAGTTATTTTTAGAGGGATTTCAAGTAACTATAACTGGTGCCTTTAGGTAACTATAACTTGCGCCCTCGCCAACCACATGCTGCATATGGCCAAAAGCGTGGCAGGGGGTTTGCCTCTGTGAGGGCTTAGTTGCAGGGCCTGGCCACAGACCAAGACCTGTGTCCAACCCATGCCATGCACAGCAATGAATATCTTCCTTTAAGTTAAAAAAAAATAGTAATTCACTGGAAAAAAACAACAAAGGTTAAAGTGACGTTATGGTTAGGAATTGTAATATCTTACTTTACAATAAAAATTCACTGAAAAAATAAAGGTTAAAGGGACATCTGAAAGGACACTATTGATAACAATGCTGTGCACAGCAAGTGTCAGGTGCCACATGCTTCATGTGGTGGCCCCCTTTAAGGTGGAGTGCATAGCCTTTAAAGCTACGTGCTGCACCATAACAACTGCTCGTCGTCAGCTTCCCTCCCCATACTCACTTGTGTGGAGACTCCGTCTTCTTCTTGTCGTGTTCTTCCTGCGAGCTTGGCGTCTTCGTGTGGTGGTTTCTCTCTACTCTGTTCGGTCACCGGTTTCTCTGCTTATGTGCGCAGTAATCGGCTGGCAACCTGCAAAAGGCAACCAAAAGACATTATTCAAGCACCAACCTATACATTTTGATAACATTTACGAATTGTACTAAAAAAACAAGGACGAAATACTTATCTGATGGAATCCTGTTGAAAAGGACTGGTGAAATCAACCATTTTTGTGTTGTTGTTTTATAGAGGAAAGAAAAAGGCATGTATTATTGTTTTCAGCAACGTTTTGTTTAAATTTGATCAAGGACTCATGCTAAGGTTGTTATTAGTACATGTATAAGACATTACTTATTATAGAGTGACTCATATCTAGAGTAATGAAATGCTGTGTATTTTATGATGTCAGGAGATGAAAGTCGATTAAGCTGAGGAACCATTAAGTAAACCATAATTCACTGTTAAGGACTGAGGTTTGATTATCTAGATTTGTAAAGCCCATACATTTAGGTAGGTGTTAGTGCAAACTGTTATATGTCTACCTGTATTTAAGACTATTACCTCTGGAGTTAATTATCTTGAGTTTGTCTTTTAGAAGTATTGCATAGTAAAATTCAGTCTACAGGAACCAGCACCTAAAAAAGGGAGAAGGGACATTAGGAAATCAAACATTGGTTACATAAAATTGGGAAGAAGTCAAATTGAGAATTTTAAGTACTAAATGTTGTTCTTATGTTTTCAGACATTGAAAAGACACACGACATCGCACAGTGGAAATCTGGTCCTGGTCAAGGTTCATTCCTACATCCCGGTGGGTCAGGCGTGACTTCTTTGGAGTCTATTTGATTCATAGGGAAGTTGGGAACTACATCATGTCCATTTCACTCCTTTGGAAAGGTGAAAGCTTGACAGCGAGGGCACGAGTTATAGTTACTTTAGGGCACAAGTTATAGTGACTTGAGATAACTGTAACTGTTGAATTTCAGTGGTTTTGTTAGTTTAAAACGTTATGTGTGTACTGACATTTTCATCAGGGGCATAACACAGGCCCCTGTGGCGCAGGAGGTGCCGCCAAACCTTCAGGCCGCCTCCTCAAGCCTTTATGGGGTGGCTCATGCAGCCCATGGCCAATAAATATCTGTGAGATATAGAAGACTCAGGGGCCCCTCTTCATATTTTGCAGAGGGGCTGCATTATTTTGCGATACAACAATGATTTTCAGCTAACTATAATACCCCTATAACCTTGTTTTTTTTTAGTGTATATGTATATATATATATATATATATATATATATATATATATATATATATATATATATATATGTGGCAGGGAAGGGAGCAGGCTCCGAGAATATTAGGCAACAAGAAAAGGCAAACTATGCAGCATTATGCAGCTCATTTTGTGATAATAATATTTCAATCTTTTGTCATTTTTAAAGTTGTTAACACTGTCTGGGCATTAGTACCAACCTTACATCCAAATATCGTAATAAACTACAGAAAGGTGACAAGTCAACCTTTGCAAAGGGCCTTCCACTGCCTGGCAACACACATCTCTGCATTTTTAGTAACTTTTGCACTATCTGGCCTAGAAGCAATTTTTTTGTTAAAATCTGCAGATTATGCAGCAGATGATGAATCATGTGGCAAATTTATAATTATGCAAAAATCGCCGCTGCCACACAATCGCATAATTCCAGTGGCCCTGTTTTAAATATATATATATATATATATATATATATATATATATATATATATATATATATATATACTGTGACCTGCACTTAAAAATGTTTATCCAGGGTGTGCTAAATATACAGACAACAAGTTTAACATTGTCATAATGGACTTTTAAAATAATCAGGGGTCTCCTGTGTCACTTGCTAAGCTGCAAGAGGTATGAAGTCTAATGTAATGATCGAGACATCCAGGGCCAGATGTACAACTGTTTTAGCGGTGGCAAAGAGATTTGGCCTGTTTGCGACCGCTAAAACAGCCTCTGGCATGTACAAACCCTATTTTGCGAGTCGGTAACCTATTACTGACACTCAAAATAAGGTGTGCGAATCGCAGTTAGGAAGGGATGTGCCAAGGGCATCCCTTTCTAACGGAAAGTCGCAGGGGGATGTACAATTATTTTGCGACTGGAATGCGGTCACAAAACAATTGCAGTTTACTGCCTACTTCAAGTAGGTGGTAAGCCAGTCACAAAATGGAAGGGGTCCCTATGGGACCCCTTCTCCTTTTTGAATGGTAGTGAAAAATTTTTAAGAGCAGGCCACTGCCTACCCTTTAACAAATGAAACAGAAATGTTTCATTTTTTCATTTGAAATGCATTCCGTCCTTTAAGGAAAACATGCTGCATTTAAAAAAGAAAGTTGCTTTATTTAAAAGCAAACACATACGAGGATCGTCTTCTGTTTCCAGAAGGCCACCATTCTTGTGTTATTGCCCATTCCCAAGGGGTTGCTAATTGCGACCTGACTCATGAATATTGATGAAGCAGGTCAAGAGCGACCCCCACTGGGAATCGCTAAATGTGTCTGTGACATATTAGTACCTTTCTTTTTGCAACTTGCAAATTGTGAGTTGCAAAAATTTGCAATTTGCAAATCATAAAAGAAAATGGTCGTACATCTGGCCTCAAATCTAGATTTGTAGGATTCCTGAGCATCAACAAGGAGACTCTCAAATTGTTGTAGATGTAAAAATCTCAAAATAAGTACATGCAAGCACACGCAAGTGATTCATACGGTCCTGTGGTTAGAGTTGCCAACTTTAAAACTAGGGATCGTGGTTTGGGTCCCTTCAGTGATCCTTTCGTTGCAAGGGGTGAGGTGGTGAAGAAATAATTGTAACATAGTCTGTAGCTGATGTAACTCAAACATTTTGACTAAAAACTATGTTGAGCAGCCTCCTGGTCAGCATCTGTTCTCCCTCCTCTGTGCAGCTCCACCTTTTTGCTACTGCTGCTGCCTCTGCTACGAGCGAACTGAAAGCCTGCCTGACTCTCAGTTCAAAGCCCAGCTCCACCCACAGGCTCCCGCCTGCACCTCATCCTTGGTGGCCTAGTGGCCATCTGAGTGTAAGCATCTGCTGTCTCTTTTCTTTTTGCTATTTTTTGTCATCTTTATTTATTTTTCCTTTCTTTTCATTCTTGTCTCTTTCTCTCTCTTTCAGTCTTTTACTCTACCCGCACTCTGTTCCCTGCTGCTGCTGCCCCTGCAGCCCCACCCCCACCTCATTCCACGAAGGGCTTTCTTGCCCTCCTGCCTCCTAGGTGACCAGACCCCCCCACCTCCCTACCCTTCTTAATGGCGGTCGATGTGCGGCCGTGCCAAAGGCAAGCCCCTCTGTACCTGTCCAAGCCTTGACCATGCCCAGTGCCATGATCCCTGGTCCTACAACCTTCCATCACTGTAACTTGGAAACCCTTCACACGCTGAACACAAGACACTCTCCCCCTGCCAGTTGCATCACCTAGGAACACCCAGGGACCATTCTCCTGCCTCTACTGCCACTGCACCGTACACCAAGCTCTGGATCTTACCGCCACTGAGCCACCGAACACCAACCCGAAACACCTCTGCTGCATCCTCCTCAATGTTTGATCCCTCCACAAACATGCCGTAGAACTCAGGAACCTTATAGACTCCACCCATCCGGACATCGCCTTTCTCACCAAGACGTGGACAAACCCAGCATCTGCACAGGACATCGCCATCCCCTGCAACCACAAACTGCTCCACAAAGACTGGCCATCTCACCCAGGCGGCAGCCCAGCCATCGTACACAAATCCACTCTCCGCCTGACAACCAATGCAGAAGAAAACTCCTCACTCATGGAGCACCTCCATTTCCAGATTCACACCACCTCCAAGTCTACCTTCCACTGCACCCTCATCTACAGGACACGCAGCCCCAGCCCAGCCTTCAGCGACTCCATTGTTGACATCATCTCTCCTCACACTCTTGCCTCCTCAATTTACTTCCTCCTCAGTGACCTCAACTATCACATTGACAATGGCAACGACACCAACATCGTTTTCCTGCTCTATAACCTCGCCACAATAGAACTAAAGCAACTGGTCACCTCGCCAACACATGTTGCTGGGCACACACTCAACGTCATCTCCATCTTTTCCACCAGCAACAACATCACCATCAACAACACCTCCACGCTTCACTGGACTGACCACCACTGCATCCATTTCACCATCACCTCACCGACCATTCCCCTCCGCACACTCCGAGCCCCAAGTAGAAAATGGAACCAGATCACTGAGTAACAGCTCACCAACACTCTCAGCAAGTCTCCCCTGCCCCTCACCGCAGACACTAACATCTAAGCACGGAACATCCACCAATGGATTCTGAATGCCTGAGCAGCTCTCCGCAAGACTTCAGCCAAACACCACCTCAAGAAGGCCAGCTGGTTCTCCCCCCACAGTCCAGGACTCCAGGCGCACCTGCAGACAGCTAGAGAAAAAAGTGGAGAAACAGCAAGTCCCCGGAAGACTTTGATGCCTTCAGAGCTGCCACCAAATCCCACCACCACCTCATCAGAGTCACCAAGAAAGCTGCCCTGCAGGACCGTATCAGAGCCACCGCCCACAACACCAAAGAGCTTTTCGCCGTGGTCAGGGAATTTGCCAAACACCAATTGGAAACAGCAAACATCCCCCCTTCGCAAGACCTCTACGACAGACTAGCCACCTCCTTCCACCAGAAAATCAAAGACATATACAACAACTTCGGACACAAAGACCATTCGAGCCCTCCTACAACCCCCCAGCTATGACACCTCAAACCACTGCAGATCCTGCACTGCTGGACCACCCTCACCACGAACGAGACCCGCACCATCATGAGCAGCATCCACTTCGGAACCCCGTCCTCACCACATTTTCAACAAAGCCAACACCTCCATTGCACCCGAGCTCCGTCATACTCTCAACTGCCCCATAGATACAGCCACCTTCCTAGAGGACTGGAAGCACACCGAGATCCGCCCGCTCCTAAAGAAACCCACGGTCGACCCAATGGACCTCAAGAATTATTGCCCCATCTCTCTGCTGCCTTTCCCTGCCAAGGTCCTCGAAAAGGTCATCAACACTCAGCTCTGCAAGCAAATCGAGGACAACAACATCCTGGACATCTCCCAATGAGGTTTCAGGAGCAACCACCCCACAAAGTCCTCCCCCCTCGCTGCCACAGATGACATCTGCTCACTCCTTGACCATGGCCATACAGCAGCCCTCATCCTACAGGACACTTTCGACACGGTTTCACACCTCACCCTCTGCTCCAAACTCCACACAGCCGACAAACATGGAAAGGCCCTACAATGGATACGTTTCTTCCTGTCTGGCAGAATCCAGAGAGTCAGACTCCTGCCTTACCTATCAGAACCTACGATGACCAGCTGCGGAGTTCCACAGGGCTCCTCCCTGAGCCTCACACTTTTCAACATCTACGTGGCCATGCTTGCATCCATCGTCAGGAACCACAGGCTGAACATGTCTCCTACGTCGATGACACTCAGCTGATAATGTCTCTGATCGAAAACCCCACAACTGCCAAGATTAATTTCCACAACGGGATGGAAGCCGTCGTGGCCTGGATGAAGGATACCTGACTCAAGCTAAACTCTGACAAGACCGAGATCCTTATCCTGGGACCCTCCACATCAGCCTGGAACTACTACTGGTGGCCATCCACCCTCACCCTCACCCTCACCCTCACCCCCCAACCCAACAGACCACGCATGCAACCTTGGCTTCATCCTGGACTCATCACTCACCATGACCTGCCAAGTCAACTCAGTTGCATCCTGTCACACTCTTCGACTTCTCTGGAAGATCTACAAATGGATCCCAAAGGACTTCCGCAGAACCGTGACCCACGCCCTGGTTACCAGCAGACTCAACGATGGCAACGCCCTCTATGCCAGCACCACCAAGAAGAACCTGAAGAAACTACAACACATCCAAAAAGCCTCTGCCAGACTCATCCTGGACATTCCCCGCCGCAAACACATCTCCAATAACCTAAGAGACCGACACTGGCTTCTTATCAAGAAAGGGATTATCTTCAAACTCCTTGTACACGCATACAAGGCCCTCCACGACCTAGGACCCACCTACCTCAACTACAGTGTTATCTTCTACTCCCCCACCAGACCTCTCTGCTCTGCTCAACAAGCACTATTACCGTACCCCGCATATGCAAGGCCTGGGATGGTGGAAGATCCTTTGCCTTCCTCGCGACAAAGAGTTGGAATACCCTGCCCCTCAGACTGTCACCATTGCTGCATCAGTTCAGTAAGGACTCTTTTGACTGAGGTTCAAACAAACCCCCTCTGCGCCTCGAGACCCTTAAGGGTGAGTAACTGCGCTTTATAAACATTGATTTTGAGAGAGCGTAGTTTAAACATTACCTATTTTTTAGATGTGAAATGCTTATATTAACAACGCTGCATTAATAATATTATTCATTGAAACGTATTTTAAACATGGAGAATTATCACATGCATAAACTAATGTCGACTGTAAGAAATAATTGCTTGTATTATGATTAATTGAATATGTTAAAACGTACGATGATTGCATTTATTATAATCCATAAGCCTTAAGTTAGCGTGAGTCGAAAACTAGCTGTGTAGCTCTCATATTAAAGCATATTTTTTCTGTTTCTCCAGTGTGCTGACTTGCAAAAGGCCATGACCCAGCATTTGTTCTTTTCTCCGCTTATTGTATCATTGACCGTTATATTCTCATCCGCATGCTAGTTGCTTTAGTATAAAATTGTACGCTTTGCAACAAAATATGGACACTTTCAAGGACACTGAACCACGGAAAAGAGAACTCTTGACCCGAAGAACGTGCCAGAAAATGAAGTAACCCCAGATGTGCCACCTACGAAAAACGTCAATTATGAAGACCAATCAAAAAGTTGTAATTTATCGTAAAATGACAAATGCATTACTTAATGTATAATTTGATAGGTTACAGATAGTGTGTAGTGACTATCCAATAGAATTTTGGGGGAATGTATTATGGAAAAGGGATAAAAACCCGTGACACAAGAGACTCGAGAGCACTAGGTAGGGAATGATATCGATTGCATCCAGAAACTCTGTCACTTTGTTTGGTGACTTGAGACTTAATAAAACCATCCTCACGCTTAGTCGCCCCATTGCATTTTCCTCCTTATGAGGGAAGTGTCCCCTGCCCTTAGACTAGATAGACTGTCGGCGATCTAACTGATGTCCTGAAGACGAAGACTGATCCTGTTTGCTGACCTATTCCGAGGAGGGTAATTATGCTGTTGCTAATGAAAATTCATTTGTTTGCCTTTTCTTTCTAGGTACCAACTGCTGTGTATTTTTGATTAGAGACCTTAGTCAGATGTTTTCCAAATTGATGTTCTAAATTGTTTTGCATGAAGTCCAATATGCTGATGCTAATTGTGGTTAGATGAGGCATTTCATCTTGACTGACGTAACTGACGTGACTGACGTGGTGCTATGCTGAACTAAACATATATGAGGTTTCATGCGTTTAGATTTGTTTATCTTCATATTACTATCTTATGTTTGTAATCTTTGCATTATTACCACATTGTGACTATGCTCTTTTGCTTCTTGGTTTTGAGATTAATACATTTACTATTAGATTGTAATCAATAGGGAATAAAATTCACAAAACTTCAATAAGGTGTGGTTATTCATGACTGAAAGGTCATGATTGCGCCGAAGGTTTAACTAATGTCTAAAGTGAAATATATTGTGGTGATATATGTTGTGAATATTATTGATATATTGTTTGATATATTGATCAGTTACCTCGTGTTACGGTGTCTCACCACTGGGTCCAAAGATTCATCGGCCTAAAACGAGTCCTGATGTGTATAAATTAACATAGAAGGACGCGTTAACAGTTCTGGTAGCAGAGCGACGGTTAGGCCCTTGGGGGCCCTAGGACGGAGTTTCGTTGTTTAATTTGTTTTTCTGTGATAATGTAATCTGGAGATATGATGGGTTGCTAAGTTTGCCATGGCTTTCCTGGGATCTCGGAGCCTGCCTAAATGAGTTGGGAATGTTCTTGGCGCCATAGTGTGCATGGTTAGGGTCTTTGCGCTTACCTAAGCTTATGCATCTTGCAGGTGGTTGTGAAAATTTTGTGTGTATTTAGGCCAAATTAAGTGTTGTTTAGCAGGAGTAGGCGTACTCCACAGTATGAGAGTAGGGAAGTTGGCGTACTTCATGTGATTGTAGCGCTTGTTGCTCAAAATTATCCACGTGGTTGGTTGTCGTGTACGGACCTGTTGAGGTCTAAGACTCCGGAGTATGATGATAAATGTGGTTTATGTTGTAATCTGTGCGGTTTAGTAGGTCAATCGGGCGTGGTTGACAAGTCGAGTTTGAGTTATGATGCATGTATGAAACCTTCGATGGAGATTTGACAAATTCTAAAGTGCACTAGAAGGAGTCATTGACAAGTCGAGAGTAGAATTTGCGGGTCGAATTCTGCTTGCGTATGCGGGAACTGAGAAGGAGAGAATAGCGGCCGAGGGTTCAAGTGAAATCTCTGTAAAGTTCTGAAGCGAATGTGTTACCTTTCCTGTAGTAAACCGACAGATTTGTGTTGTCATTTTAAGGTGCTCGCAATAATTTGCATTAGTTTGTGTGAGTTGTAGGGATCAGTGAAGAGTGGACAAGCCGCAAGACTTTGTCAGCTGCAGTGTGACGTCAGTGGTGCTGCACTGAGATAGGTCGGATGTCAAGAGGGGTCGCGCACGGATTGGCTGCCATCCGTGAGAGGCAATAGGTTGAGAAAGGGCAGGTGAAGAGTGTCCTGGGGACTAAGCCATTTCTGATTAAATACGAAATAAGAGTATCGCAAAAATGAATTTTGTCAAGGCATTCAAGAGCGCTCTAAAGGGAGATGTGTATATTGTAGCAACTGATGGGGAACCTACACCACCTGAGGGTACTCCGGCTTACATGGTGATGGAAGAGAAAGGTGTCGCACCTTGTTTATGGATGAAACAGTGGCGCAAATTAACAGAAAAAGAAGGGTGTTTAGCGTTTCCAGAGCATGGGACATTTAATCCAAAGGTACTAGAAAACCTGAAGTGGATGTTAAGTACACAGAAGCCAACTCCGAGACCGGCACAATACGAGGCTTTCGCGATTTGGGACTTAATGGCTCTTAGACACAGACAAGAAAGGTTTCAGAGAAGGCTGAGAAGGTGTACTGCCATTTGATGGAGTTTGTTTGACCAATGACTTTGTGTTTCACCACTGCGCATATTAGTTGCTCAATGTTCACCAGTAGCACATGGTATGTTTTGTTCAGTTTAGCCGCCTATGGGCTTTGACATTGCATTAGTCATTACATTCTGTATTCTGCCTATTGGCTTTGACATGGCATTAGCCATTACTTTCTGTATTCAGTTGAGCCGCCTATGGGCTTTGACATTGCATTAGCCATTACATTCTGTATTCTGCCTATTGGCTTTGACATGCTGTATCCAGTCTAGCCGCCTATTGGCTTTGACATTGCATTCCTATTGGCTTTGACATGATGTATTCAATTTAGCTGCCTATTGACTTTGACATGCTATTAGATATTCTGCCTATGGGCTTTGACATGATATTATATATTGCATTTTATATTCAGCTCAGCTGCCTATTGGCTTTGACATGATATTATATATTGCATTTTATATTCAGCTCAGCTGCCTATGGGCTTTGACATGATATTATACATTGCATTTTGTATTCAGCTCAGCTGCCTATTGGCTTTGACATGACACTAGACATTGCATTTGATATTTAGGTTAGCTGCCTACAAATGTAACAGGCTGCAGAGAGTCAGATTCGAATCTGCCGGACCTCGTGCTGGAGCTTGGCGCCAGCTGCCAGCAATCCCGTGTGGGTAGATGAATCTCTTTCTCGCGGCTGACAGGGGTCATCAGCTTGCAGACCTTAGAAAGATGAAGCTGTAGATAGTTTCCCACACGGTGAAGTATTTGTTTTGCTTTGCATTCAATATCTTATAACTATAACCTGCTGTGTATATTGCAAACTGATATATTTTGTTTGATTAACGCGGGCTTGAAAGCTACTAATTCGTCATTTATAAATATTGTGGTTGGGGAAGAATTAACAACAATAAAAGTCTTCTTTGACCTCAGAAGTGCATTTCTGTTGTGTTATGTTAGTGCTTTAGAAACTAGATAAGAGGAAAGCACTACAATTGGTACCAGAAGGCGTGGGGTCGGTCATTAAGAGGTGATTAAGAGGGTGTTGACGAGTTGGTAGATTTCTAAGTGCACACTTTAAAAGTGTAATTGTTTTTGTTGTTTGGAGAATTACAGAAATTGATTTTTTTTGGAGAATCACAGTAGCACGGCAGACCATGTCTGAGAATGCATGTGTTGGTAAACTGCCCGATGGTGCTCGGAAAAACTGTGAATTGTTTTCTGTTTGGAGAATTACAGATAGTGTTTTGAGAAATAATTTCTGTTGTACATATGTAGAAAAAGTGTCTTTTGGAAGTAATGATGACAGAAAGGTCTGGATACCTTTATCTGCTTACAGAGAAATGCAGGAGAAATGTAGGAAGTTGGAACAGGAAAATAGGAATTTACGTGAGCAAATTAGCCCGACTGAAAGTTATAAAAGGGCTGTTTTAGAAGAATCTTTCTTGTCCCATTCCAGTAATGAGGGGGTTAAGACAGCTCCGAGCTGCACTGAGTTTTCGTGTGAGCCAGGGTTTTTGGCAGACAAAATGCATTCCTTAACTGATAACACGGACGAGAGAGACCAGAATGTGATTTACGAGTTACCGTTGCAAAATGCACAAGTAAAACGAAAGATTTTAGAGCAAGAGCCGACTTTCATTAGCTTGTTTGATTTTTGGAAACAGAAAAGCCCTCATTTGAGTGAAATCCTAACACTTTTGTATATGGTCACTGTGAAAAATTATATGCAGCTGCGCGCTTGTGATTTGGCAAATGAAATAATGCAGACTTCAGGTTTCTGCACAGTGCAAGAAGGAAATACTTATGTACATGTAATTCAAGAACAAGGAAAGAAAATAGTGCCCCTAGCTAGAATCATACAATGGATCTGGTACTTGCAAGACAGGGCTAGAGTACCACAGGTAAAAGAATTACCAATGAAATTGTGTGCACCATTTGAACTCGTGTCCACTGAAGATAAAAAGCATGTTTGTTTTACTAATGATTCATTGACTGAAATGTTGTTTTCTGGCACAGGAGAAGGAATGGAGTTGTATAATGTGTGTCAGATTTTAAAGCAAGAGCTACGTGAGATGTGTAATTTTTACGCTGATTTTTGGTTCATTGCTAATGTTTTAGCACCTAACTGGTTCAATTACCTTGCAGATGTTAATGAGAAAAATTCAGAGAGAGAAGTGTACACCCAGAATTCTGCCTTAGTGGGGATGGCTAAGTGGGTGCCCCAGAAATGTGAACAGCTGAGAGAAAACTTACAGGTGGGCAGAGATGAGAGAGATGCACATTCCCCTAGTTTTGATAAAAACTGTGCAGCACGCACAAAAGCAGTCTGTCATGCAAGCAGTCACAGAGCAGTTGGGGAGAGGAAAGTTACCAGATCAGAAATGGCAAATTGATCAGGTTTTAGGGAGAGTGATTGCTGCAGATTACCAAGGAAAAATCGAAATTATGCTGATACCCAGAAAAAAATCTGATTCATTCATACAAATTGGAGACAGAATGGCCCAACTTGGCAAAAATGCAGTGAATGGAGGTTTGGTAAAGAATGAGTCTGCCCCAGCCCTTCTGACAGTGCAAGAAAAGGGAAGCTGTGGTGCAGCAGATAAAAACCTCAGTGCTGATGTGTGGGCTGAAGCCCCAAGTGACCCTCCAGAACCTGCAGAGAATATAAGAAAGGGCCTCAAAAACGTCCTGCTGATAATAAAACAGGGAAAGAAAGAGAAAGGGTGTAGTTTAAATGAAAAATGTTATTTGCAAGAAAAGTCATACTTGTTTCTTTTGCAGATCCTACCACGTTTCGCCACTGTCCCTGAGTGTGCTGTGTGGTCCCCCTTCCGGTGTGTGCGTGTGGGGTCGGGGAAGGGACCGAACCCCCAACCTGAACCTGGCTGAGTAAAGTGCCAGCACCATGGATCCATTTTGCGCAAACTGCGCCTTCAGTTCAAGTTCAACTTGTTTGATTGCATTCTTCCACTGGAACTAAGCTGTGTTTTTTTTTTTTTTTCCCTTCTCATATGGAACTCCGACTTTTGCTTACCTTCCAGAAAACCTTTCAGGTGGACCGTGCATCTTTTACATGAGTAGAACTCATGCCACATCAAATTGCTAACACTGTTGAATTAGAGACTCATTCAGAGTATAAAAATTGCCCAGTCTTTTCTGTATAGATGTATCTGATGTGAAAGGTTATGAAATCAATGTGTTAATTCACTTCTATTGCTTTACAGGGATTGCTTTGATCATTCAAATCTGACTTGCTGATAATGTTTTTTTTTTTGTGCTGATGTTTTTTGTTTTTGTTTGAAACAAGAGATATGTGAAACAAAAATTCATTGGTCAAAGGGCGGAATGTACTGCCATTTGATGGAGTTTGTTTGACCAATGACTTTGTGTTTCACCACTGCGCATATTAGTTGCTCAATGTTCACCAGTAGCACATGGTATGTTTTGTTCAGTTTAGCCGCCTATGGGCTTTGACATTGCATTAGTCATTACATTCTGTATTCTGCCTATTGGCTTTGACATGGCATTAGCCATTACTTTCTGAATTCAGTTGAGCCGCCTATGGGCTTTGACATTGCATTAGCCATTACATTCTGTATTCTGCCTATTGGCTTTGACATGCTGTATCCAGTCTAGCCGCCTATTGGCTTTGACATTGCATTCCTATTGGCTTTGACATGATGTATTCAATTTAGCTGCCTATTGACTTTGACATGCTATTAGATATTCTGCCTATGGGCTTTGACATGATATTATATATTGCATTTTATATTCAGCTCAGCTGCCTATTGGCTTTGACATGATATTATACATTGCATTTTATATTCAGCTCAGCTGCCTATGGGCTTTGACATGATATTATACATTGCATTTTGTATTCAGCTCAGCTGCCTATTGGCTTTGACATGACACTAGACATTGCATTTGATATTTAGGTTAGCTGCCTACAAATGTAACAGGCTGCAGAGAATCAGATTCGAATCTGCCGGACCTCGTGCTGGAGCTTGGCGCCAGCTGCCAGCAATCCCGTGTGGGTAGATGAATCTCTTTCTCGCGGCTGACAGGGGTCATCAGCTTGCAGACCTTAGAAAGATGAAGCTGTAGATAGTTTCCCACACGGTGAAGTATTTGTTTTGCTTTGCATTCAATATCTTATAAATATAACCTGCTGTGTATATTGCAAACTGATATATTTTGTTTGATTAACGCGGGCTTGAAAGCTACTAATTCGTCATTCATAAATATTGTGGTTGGGGAAGAATTAACAACAATAAAAGTCTTCTTTGACCTCAGAAGTGCATTTCTGTTGTGTTATGTTAGTGCTTTAGAAACTAGATAAGAGGAAAGCACTACAGAAGGGCAGAAAAATCATATGCAGAAGCTAGGTGGGACAACGAGAGCAAAATGTGGAGAAGGGGAATCGTAGATGGGTTGAAGTTATTCCCAGCAATAACCCAGGGAGAAGAGACACAGGGAAAGAAAGCATCCTGTAAAACCGACAAAGATTCTGGCAAAACTAAAGAAAATAAAAGGTCCTGGGAAGAGGAAGATGATTCAGATGATGAGGAATTTATGGATAGATTGTTACATGATCGTCCACCACCGTATGCGGTGAGCGACAGCGCTCCAAGCACTAGCTTGGATCCTGGGAACCAGACGCAGGAGAAGGGAGTTACTGATACGGTACAGACTAGCGATACAGCTTTGATACAGAATGGTGTCAGTGTACCCAATGCACCAGACTTGCCGATACAGTTGCAGCCTCCACCGCAGATAAAGAGAATTTACCCTGATGTTCCAGTGCTTGAGACTACTACGAACTTGATAGTGCCGCCAGACCAGATATACACAAAGCCAAAGTTAATACAGATTGAATCGACCCCGAAGCTAATGTCTCAACCGCCACAGTTGATACCAGGGTATAACCCTGTAGCGGGACCACCGTTAGTACCTGTACTGTGAACACTGGAGCAGACCTATGGTGTTGCGGCTCCAAGAAGTCTGGGTTCAGGTCAGACACCTGCCGCTATATCGTTACCTATTACTGTTGGTCCCCCAGTGCCATTGTATGCACAAGATAAAACAGGGATGTGTGATTAGGGAGTTATGACTCAGGAAGCGATAAGAGGAGGGCCTATGAGAACTCCACAGATAATGGCCCCGGGAGAGCAAGTAAATGAGCCACCGAGACCCTTGATGGACCTTAGTCCAGTGGGGGCACCTCTCGAAGCGATGCGTCAAGCAGGGTTGGGAGTTTTAACTCCCCAAACCATGAGTACAAATACTTCACACTCTCCAATGATACATGCAGGGAACATTTCACTGCAGGGTTTTACAGTACAACAGTTAAATGAGTGGTTAGAGAAAACTTGTACCTCACAAAAGACTACAGTGACCACAGTTGAACCTGAGAAAGAAAAACAAGACGAATACTTGAATTTTGTATGACTAGGGGCAGAAGCTGCAGAGTTAGTAGAAGGAACAATGGGAGTAAATAGGTTGGAATCATACACTGAGGCAGAATTTAGGTACTTATGTCCCAAGATTACATGAAGGCACATCTGAGAGAACTGTTGCAAAGTTCACAAATTTGGGGTGCATTGGAGAAATGGGAAGGCCGATGGGCGAAGAAAAGAGATAAGGGAAAGGGAGATAGTCCAGGGTCCAATGATGTCAGGACCTCACCTAATCTGGATTCAGTAAAAATCTTACCTATGAGAGAGACAGCTGGTGGTGTTTTAGTGCATGTGCCATGGACTAGAGGAGACATTTTATCCTTTACGAATGATTATCCTAGGCTAAGAGAGAAGCCGATCGAGTGGTATCAACAAACGGACAGGTTCGTGAAGCTTGCAAAGTGTCTCTGGGAAGACTTGAATACTTTATTTGAGATCATTGTTCCGCCTGATTTGTGGCTCGAGTGCAAGAGAGGGGTAGATTGGCCCACGAAGGAGCCGGCAAGAGATAAGGTGACTGGAGCACCTTCAGAAGAGGTGATGAAATATTATCATAAAGTAATTGAGTTCTTGAAACAAAAGGTGTCGCCGAAGGTGACCGATTGGCAGAAAATCGACCGGACCTCCCAAGAGGTTAAGGAGTCAATACATGCTTATTACGAGAGATTATTGAAAGTGTTCAAACATTACAGTGGTACTGAGACTATCGAACCGAAGGACATGAATCACCTTGTGTTTAGATTCGTTGAAGGGCTGAGACCAGAGGTTAACCAGATGATTAAGAACCATTTGATTTGTTGGCAAGCTAAACCGATTGATGAGGTGTTGCAGTATGCGAAATACTGTAGTGATGAGATTGAATTGAAGCAGAAAAAGTTGAAGGAGAAAGTGATGGTGATGCAGATAAGGGCTGCACAAGCTGAAATACAGGGAAATGGAGTTCAGCAAATGATACAGCAACAACCACAAATAAATGGTGTGTTTCAGGCACACCCGAGAGGTAGAGGTCGAGGGTTTGTGAACCGTGGTTCGGACATGAATAATGTTGTTATTCAAAATGACGGTCAAGGAGTGAAAAAGATGTCACCATGTCACGCATGCTGGGGCGTGGGGCATTGGAAACGGGATTGTCGAAATATGGTGCAGGATGGTGCAGTTCAGCAGAGCATTAATGTTGGTACATTACAAAATCCACGAGGTCCAAAAGTGAGACATCAAAACCCAAATTTTCAGAATAATTTGGTACAAATGCAAGGGGCACAGCCCATGCAGCAGATGCAAATGCCGCGTTTTCAGTCAGTACAAATGCAACCAGTACAGCAGCAGATTCCTATGGTGCCTAGACAGCAAATGCAATTACCAATGGCTCCGATGGGACAGCAACAGGTGATGCTTCCTCAGCAGGTCACAGGCCAGGTAACCAATCAAAATAACACTGTGCAACAATTCCCATTACGAGGTGAAAATGACATGAATGAGGATTGGTCAGATGACAGCTCAGACAGTGAAGAGTGCAGGCTTGCAGCATCTTTAGAGGTGGATCAGAGAGGCCCATATGTAGAGGGAAAAGTAATGGGCTATAAAGTTTCACTTTTGGTTGACACAGGAGCTACACACTCTACAGTTCGAAGTGCAGAAGTCCCGAGATTACCTCTCTCAGGGCGTACTATACGAGTGGTTGGTGTGGCAAACCAGTACCTGACTAATCCGATTACTGATCCGGTGCAGGTTGAAATTGGCAACTTCCAAGGCCTGCATAGATTTGTTGTATGCGATTCAAGTCCAGTATCCTTACTAGGAAGGGACTTACTGTGTAAGACAAAATGTTTGATTACCTGTTCCAACGATGGAATAGAAGTACAGACAAACAGTGACGATGAGGGAGACGAGAGTCAAATTGTAGAGGAAGAAGCAGAAACAAATGAAGACTACCCTTTGATTACTTTATTCCCAATGCATACTTTGATCGACCTACCTGTTGATCTACAAGGGACCGTAACAGAGAAAGTGTGGAATTTGACTGGGAAAGTAGGGTTGATAAAAGGAGTAGAACCAGTCAAGGTTCAGATAAAGCCGAATGCAGTGTTCCCACAAGTGCCACAATACCACATGATCCAGGATGTCCTCATTGAGGTGTCACAAATAATTGCAGATTTTCTCAGACAGGGAGTCCTGAAAGAAGTTTTGAGCAGTCCGTGTAACTCTCCCATAATGGGTTTAAAGAAGCCCTGTGGAAAAGTTCGAATTGTGCAGGATTTGAGAAAAATAAACAAAATTGTGATAAAATGCTGCCCTGTGGTACCTAACCCAGCAGTAATAATGTTCCAGGTTCCTTGTGATGCTGAATGGTTTACTGTGGTAGATCTATCACAAGCATTCTTTTCAATACCTCTTCATGAAGACAGCCAATTTTTGTTCAGTTTAAAATTCTTGGATAAGGTGTACAGTTGGTGTAGAATTCCTCAAGGGTTTTCTGAGTCACCATCCATCTTCAATCAGATATTGAAAAAGGATTTGGAACCTCTTGTGCTGCCTTTTAATTCGACTCTTATGCAGTACATTGATGATTTGCTGATTGCATCCAAAACCAGAGACAGTCGTAAGTATGATACCATTGCATTATTGAATCATCTGGGAAAGAATGGACACAAGGTGTCACCCAGAAAGTTACAATACTGTCAAAAAGAAGTGAAATACTTGGGACATTTGATTGAGAAAGGGTCTCGAAGAATATAAAAGGAAAGAATAACAGCTGTTTTGCAGATGAATCCCCCAACAACAAAAAGAGACGTCAGGATGTTTTTGAGAATGGTGGGCTACTGTCGCCAGTGGATACCCAACTTCTCGATCATCTCAAAGCCTTTAATAAAATTGACAGGAAAAGAAGTCAAGGATGAGCCATACACAATAACTTTGACAAAAGAGGAGCTTGAATCATTTGTAGAATTAAAGGAATGCATGTGCAGGGCACCAGCATTAGGAATGCCTGACTATGAGAAACCTTTTCTGTTGTTCTGTCATGAACGTGATGCTTGTTCTTTGTCTGTTTTAACACAGGTCCACGGAGATGCAAATCGCCCTGTAGCATATTTTTCAGCTACCTTGGACCCTGTCGCAGCAGCCTTACCGGGTTGTTTGCGGGCAGTTGCAGCAGTTGGTCAAAGCCTTTCACAATGTGAAGGCATAGTCATGGGATACCCTCTGACAGTAATGGTCCCACATTCAGTTGAAATTCTGTTGACACGAACTAAGACACAACACATGACAAATGCACGACTCACTAGATATGAGACGATTATACTGGGGTCACCAAATGTCACACTAAAGAGATGCACTGTGCTGAACCCGGCAACCCTACTTCCCAATGAAAATACTGAAATCAAAGATGGGGAAGAATTTGAGCATGATTGTCTCGAGGTGACTGAACTTTGTACGAAACCTCGCCCAGACATACAGGATACCCAGTTAAAAGAAAACGATTGCATTATGTTTGTTGATGGGTCCTGTCTAAGAGATTCAGCAGGAACATTGAGAGCCGGTTACGCAGTATGTACCATAACTGGCATTGTCGAAGCCTCCTGGCTCGAGAAAGTGTTTTCTGCACAAGTGGCAGAATTAATAGCTCTTACAAAGGCATGCCACGCAGCTGTAAATTTGAAAGTCACTAGCTATACTGACACCTGATATGGATTTGGAATTGTGCATGATTTTGGCCAACTCTGGTCACAGAGGGGTTTCATGACCTCCTCTGGTTCTCCTGTGAAAAACGGTGAACAAATAAGAGATTTGTTATATGCGATTCAGTTACCTCTTGAAATTGCCATGGTGAAGTGCAGTGCTCACACCAGATCACAAGATTTTGTGTCTATGGGAAACAGTTATGCAGACCAAGTCGCAAGATTTTGGGCATTAAACTGTATATCGTTTAAAGAGCAGTGGGAATTGTTACCACAACCTGAAAACAACACGGGTTTAAGTCTAACATTACGAGTGGTTGATACCTTAGACGAACTGAAAACATTACAAGGTCGTGCTAGCAAAGAAGAAAAACGTTCCTGGCAGAGAATGCAATGTGTACAAAGAGCAGATGATTTATGGGTTTCAGAAGAGGGAAAATTGGTTCTGCCAAATAGTCTTTTGTCACAGTTTGCCCGGTTATACCATGGGCAGGCACATCTGGGGAGTGATGCCATGATCAGATCCTTTAAGATTGATTGGTTCAATCCAAAATTCAGACATGCCGCAGAAATCACTTGCCACAGATGCGTCATCTGTCAACAGATGAATGCTGGAAAAGGAACTGTGGTAACTTTGAGCCACATTGGGAGAGCTGGAGGTCCATTCAACAAAATGCAAATGGATTTTATCGAAATGCCTGTTTGTGGAGGATTGAAGTACGTGTTGGTGATTGTGTGTGTTTTCAGTCATTGGATTGAGGCATATCCCACACGTAGGAATGACAGTCTTACAGTTGCAAAACTACTACTCAGAGAACTGATACCAAGATTCGGGTTTCCGGTTTCTATAGAATCAGATAGGGGGAGACACTTCGACAATGAGGTGATTAAACTTTTGTGTGCTGCACTCAACATTGAACAAAAGCTGCATTGTAGCTATCGCCCTGAAGCATCAGGACTAGTTGAACAGATGAATGGTACCTTAAAATCAAGAATAGCAAAAATGTGTGCAGCAACAAACATGAAATGGCCAGATGCCTTACCTCTAGTACTGATGTCTATGAGAAACACCCCAGATAAGAAAACAGGACTGTCCCCCCATGAAATCCTCATGGGAAGAGCAATGAGATTACCAGCGGTACCTGCAAATGCACTAGTGAATATTACAGATGATATGGTGTTGGATTACTGCAAAGGCTTGGCTGACGTGATTCACTCTTTCTCTCACCAGGTGGAAGCTAACACGTTGCCACCAATTGGCGAACCAGGTCACTCTCTGCAAGCTGGAGATTGGGTGGTTGTAAAGAAGCACGTGAGAAAATTGTGTCTTGAGCCGCGTTGGAAGGGGCCGTATCAAGTAATATTGACGACCACCACTGCTGTGAAGTGTGCCGGGGTTCCCAACTGGATACATGCCAGTCACACGAAAAGGGTAACGTGTCCTGTTGAAGAGGAACTTGAAGTTTCCGGTACAGCAACTTCAGGAAGAGAAGTCTCAGAGTCAGAGATCAGTCAAGAAGGAACTGAGACTACTGGAGAGCCCACTGAGAACAGCCTTGTCCCTCAAACTGTCAATGAGTTCGAGAGAGGTGACAGAGTGCCTATCTCAGTCGAGGCAGCAGGAGAACTAAGCCAAGGAGAGGTTCTCCCAGAAGTAGACGAGTACAGGTTAGAGTCCGAACTCAACATAGAACCAGAAGGCGAAAGAGAAGGAGAAACTGTAGATACAAATCGAAACGTGTCAGAGTCTCCTGAACCAGTTGCAGGTCCGTCAAGAGAAAACACCATATCACAAGAGGAGGGTGCTGTCCAACGTCCTTAAGGAAAACATCGAACCAAGACACATAGAGGCGATAATTGGCCAGACAAGTCACATCCTAAAATAAGAGAGGTATCTAATGACACAATAATAGAAGAAAGTGATACTTCACAAGCAGATGATCTGAGTGAAGGAGAACAACAAGGTGAACGAAGGCTAAAAGGAAAAAAAGATTAGCAAACAGAAGATATACAGGTCCTGAATGGGCATATGCTACAACCTCTGAATGGCAACAAGAATTCTTAGCATTCTGTTTTGATCGAGAAGTACCAGGCCAATACTACGGTACCTGGAGACATTCAAAGGGAAACTCGGTTAAAATTGAATTTGTGAAAGCTAAAAGGAAAAAAGAGACTTTAGAAACTACTGGAAGTGACATTAAAACCGGATTTGACTTTAAAGAAACCTGATTACGACAAGCTGCTAACCTGAATTGACGAAAAGGGTCCTGGAGTGAGTGAAGACGCTGTAATATACGCAAAGAGTTTTTTTTTTTTTCCTTAAGTTGATTGTTGATCTGCTATTCTGATTCTATACAAACATGGCTTACAGTAGCAAAGGAAGTAAGGTGTGTGGTTGGTTAGGTCTTACAATAGGTGTCGTATGTGCAGTAATGATTGTGGGAGTGATTGTGGGAATGCCATGGAGAGAGAAAGAAACTATTAATGCAACTTTGAAACTTGAAACTACCACTACTAAACTATCACCGTGGGAGAGATTTGAGCAAGATGCAAGACATATGCATGAGGGAACTAATGCAAAAGGGGAACTTTCTACTAATGTCTTCTATCGCTTATTAAATGAGTGTGTGGAAACTATGGATGCGAAAGATTGTTATGTATGTACTAAAATTCCTTCATCTGTGCAGGAGGGAGTTACTTATCATAGCCTCCCTCTTACTTATGGAATTAGTTGCAGCTTGCTATTAACAAGATTCTATAATCAAGAGTATGTGCAATACTTTTATTCAAACTTGGATGTTGTGTTTTCTTTTGTGCCTGTGATTGAATTCCTATATAAATTAGCTAAAGAGCATGATATAAAAATAGTTAGAGGATTCTTTGAGCCAACACTTACATTTGGAACTGCTTATGCACATCGCAACAATTTGACTTGCTTATTGTCTCCTGTAGAGAAAAGCTTTTTAGATCACACAGATGATAGATGCAAAGCACTGAAAGAAAGGTTAGAAAGAGGACTAGAAAACGTACTTATGCAAATGACTATGCTTACACTGCAATCAAAACACAAGGCAAACTAGCTATAGATGCATTACATGTAGGTAGGCTCTGTATATATAGACCAAAATCTGATCAAGACAATTTGTTTGTGGGTACGAGTGAATGTAGGCATGTGTTTTTGTTTCAGAGTAAATGGACCTTTATGTTAAATGGACAAGATCCAGCGATCCCTGGAATCTATTATATTTGTGGGCTAAATGCATATTACCGTCTCCCTAAGGGATGGTATGGGACATGTTATTTGGGAATAGTATTCCCAAAGATATACCAGATTGATGACTTAAAACAAATACCTAAAACGTCTGAATTACAACATCCTAGACAAAAACGAGAATCAGTGGAGGCTGTCATTGGTGATATATTTGGAGCCATAATCCCATCAGTGGGGGTTATCTTGAATTCTATGAAAATTCAAAAGTTGTCTACTATTGTGGATAACATGCTGACAAATTTTACAGGAGCCATACTCCTGATGGATACTGAACTTGCTGCAGAAAGAGCTCTGACTCTTCAAAATCGGCTTGCTTTAAACATTCTTTTAGCAAAGAGTGGAGGTGTCTGCAAAATTCTTAATGAGCGTCATTGTTGCTCATTCATACCAGATAACAGTAAGAAAATTAGAAGCATGCTTACTAACCTTACCAGAGATAGTACAGACTTGAAGGATCTGAAAGAACCTGGTGTTTGGGAGAAATTTGGGAAAGGAATTGCCCGAGTGGGAAGCTGGTTTACCAACATTTGGAATGGGGTACTTGCAAAAATTATGATGGGTCTATTAATTGTTTTGATTTGTCTATTAGGATTATGGGGGGCATGTAAAATCAATGACAAAGTAAAAAGAAATTGGACTAAAAGAACCCGACGAAATGAAGAAAGTGAAAGAGAGAAAATGTTCAATGAAATATGGGAAAGCTCACATAAAGGGCAAGATGTTGAAATGCGTATTATGCGCAAGGTGAAAAATTAAGATCAAAGAGAAAGATTGTGTGATGACGAGCGTCATCAGAGGAGGGACTGAGAGAGAGTAGTTTAAACATTACCTATTTTTTTAGATGTGAAATGCTTATATTAACAACGCTGCATTAATAATATTATTCATTGAAACGTATTTTAAACGTGGAGAATTATCACATGCATAAACTAATGTTGACTGTAAGAAAGAATTGCTTGTATTAAGATTCATTGAATATGTTAAAACGTACGATGATTGCATTTATTAGAATCCATAAGCCTTAAGTTAGCGTGAGTCGAAAACTAGCTGTGTAGCTCTCATATTAAAGCATATTTTTTCTGTTTCTCCAGTGTGCTGACTTGCAAAAGGCCATGACCCATTATTTGTTCTTTTCTCTGCTTATTGTATCATTGACCGTTATATTCTCATCCGCATGCTAGTTGCTTTAGTATAAAATTGTACGCTTTGCAACAAAATATGGACACTTTCAAGGACACTGAACCACAGAAAAGAGAACTCTTGGCCCAAAGAACGTGCCAGAAAATGAAGTAACCCCGGATGTTCTACCTACGAAAAACGTCAATTATGAAGACCAATCAAAAAGTTGTAATTTATCGTAAAATGACAAATGCATTACTTAATGTATAATTTAATAGGTTACAGATAGTGGGGTGTAGTGACTATCCAATAGAATTTTGGGGGAATGTATTATGGAAAAGGGATAAAAACCCGTGACACAAGAGACTCGAGAGCGCTAGGTAGGGAATGATATCGATTGCATCCAGAAACTCTGTCACTTTGTTTGGTGACTTGAGACTTAATAAAACCATCCTCACCCTTAGTCGCCCCATTGCATTTTCCTCCTTATGAGGGAAGTGTCCCCTGCCCTTAGACTAGATAGACTGTCGGCGATCTAACTGATGTCCTGAAGACGAAGACTGATCCTGTATGCTGACCTATTCCGAGGAGGGTAATTATGCTGTTGCTAATGAAAATTCATTTGTTTGCCTTTTCTTTCTAGGTACCAACTGCTGTGTATTTTTTATTAGAGACCTTAGTCAGATGTTTTCCAAATTGATGTTCTAAATTGTTTTGCATGAAGTCCAACATGCTGATGCTAATTGTGGTTAGATGAGGCATTTCATCTTGACTAACGTAACTGACGTGACTGACGTGGTGCTATGCTGAACTAAACATATATGAGGTTTCACACGTTTAGATTTGTTTATCTTCATATTACTATCTTATGTTTGTAATCTTTGCATTATTACCACATTGTGACTATGCTCTTTTGCTTCTTGGTTTTGAGATTAATACATTTACTATTAGATTGTAATCAATAGGGAATAAAATTCACAAAACTTCAATAAGGTGTGGTTATTCATGACTGAAAGGTCATGGTTGCACGGAAGGTTTAACTAATGTCTAAAGTGAAATATATTGTGGTGATATATGTTGACAATATTATTGATATATTGTTTGATATATTGATCAGTTACCTCGTCTTACGTGTCTCACCACTGGGTCCAAAGATTCATCGGCCTAAAACGAGTCCTGAATTAACATAGAAGGACGCGTTAACAATTCGACTAGATACAGGTTATCAACGTAAAGAGGCTTTGGTGCTCAGCTTCGAGTCTCAGCGTTGATGAATCTACACAAACTACTTAATCACCCTGTACCTTTTAAAAAATTAAGGTATCCTTGTGTAACATAACTTGTGCTCATGTAAAGTCCTCAAAAACCTTCAGTTCGTGTTTGCCTTGAATAAAACTGTAAAAATAATAAACAGAAACGGAAGGACTAGCCACGACAATTGAATGCAGTCTGGCAAGTGTTCGCCATGTTTACATGACTATTGACATGCCTAAATACAAGAACAATTTAAGGAACAGCGTGAATAAAAAACTGTTGTGATGACAAAAAGTGTCCTGGGCACGAAAATGTCTTTGACGCAATGTCAAGCGAAATAATTAGTGTGGGATGAAAATAAAACAACAATTTTGTTAATTCGGTAATATTCAAGAAGACATATTTTCCTTTAAAATGAAAGTTATTACGAATGTCTGTTTATTTTAAGCAAAACTACTTTGTGACTAGAACGTCAAGTGGGTTTTCGCTTTCAAAGAAACGGTACACCTATACGTGGCGACCTAGACCAGAAGGCTAAGTCGCACCTAGAAGAAGGGTATAGAGTAGAAACAGAAGCTGCCCGAACAATAGTTTGGTCTCCATGGATATTCTGCTCGGATAGAACCCTAGGACTTGAACATGGAAGGGCTACCTCGGCCACTTCCCATGTGACTTTTTTTTATAGAATGAGTTGAGACGTCGAAAAACATAGCTGGATCCTCCCATGTTATGAGATGCCTTTCATGAACATATTTAAGTCCTTGCTAGCAAAATTGTTTTCAATAAAAAAAATCCTGAAATTGTCTAAATGTTTATAACAGTTTACTACAGTACAGCTCTACTTAATAAACATTTTAAAAGTTTTTCAAAGTGTACCTAATTATCTATATTGTTTCAAACAATCGAAACCAGCAATGAAAGCCGCTTATCTCTATTCTGTTAAATGAGAACTGCAGAGGTTTCAACATGGCGATCGAATTGACGTAGCGTGTTCTTACGACTCAGGGCCCGCACTTTAAACGGTGGCTACAGTCTCCCTTCTATGTCTATTAATCTTTTTCTACGCCTCTCACCTTCTTTGAACGCTGACGCGCCGGGCTCCCGTCCCTTGCATTCCAGCTCCAGCAACTCAATCGGCCCGCTGGCTGGACATGGTGGCGGGAGCCGGCGGACCGCTCGCTGTCCTAGTGCTGCTTTTGGCAGCGGTGGGACCGGCGCGCGGTCTTCTCGAGGGTCTCTACTGTGGGGCACGCGACTGCTACGAGGTTCTGGATGTGGGGCGCTCGGCCAGTAAGCAGGAGATCGCTCGTGCTTACCGCCACCTGGCACGACTTTACCACCCAGACCGATACCGCCGCCAGCCCGGAGATACCGACCAGACCGCGCACGAGAAGTTTCTGCTGGTAGCTACCGCTTACGAGACATTGAAGGTGAGCTATGTCTTCCGTCCAAAGGACCTTAACATCATTCTGTTGCATCTGATTGCAGGGAAATGTTTAGGAATTTGTCAGAGGACAAGTCGTGAATGAGATATCGGTCAAGTACCATCAGGATCGATAGTTTGCAAACACTGATGTAAAATGAATTCTGTCCATCCAATGAGTGAAACTTTAACCACTTCTGGGTTTGAAAGCAGCATCTTGGGCACTGAGATATACTAGGATACGTTTGATTTCACAGATTCCACCGCTGTTAACTAATAAACGAGGGTGGCAGTGATCATTCAATCAGGTCACTTGGCAGGAGGGTGGCAAGAGACTAAAACCCGTATTTGCAATTCAATAGGTCTCGCATTTGCTCCAGTTAAAGCTATTGGCATTTTACATTTATAACTGGACTTTTCTTGCCACATAAATTGGTCAACCCTGCCTTTATAATTTAATCTGTTTTTGCCATGTAATTCCAGTAGCCCTGCATATAACTAAAGCACCCTGTTGTATTGGAGGGAGAATTAGAACCTCAAGAGGTTCGAGAATGCGGGGCGCGTGGAAATGGGAGAGTGACGGTTGTGTCAGGAGAGGAGGTTGGGATTTTACTGATGGAAACCTGGATTTCGGAAAAAGAAGAATAAAGAGATTATCACCGTACATCTTCTGAGTCCCTTATACCTTATTACACTGGCGACGAAGGTGGTCAACTCTGCGTGTTGACATCCCAACTCCTTTCGATGTTTGGCGGCGCTTCGGTTCGTCTGCTTGCTTCGAGAACCGTTCAAGACTGAAATCAACTCATACTAACGATCGGGAGGTGGAAACGAGAGGAGTTCTTCTGGCTGTCATCGTCCAAAGAGGTCGGGAGTTTAATTTCTTCGTGGACTTTTGTGTGTTTATTGAAACACATTTTATCAAGGACTGCGCGTGCTGTTTCCTAGCAACGCGCACACACCGTCAACCCGGCATTTTGTTAAGGATTGCGTGTGCTGTCTCCTATCCTAGCAACGCGCACACACTGTCAACCCGGCGTATTTCTAATCATCCAGACGTCATCGTGCCGCTCGAAACCTGAAGAGTTCTGCCGGCTGTCTTCGTCCAATTGACTTTCGTCCATCGACTTTGGTGTGTTTGTGAAGGCACATTTTGCGTGTTGCTCCTAATCTTTCAGACCGCACCGCATTGTAGTGCCGCACCTTTGTGTTCTCTTGGCAACCAAAAGACGCTTTTCAGTGATTCATCTGCAACTAAAAACGCTTGTTCACATATTATTGGGAAACCATTTTAGTCTTAGCATTTTAAGTTTTATTAAGAAGTTATTTCAGCTCTTATGTTTTGTTTTACTAAGTTTAGCTTTTATATAAGTTAAATATATTTATGGGTATATCTGTTACGGTATAGATTAGATACATTATTAATTATTTTTATTTACTCTTTCTACAAATATGCAGAATGTTTCCTCTCCTCCTTTCTTTCTTTCCACTCCTGGTGAACCCCCAATTAAGTGGGCTAAATGGAAGAAAGTCTTCGAGAGATACTCCAGGGTGTGTGGTACTTCATTGAGTAATGAGAGGACGACTGCTTTACTTCTTCATTGTTTAGGAACAGAGGGTCAGGAGGTTTTTGACCATCTTCCTGATCTTCCTGACAGTGAAGCGATCAATTTGAATGAGTATGAAATATGTATTAGAAAGCTAGATGTGCATTATCTTCCTAAGGTTAGCACAATTCTTGAGAGGTATTATTTTGGGAAGCGATTTCAATTGGAGGGTGAATCTATTGAAAATTATATCACTGATTTGAGACGTTTAGCTTCATCATGTAAATTTGGGTCCGCAATAGATGAGAGAATTCGTGACCAATTCATGTTGGGATGTAATGTTGAAAAAGTACGGAGTGAACTATGGCTTTTAGATGATCCTCAGATTGATCAAGTCATTTCTTTAGCTAAAAGAATTGAACATTCTCTTAAGTGTGTTGATGCTGTGAAACACTGTGATACCAAAGAGGTTCATGTAGTTGGTGATACTAAACCCAAAATAATCAAACCTTTTGATAAAGAATTATCCTCCAGTATTGCTAGCAAGAAATGTTTTAGGTGTAGAAGAGTGGGACATCTTGCTAATAGTAAGCTTTGTCCAGCTCTTAATAATTTTTGTTTGTTTTGCAAAAAGAAGGGTCACTTTTCGGTGGTGTGTAATCTGAAAAGAACAAAACATGTGAGAGTGGTGGATAATGATTCTGATGTCTGTAAGGCTGAATCTGATCTTGCCTGTGGTCAAATCATACTTCAAGTTGGGAACAAGTTGTCTGGCCCTCTTGATTATATTACTGTAGAGGGTAAAAGAACTAAAGTACTTTTTGACTCAGGGGCGAAAATTTCCATTGTGTCTAATAAGTTTTATCAAAATGAGTTGAAGGGTAACGTTAATCTTTCGAAACCTGATATCAAACCTTGTGGTTATGGTGGTGAGCCCATTGATTTACATGGTTATTTTGTTGGGTTGATAGAGTATGATCAACGATTCACCTCTGGAAAAGTCTATGTTTCAAAAAAGGGGGATAGCATCATAAGTTGGTGGCATCAGAAAGATCTTGGTGTGATGCTTGATCCCAATAGTTCGCCTCCTATTATAGTGAAACAAATAAGGGATATGGGTGATGTGGATACAATTTCTACGACTGATCTCACTGAGAACTTGTGTAAAGAATTTCCGAATGTTTTCAGTGACAGAATAGGTTGCATGAAGGGATATTCTCATAGAATTAAGTTGCTTCCTGATGCTATACCTTGTTGTAGTAAAGTGCGGAATGTTCCTTTTGCGGTTAGGGATGAGTTACAATCAGAGCTCAAAAAATTAGAAGATCAAGGGATAATTGAAGAGGTGGAGGGAACTAACTGGTTGTCCTCCATAGTGGTGGCTAAAAAACCTAATGGTAAAATTAGGCTTTGTGTGGATCTTCGCAAGCTTAATAGATGTATAATGGTGGACAGATATCCTCTTCCCAACATTTCTGAGTTATTAACTATGGTTTCTGGTGCTAAGGTTTTCTCTACAATTGATTTAACTTCAGCTTATCATCAGATCATCTTAGATGAATCTTCAAGAGATTTAACGGCTTTTGTCACACCTTTTGGTACGTTCAGATTTATTCGATTGCCTTTCGGTTTAATCTCGGCTGCGTCTGTTTTTCAAAGGGCAATGGAACGCATTTTAAAAGGAATCGATGGTGTGTGTGTATATCAGGATGACATTCTGATTTATGGGGGGAACAGTAGTGCCCATGATGAAATCCTCAGGAGAGTGTTAATGAAAATTTCTGAATATGGTTTAACCATTTAGGTGGAAAAATGCAAATTTGCAGTGGGAAACATTGACTATCTTGGACATACTATAACTGGTGGTGGTTTATTTCCAAAGAAAGATCTTGTTGACACGATTGAGTTTGGCTTCTCCTAACTCTAAGGAAGAATTGATGAGATTTTTGGGGATGGCTGAGTATTATAATAAGTTTATTCAGAATTTTGCAAGTTCATGCTTCAACATGAGACAGTTATTAAAGAAAGGTAAATAATTTCTGTGGGATGAGGAGTGTGAGAAAGAATTCATTAAGTTAAAAAATTGTCTGTGTAACGCTCCCAAACTGAAGAATTTTAATCCTAAACTGCAATCCATACTGACAACTGATGCCAGTGGTAAAGGGTTGGGTGCGGTTCTGCAACAAGGATGTTGCAGTGCAGAGAATACCATAGCATTAATCTCCAGGAGTCTGGAAGATACTGAGACAAACTACTCTGTTATTGAGAGAGAGGCTCTTGCGGTTTATTGGGCAGTAAAGAAATTAAAAAAGTTTTTGTGGGGAAGATCTTTTGTTGTAAAAACGGATCACAAACCATTGGTTGAGATTTTTAAGTCCAAAGGTGTTGATGCTATCTCAAGCAGAATTACCAAATGGATCATAGCTCTGCAAGAGTATGATTTTCAAGTTGAGTATGTTCCTGGGACTGATAATTACTCTGCGGATGTGTTATCAAGATTGGTATCTCCTAAAAAGTCAGATTTTGAAGATGTAGAAGATTTTGAGCAATTTGATAGTGTTTGTGTGCTGGATCTTGAAATGATTCCTGAAGATAAGTGGCGTGAAGATACCAAGTCTGACAAAGTTTTACAAGAAGTACTCAAGTTAATTTGTTCTGGTTGGGAGAGGAAAAATCAAGGCAGTGTAGAGTGCAGAGAGTTTTGGAATGTAAGAGATCAGTTAAGTGTTGATCGAGATTTATTACTTAGAGGGATGAGGTTGATTCCACCATCTAGTGTAAGAAGTTTACTTATTAGTCAAGCACATGACAGTCACATGGGAATATCTAAAACGAAGGAGAGGTTGAGATCATCCTATTGGTGGCCTGGATGGATACTCATGTAGAGAGAGTTGTTCGTGACTGTATGCAGTGTGCTCTTAATGAGAAGACGATGAAGTTTAGGATTCAACCGATGATAGTTAGAGACAAATCGAAGGGACCTTGGGAGGATATTTCACTAGACATTTTGGGTCCTATATATGGTGATGGTGCTGTTGATTATGTTATTGTGGTCATGGATATGTATTCTAGATGGCCTGAGTTATTTTTCACCAGAGGGATTGATACGCGGATAGTAATAGAGAATCTTAAAATTCTCTTCACTAGGGAAGGCATTCCTTCCACCTTACTTACTGATAATGGGGTACAATTGACATCGAGAGAGATGGAAGATTTTCTTAAGAAATGTGGAATAAAGCATAAGTTATGTGCATTATATCATCCTGAGTGTAATGGATTGGTTGAGAGGTTCAACCGAGTTTTAAAAGAAACTATATCTTTGGCTAAAGATAATCATCTTAACTGGAAACAAGAGATAATTAATAAAGTTGCGGTATATAGACATACTCCACATTCTACAACAGGACAGACTCCTTTTGCTTTGTTTCGAGGAAGACGAGGGAATACCATATTTGAGCCACATTGGGTCAATGAATTTTTGAGGGAGAAAGGAAGAAAGAGTGTTAATGAGGATTGGAAATTCAGGGAGCAAGAGAAATCTTTTATGAGTAAAAGTTATTTTGATAAAAGGAATGCGGTGAAGAAAACTTTTGTAAGTGTTGATGATTGGGTTATGGTCAAGAGTCCGGTGTTGAAGACTAGTAGTAAGAGATTTTGTGTTCCTTTAAAGGTTGTAAAACTTTTCACTAATGCTGTTAAACTGAGTGATGGCCGAATTTGGAACTTAAATAGAATAAGTAAATTTAATGCTGATGCTACGGGTTTGGATACTTTAAGGTGTCAACATGAGAAGAACACCTGTCCTGCTGACGATATGGAAACGAGGAAGTCTGAAAGGAACATAAAGACTCCTTCACACCTAAATGACTACATCTTGAATGGACGGAGAGACTATATTCATAATGCGGCGGATGAAAGGTCTAAAAGAAGTATCAGAACTCCTTACCATCTCAAGAATTTTGTGATGAATTAATGTATATCTTTGTAATATTTTATGTTTGTTTCATATTTTAGTTTTGTTACATAGGAGGGAGGTGTGTTGTATTGGAGGGAGAATTAGAACCTCAAGAGGTTCGAGAATGCGGGGCGCGTGGAAATGGGCGAGTGACGGTTGTGTCAGGAGAGGAGGTTGGGATTTTACTGATGGAAACCTGGATTTCGGAAAAAGAAGAATAAAGAGATTATCACCGTACATCTTCTGAGTCCCTTATACCTTATTACACCCCCCCCATTTACCTTCTTCCTCTATCTGCAGCAAAAAATTAAAATGTTGCCATTTAGCGTCCCAATTTAAATCTGCCATACTAATTCCAATAGAATAACACTTCCACCACCCCACCATCAGAGTTGCTGGCTGGCTAACACTCCCTACTCCCTCCCCTAAAAAAGACACAAGACAACCACAGAGGATAAAGAAACTAGTAGGGTCACTCAAACATATCAAGAGTGTTCAAACATTCATGATGTTAAGTTGCCCTGAAGTATGGTTATATTTGGAATACAGAGAGATTATTAAAACATATACACAACTATCTATCAGAAATAAACTTTTGCCATTAGACTGTAATGCTCAAAACAACCCCTAGAGGGCACCATAACAAAAATATAATTTGTAGGAAACATGATCATGTAACCACATTATTAGACCTTAGAGGGCATAACCCACGAAAAACAAAACAGGAGAAAGTAAGACAGTGTAACCATATACCTAGTGTAGGAAGTTGGCTCTGTATGTGCTATTTCAAAGTAAGGAATAGCATGCACAGAGTCCAAGGGTTCCCCTTAGAGGTAAAATAGTGGTAAAAATAGATAATACTAATGCTCTATTTTGTGGTAGTGTGGTCGAGCAGTAGGCTTATCCAAGGAGTAGTGTTAAGCATTTGTTGTACATACACATAGACAATAAATGAGGTACACACACTCAGAGACAAATCCAGCCAATAGGTTTTTATATAGAAAAATATCTTTTCTTAGTTTATTTTAAGAACCACAGGTTCAAATTCTACATGTAATATCTCATTCGAAAGGTATTGCAGGTAAGTACTTTAGGAACTTCAAATCAGCAAAATTGCATGTATACTTTTCAAGTTATTGACAAATAGCTGTTTTAAAAGTGGACACTTAGTGCAATTTTCACAGTTCCTAGGGGAGGTAAGTTTTGATTAGTTTTACCAGGTAAGTAAGACACTTACAGGGTTCAGTTCTTGGTCCAAGGTAGCCCACCGTTGGGGGTTCAGAGCAACCCCAAAGTCACCACACCAGCAGCTCAGGGCCGGTCAGGTGCAGAGTTCAAAGTGGTGCCCAAAACACATAGGCTAGAATGGAGAGAAGGGGGTGCCCCGGTTCCGGTCTGCTTGCAGGTAAGTACCCGCGTCTTCGGAGGGCAGACCAGGGGGGTTTTGTAGGGCACCGGGGGGGACACAAGTCCACACAGAAATTTCACCCTCAGCGGCGCGGGGGCGGCCGGGTGCAGTGTAGAAACAAGCGTCGGGTTCGCAATGTTAGTCTATGAGAGATCTCGGGATCTCTTCAGCGCTGCAGGCAGGCAAGGGGGGGGATTCCTCGGGGAAACCTCCACTTGGGCAAGGGAGAGGGACTCCTGGGGGTCACTTCTCCAGTGAAAGTCCGGTCCTTCAGGTCCTGGGGGCTGCGGGTGCAGGGTCTCTCCCAGGCGTCGGGACTTTAGGTTCAAAGGGTCGCGGTCAGGGGAAGCCTCGGGATTCCCTCTGCAGGCGGCGCTGTGGGGGCTCAGGGGGGACAGGTTTTGGTACTCACAGTATCAGAGTAGTCCTGGGGTCCCTCCTGAGGTGTCGGATCTCCACCGGCCGAGTCGGGGTCGCCGGGTGCAGTGTTGCAAGTCTCACGCTTCTTGCGGGGAGCTTGCAGGGTTCTTTAAAGCTGCTGGAAACAAAGTTGCAGCTTTTCTTGGAGCAGGTCCGCT